>NC_048597.1:194472505-194782130 GCF_003668045.3 Cricetulus griseus | reverse complement strand
CCTGCAGCCTTTGACAGAGTGCTTACTTTGAGGTAGCAGACAGCTTATAATATCCAAACTGAAAACAGTATAGGAGAAAAGAAACAAAGGAAGAAAACAATGGAATGAGAAGGAAGTTTTGGCTTTAGAACTAGATATTGACATTTCTTGATAAACCATTGGAATAATTTATTTGGCCCATGTTTAGAGATGATAGCTGAGAACTATCAAATTATTATAGTTTACATCAGAAAGTACTATAAGGTATTTTGTAATGTCAGCTTAGTATATAATTTCAAAGTGAAACACAAAGTAGGCAATGTTATGAAATCTCGCCAAAAATACTTAACTTGCATCCTATTGAACAATTGCAGCTCATTTCCAAGCTAGAGGAACAAAGAATGGCAAGGTAGACCAGAAAGCTCCCCCAACTCTATCAATTGCTGTTTCACAGAGATCCCATGTCCTGGTCCTAGGAAATCCTAAGAAGCAGGCAAAATGAATGGGCAGAACACTCTGGACAAAAAATAAACTTTCATAGTTCTTTGTAATGGTGTTTATCTATCACCCATATAACAAACAGCATCTTAAACACAAGAAGTCAAGAACATGCCTAATTTAAGTCTTGACAAATAGACCCTTCAGAGGCCCTCTCTGAATTGTGACAAGGTTCTTGAGAAAGCTTACATATTATGTGATGCCTCAAATAGTAATCTGTGAAAACCAGTACTTCATAAACTAAAAAGCTGAAAGGATATTTTCTCAATATCCAAAATAATTTGTTAGTGCTCAGCAATGATGAGCTTGATTGGCATGGATTATAGAAGAAGATAGATTTAACATTGACTGTGGCCTTAGTAAAGGGGTTTCTTTAGGGTGTGAAAGCACAAATTAAGTGTATTTGTACTGCATTGTTGCATATATTTAATGCAAATACCCATTGCAAGAAAATATTAAACCTTAAGGCAAATATTTTTTTGGACTCTAGGAAAATCATTACCATTTTTTATTGATTTTGAAAGACAGAAATTGTGGAAACGGCATCATTGGACCCTAGAGTTCTTCAGTCACACTCAAGACATAGAGGCAAATAGACTGAGCTTATCCAATGGCAAGAACAAGAGTCCACATGAAAAACAATGGTCTTCCAGCCTTCCCTGAGGAATAAGGTAGCAAGTTCAGAGAAATTAGCTGAGAAGGGCAAATCTGCTAGATTTTGTAGATGTAGAAGAAAAAGTCTTGGTTCCATACACACTAAATACCACAAAACTTGTACAAGTCCTAAAGGTAAACTTTGCTTCTCACTTAGTCATGTACAGAAACCACCCATCACAGAACATATGGAAGATGTCTCCCTAACATACATTTTCTCCAAATGGATTTCCAAAACTAATGGAAACAAACAAATGCCATTGAAAATGTACCAGCCATCCAGCATCATTCAAAAGACCTTTACTTGAGGACAGACAGCATCAAGAACCACTTTTCACCACCGTACACAGCTTTACTTAAGACTAACCTGTGGTGGATTAGTATTTTTCCCTGTTGCAAGAAGGGACCTTGAGAACCCATCCCACAGGAAGGGATACACTCTGGCCCTGGACACATGGGAAAGGACCCAGGCCCAGCACAGGAAGATTTGGTGGACACTGCAGAGCCCCCATTGAGGTCCCTACCCTGCCTGGGGAGTGGAGGGTGGATGGGGTGAGGGGTAGGTTGGGGGTGGGGGAGGAGGGATGAGGTAAGGGGAGGGAGAGGGAGAAGGGACTTACATGTGAAACAAGCTTGTTCCCTAACTTGAACTAATAAAAATAAATAAATAAATAAATAAATAAATAAATAAATAAATAAATAAATACTAACCTGTGGCAACTTTTAGTAAATAAAATAAATACTGTTAAAATTTACATTCAGTATACTTCACATGTGAGACCTGAGAAAAATCATTAGGAAAACAGTTCTCCTTTTACTGTAATGCACCGTTTAAAAGCTTCATGAGTGATTTGGGCAACTTTTGTTCAGGTTCTGTCATGAAATATATTGACCCAGTGTAAGTTCTTCAGAGTAAATGTCAAGGTGTGGCACTCTGAAATTATATTATTTGCTAATAATCAAAGTTTTCCATTTCAGACACCAAACTCAAACATAAGTATGAGCCAAAAGGCATAAACAAAGTTCAAAGAAGACATTAGAGGAAAAACAATGTGTGCCTTGTGTGTAGCACAGGTGGTATTTGCATCTTATTGATTCGTAAAGGTTAAAGAAACAGAACTTCCTTGTCTAAAATTGATCTTGCTTTGCTGGTAAAGTTTCTGTGACAGGAGGAAGAAAATGACAGGATCTGCTTTACCTGCTCCTGGGAGTTCTCCGTGCATTTAATACAAGAGACATCTGCTCACCTCCATTTTCATTTGGGGATTCTCCATGTGTTTAGTGCAGTACTAACCCATCCATCTCTAGCTTCACTTGAGATCTTTATTGCTATCATTTCAGTTCTTTTTTGTTTGTTTAAGAAAATATTATTATTGGTAAATTATTAAGGAAACAAAATGTCAAAATTATGTCCAAAACTTAAATTTAAATCATTAAATAAAATTGTGCAAAGTGCATCCAATAGGTCATTTACAGTATTAATGTGACTTCTAGTATTCACTGAGGAATAGAGAAATTAGTGCAAGAGCACATTTTTCTTCATTCCCTTTTCAGTCACATTTTATTCACAAATAGCAGGATTAAGCTCATTTCACAAGGAGTTAATTTCTAATTGACTATGAAATTTTATGGAAGTGGATTTATTCTTTGTTTTTTTTTTTTTTTTGAAACTTAGTTAGAATAAGGAGACAATGGTATATATAGAACCAAAACTGATGACATCTTGAAGTAATGAACTAAGTTCTGTCCTCAGGCTTTCTTTCTTTTCTTCAATTTTTTAATTTAAGTTAGAAACAAGATTGTTTCACATGTCAATCCCAGTTCCCTCTCCCTCCCCACCTCCCCTGACACCTACTAACACCCTGCATATCCCATACCCTTTCTGCTCCCCAGGGAAGGTGAAGTCTTCCATGGGGGGTCTTCAGAGTCTGCCATATCCTTTGGCACCTTCCCCATGTGCCGAGGCTCAGGGAGTATCCCTCTATGTGGAATGAGCTCCCAAAGTCCATTCTTATGCTAGGGATAAGTACTGATCTACTACCAGAGGCCCCATAGATTTCTGAGGCCTCATCAATGACACCCATGTTCATGGGGTCTGGATCAGTCCCATAGCTGGTTTCCCAGGTATCAGTCTGGGGACGAAGACAGATCCTCCTTGTTTAGGTCAGCTGTTTCTGTGGGTTTCACCAGCTTGATCTTGACCCCTTTGCTCATCACTCCTCCTTCTCTGCAACTGGATTCCAATTCAGTTCAGTGTTTAGCTGTGGGTGTCTGCTTCTACTTCCATCAGCTGCTGGATGAAGGTTCTCGGGTGGCATATAAGTTGGTCATCAATCTCATTATCAGGGGTGGGTATTTAAGGTAGCCTCTCCACTGTTGATTAGATGGTTAGTTGGTATCATCCTTGTGGATCTCCAGACATTTCCCTAGTGCCTGATATCTCTTTAAACCTATAATGGCTCCCTCTATTATGGTATCTCTTATCTTGCTCTCCTTTATTCTTCCCCCAACTCAACCTTCCTGCTCCCTCATGTTCTTCTCATCCCTCCTCTTCTCCCCTTCTCATTCTCCTAGCTCTGTCCCCCCTCCCCCATGCTCCCAATTTGCTCACGAGATCTTGTCCCTTTCCCCTTCTCCAGGGGACCATGTATGTCGCTCTTAGGGTCCTCCTTGTTTACTAGCTTCTCTGGCAGTGTGGATTGTAGGCTGGTAATCCTTTGCTCCATGTCTAAAATCCATATATGAGTGAGTACATACTATGTTTGTCTTTTTGTGACTGGATTACCTCACTCAGAATGGTTTCTTCTAGTTTCATCCATTTGCTTGCAAATTTCAAGATTCCATTGTTTTTTCCCCCCACTGAGTAGTATTCCATTGTGTAAATGTACCACATTTTCTCTATCCATTCTTCAGTTGAGGGACATCTAGGTTGCTTCCAGGTTCTGGCTATTATAAATAACGCTGCTATGAACATAGTTGAACAGATATCCTTGTTGTTTGAATGTGCTTCTTTTAGGTATATGCCTAAGAGTGGAATTGCTGGATCTTGTGGTAGACTGATTCCCATTTTCCTGAGGAATCTCCATACTGATTTCCAAAGTGGTTGTACGAGTTGACACTCCCACCAGCAATGGAGGAGTGTTCCTCTTTCTCCATATCCTCTCCAGCCCAAACTGTCATTGGTTTATTTGATTTTAGCCATTCTGACAGGAGTAAGATGGTATCTCATAGTTGTTTTGATTTGCATTTCCCTGATGGCTAAGGATGTTGAGCACTTTCTTATGTGCCTTTCAGCCATTTTAGATTCTTCTATTGAGAATTGTCTAGTTAGTTCTGTACCCCACTTTTTAATTGGATTATTTGGTGTTTTGGAGACTAGCTTCTTGAGTTCTTTGTAAATTTTGGAGATCAGCCCTCTGTAAGATGTGGGGTTGGTGAATATCTTTTCCCATTCTGTGGGCTGCTGTTTTGTCTTCCTGACTGTGTCCTTTGCCTTACAGAGGCTTCTCAGTTTCAGGAGGAATTGGCACAAAAATAGACAGGTAGACCAATGGAATAAAATTGAAAACCCTGATATTAACCCACATATCTACAAACACCTGATTTTCAACAAAGAAGCTAAAGTTATGCAATGGAATAAAGAAAGCATCTTCAACAAATGGCGCTGGCATAACTGGATGCTGGCATGTAGAAGACTGAAGATAGATTCATATCTGTCACCATGCACAAAACATAAGTCCAAATGGATCAAAGACCTGAACATAAATCCAGCCACACTAAACCTCTTAGAACAGAAATTGGGAGGTACCCTTGAACGAATTGGTACAGGAGATGGCTTCCTGAACATTACACCAGTAGCACAGACACTGAGATCCACAATTAATAAATGGGACCTCCTGATAAACTGGGAAGTGGATTTATTAAAGTAAAAGAAAATTCTTCACATGCCAGGATAAAGTATTACAGCTTTGTGACCCTCAAACCTAAATCTCCCAGGATTGCTTGAATGGACATCCTCCTTCCATTCCTTCAGTCACCAAGATTATCCAGAACACCCCTGGACAGCATTAATGACATCAGCATTATCCTTAATCAACATTTTCCTTAGCGCCTCTGAAAATTCTATTTGTCTAAAAAACTTTCAACCAGTCAACTCTTGTTGATGGTGGGTGGAGGAGATGGCTCCATCAGTTAAGCACATGTAAGTCATGTATGTAGACCTGAGTTCTATCCCCAGAACCCATGTAAAAAGAAAAAAATAGCCAAGTGTGATGGTGTGCACTAGGGATCACAGAGCCAGGGAGGTAAACACAGGCACAACTCTGGTACTCAAGAGCCAGCTATTATCATGTAATTGGTAAGATCCAGGACAATGAGAGGTCCTGTCCCAAAGAAGGCAGATGATGCTCCTGAGGATAGCGCTTGATTTTTTTTTTTTCTGGTCCAGAGCACGTTCGCATGCATGCACTCACATCCCCCCCCCCCGACACACACACACGTATGTGTACATACATAACCACATACACATGAATTCTTATGTACACACACACACACACACACACACACACACACACACACACACACACAGGCATATGCCCATTCAAATAATAATAATAAAAAACATTAATGTGGTTTGGAGAGGAGGCTCATCAGTAAAGAGTGTTACCTGCTCTTCTAGGAACTGGAGTTCCATTCCCAGCATCCATCTGGCAGCTCACAGCTGTCTGTAACTCAAGCTTCTGGGATGTGACACCATCTCCTAGCACTTACAAGCACTGGGCACACCTGCATAGACATACATGGAGACACATATGCATACATTAAAAAAATAAATCTTTTTAAAGAACCATTGAAGGTCCAGTTGAGTAAAGAATTAAGGACCAACTTAACTCTTGATCAGTCTTATCCCCAGGAACCCAACAGGTTTCCCCAGACTCGCCTGACATCCTATATGGAAACCAAGGCAAACTAATGTGATTTCTATCTTTGTCTGTCTGAAATTTTTCTTCTGAATACACAAATGTCTCCAACCTTCAAACACCATTTTAAATGCTTCCCTCAATTAGATGTCATTCATTCCATCTTTGAAGTTTCATGGCTCTTTCCCTGATGTCCTCTAACACAGTCAGCCCATATCATACACTGTAAGTACCCAAGAAGCTCCCCGAAAGAGAGTACTACATCCATTTTCCAATAGATCCTGGAACTTCCTCAAATATGAAGAGTGCCTGGCAAAACACTCATTTATTTCTTTGTCCATCTTAAATGACCATGGGTCTACAATAAATGTTACAGTAGTCCAAATGAGTGTTACATCTTGCACCCATTATGAAATGTGAGGCTTACATTTCAAACTTTATTTCTCCCTTTAAGTTATATGTGTTCAATAAGTCATACAATCCCAAATATTAGTGCTGATTGTTTTTTTCAAATCCTTACTCCATGTGATGCAAAATTTGAAAACAAAACATATAACAACTATATTCTTATTTCTGTCTTAAAATTTGTTTTGTGTTATTTGTATCTACAAAATTCTCTCAAATAAGCTATTAAAAATGATTAGAACCATGTTTTAAAATTACAGCTTAAACTCATTTTAAAACTGATACCAAATGTCAGCATACCGTAGGACTGACATAGGAATCATTTCACAAAGGGCAATAAAAATTCCTGAAGATGTTAGAAGATTCTTGTACAATTAAATCAATGAACTGGGGGAGGATTTTCCCTCAACCCCATATGGTGTGAGCCACATTTGTTTCTCAAAAAAAAGTAAGAATAAGCATTTTTTTCATGAGCATAAAATTAAAGAAAACTTAGACTTTCTGCATTTTAAAAATGTGTCAGATCTCTACTGGTTTAAACACTGGGCTTTTGTTCTTAATTTTGCTCCATATAACAAAAAAGTAATCCCATGAAAAACCAGGGAGATTCCTTGACAACATTTGGGAAAGTAAAGTCAGTTGACACTTCACACTAATTTTTCTTATTCTCTAATATAGTATATCAAAACAACAATGAGGGGCACCAGACAACTTCCATTAATTTTTGTGGATGTCAGATTCTCCTGAGCCTTACTTTATTGTTTATGGGGATGGTGTTTTTACAGTTTTAGAATTGTTTGTTTCCAATCAACACTCATGGTGCAGCCTAACAAAATGCTACCTGGAGTTCACTAAAATACTACTACTACCCTGAACATGCCTTTTGGTTAACCACTATAGTCATTCTTTAAATTTTTGTATCTCTTTCCACAGGGGAAGAAATATTGTCCTATATAAACCTAATGCCAAGAAAAATGGAAGATAGTGCTCATTAAAATAGCCACGCTTTGCTAAAGTCTGCTTTGGAGTTGTCAGGGCAATGCCCCCCAAGATATCTTTGATGCCACAGTAAGTTGTTCCTACCATCTTCCAGCTATTTGCAGTGTGGAACAAAACACAGACCATCTTCCCGAATGCATCATTACCTTGAAAGTCTTTGACATGCTGGACATGCTGAAATGAGTGTAATTGTGACTTGGGAGGTACAAATCACTTTTACTTCATTATGGTCTCAAGACAACTTATGCTGTAATACCATTTTCTCTTACAATTGCTCTTAAAATTCTCAAATGAAAGACCTTTCCCTTGTACAATCAGACTTAAATTTACCTTTTATATATAAAAATATGGACAACAGCAGCAAAAATAATCCATAGGAAAAATCGTTGATTTGTTACATAAAGATTACATAAAACTGTGATTATTCCAGTTATATTCATACTTATGGGTCCTAAGAGAAAATGAAATGAAAGCATTCTTAAAATTTAATTGGCTTGGTAGATAAGCATTTAAGAGTAACACTAAAGAACTATATTTCCATTTATATAAGGACCTGTGTTTTTACACTGTATTGGTTGCCACAAATAATGAAGTTTATATTCTTGTAAAAGCTAATGTTATCCATTATCAAATAACATGTTTAGAAATCATTATTGATTTTGAAACCTTAAAATGTATCTTTATATTAATTTTAAAAAGATGTATTCAAGATAATATTATTCAAAATTGTTATGTTACAACTAGTTGGTGAATTTTGGTGAATACTTTTACCCATTGGAAAATGCACTGATCTTTTTTCACACTATAATGATGTTGTCTTCTGCCAAATGGTGAACTACAGGAAGTCCTTTTTAGCATCACACCCAGTAGCTGATGGCTAATCTTCGTTGACGACTTCCTGGATCTGAAATCAACTAAAAAAGGATCTGTGCCTCTTCTATAAAGGATTCTCTTTTACTGGTTGTTTTAAGTGGGAAGACACACCCTAAATGTGAGCAACACATACTCTTAACATCCATATAAAGGAAGTCCAAGGGAAAATACTTTCCCTTTTGGCTTCCCTGCCTTTGCTTGCCTTTGGCTTTCCCTTCCTGTCACACCTAGCATGTTGCTGCTGTTGTCATAGCTGCCACTGTTCTTCATGGACATCTGATCCCATCTTATTAGGCCATCCAAGGTGGACTGAAGAGCAACAGCTCTCCAGGAATCCTCCAGGCCTTCAGCACCAAACTTGAACTGCCTAGGCATCCAGCCTCATGAACTCAGCAGCTGCCAGGTTCTCAGCCTCTCCAGTGTGCAATAGCCATTGTTGGACTACTCAGACAATGTTGTGCAAGCCAATCTAATGAATACCCTGTTTAATAATATCCATCCTACCAGTTCTGTTCCTGTAGGTGACCCTGGCCAATACATAGGCCCACCTGTCCTCCTGGGCCTCTCAGCACATTTGCTCTTGCCCACTCCCTTGCAACCTCCCTTTGCCTTCTTCATTCATGCTAGTGCACTGCATGGGCCCACAAACTCAGGTCAGAGCTTCTGCCTTCTAGCCAGGCTTCTCTAGCACTGTGCACACTCTGTGGTGGACTTCTATGCTTTTCACTTTGCTTCTAAGCATATTAACACATACAATACTTCACTGCATGTATTAATTTATATTCGATCCACCATCAGATTCTATTGGTCCTTCTTGTAAAATGCGCCTCATGTTCATTGGCTTCCTTACACCATTCATCTCAAGCCAGGCAACATCATTATGGTCTCACTAGTTCCATCTTGGCCTATCTTTCCTCTTCTATTTTGACTCTTTTACAACCCACATTCCTTAAAGGCTTTACAGAAATTCTTTCGAATATTAAATTTTTATAGATGAAGGATGTGTTTTAAATTTTTTTTACCAGGCTCCTATTGCTGAAGTCACCTCCAGAGGCATCCCTTATCACACTGAAGTAGTTCCTTCCTAACTGTTCTCCCAGATTGCACATACTGCCCTGTTTATCTATGTGTACTCCATACTGTATGTGGATTTCTTCACTTGCTTACTGTGTCTTCCCTAGATCCTGAGGGTCCATGAGGACAAGTCTCCTGTAGGACTGGATGTTGCTCTTTCCTCCTATCAGTCTTTAATGCCAGTCAATTTGTGGATACTGTAGAATATCTGTTTAATTCGATAATTGCTAGAGGGATTTAAATCCCAGTTATACTATAAGCTCCTTGAATTTAAAAAATATTCCTTATTTATCTCTATATTACAGAATGTAGTACAAACTGTCTTTAATTAATTGTAGGTGAGATAAATGACTATCTTTTTAATTATGGTTTGTACACACCATATATAAATCTATCTGTAGAATAGTACCAGCATCACAGAAATCATTCAATAGGTGACCATAGAATAAATGGAGAGAATGTGTGAAGACTTATCTCTCATGTTGCACATTCAGTGAAAATGAAGATTCAAATATCAGTACAAAAAAAAGAAAATGTCAGGACAAAGTTTTTGCCTTGGGCTACTAGCTCTAGCCTCCCATTCAATATCCAGAGTCTTTCAGGAATTCATGTTTATTCTTCCTTTCTAAAAAGTCAGGAAATATTGGGAACTCAGTACAAATACATTGTATGATTTCTGAATCTATTACTCCACCAGAAAATCTGGTCTTGAAAATACATTTTAAAGAAATATATCTAATTCAGCAAACACTGTTGAAAAAGAAGGTGCATATTCTTTCATAACTAAAGTTTCTAAATTATTTTATTACCATCCAGAACAGTGAAAAGATTATCTTTGGACCATGTTGCTGGTAATGATCTTGCACTGTGAAAGCAGAAAAGGGCATCTTTGTAAATAGTTATTTTTAAAAATATAAAACCTGTTTGGGTTAGAAGCAATCATCCTCTTGCACCTATGTTTTAGAATAGAATCTTAAGAAGCATTCACAAGACTAAAACCATTACACTGCAATTAATAAGAGATCATAAATAGCAACAATCCTACTGTTAAAAGTCACATATTTGTTTCCTAGCTTCTCTGGCAGTGGATTGTAGGCTGGTAATCCTTTGCTCCATGTCTAAAATCCATATATGAGTGGGTACATACCATTTTTGTCTTTTTGTGACTGGGTTACCTCAATCAGAATGGTTTCTTCTAGTTCCATCCATTTGCCTGCGAATTTCAATATTCCATTGTTTTTTTGTTTGTTTGTTTGTTTGTTTTTCCACTGAGTAATACTCCATTGTGTAAACGTACCACATTTTCTCTATCCATTCTTCAGTTGAGGGGCATCTAGTGGCTCCACGTTCTGGCTATTATAAATAATGCTGTTATGAGCATCATTGAACAGATGTTCTTGTTGTTTGAATGTGCTTCTTTTGGGTATTTGCCTAAGAGTGGAATTGCTGGATCTTGTGGTAGACTGATTCCCATTTTCCTGAGGAATCTCCATACTGATTTCCAAAGTGGCTATACGAGTTGGCACTCCCACCAGCAGTGGAGGAGTGTTCCCCTTTCTCCACATCCTCTCCAGCATAAACTGTCATTGGTGTTTTTGATTTTAGTCATTCTGAAAGGAGTAAGATGGTATCTTAGAGTTATGTGATTTGCATTTCCCTGATGGCTAAGGAAGTTGAACACTTTCTTATGTGTCTTTCAGCCATTTTAGATTCCTCTATTGAGAATAGTCTAGTTAGTTTTGTACCCCACTTTTTAATTGGATTATTTGGTGTTTTGGAGACTATCTTCTTGAGTTCTTTGTATATTTTGAATATCAGCCCTCTGTCAGATGTGGATTTGGTGAATATCTTTTCCCATTCTGTGGGCTGCCATTTTGTTTTGTTGACTGTGTCCTTTGCCTTACAGAAGCTTCTCAGTTTCTGGAGGTCCCATTTATTAATTGTCGATCTCAGTGTCTGTGCTACTGGTGTGTTGTTCAAGAAGTGGTCTCCTGTACCAATTCATTTGAGGGTACCACTTATGTTCTCTTCTAAGAGGTTCAGTGTGGCTGGATTTATGTTCAGGTCTTTGATCCATTTGGACTTAAGTTTTGTGCATGGTGACAGATATGAATCTATCTTCAGTCTTCTACATGCCAGCATCCAGTTATGCCAGCACCATTTGTTGAAGATGCTTTCTTTTTTCCATTGTATAATTTTAGCCTCTTTGTCAAAAATCAGGTATTTGTAGGTGTGTGGGTTAATATCAGGGTTTTCAATTTGATTCCATTGGTCTACTTGTCTATTTTTGTGCCAATACCAAGCTGTTTTCTTCCAGGGCTTGTATCAGTCACAAGCTACAAAGGCTATCTATTCTGGACTGATGTCTTTGGGGCTGCAATCAGAGGCAGTAGAATGGCCCAGGTCCATCTCTGAGTGGGGTTGTGCTGTACCAGGAAACTCTTAGCTACCCAACAGTGATAAAGATGAGAACCAGACAACTTGTCATTTCAGGAGGGCTCACAGTCCATGCTGGAGTCTGGAGTCTCTGGTTTATTCAAGCATCCCTTAAATACCTTTCTAACAGTGGGAGTTACCACAGAAGACATCTACTATCATGTATAAAGTTGATATCAAAAAATTCTTTTAACCCTAGTGGCACAGGCACTAGGCACATAAACAGTCCCTAGGCACATAAACAAAACCCTTAGAACAGGTTTGGGCACACCCAGGGCCTAGGACTGTTGTTATGCAAACTAGGAGACATTCTCCACTGAGACCAAGCCATCCAGAGGTAATTAGTCGGACATCTGAACAACAATGTGAGATTTGAGCTACCTGGATAGAGTTTGAGGCCTGTATCTGAAATACCATAATTGATATTTTTCGGCCCCCGACAATTTTCAGGACAAAAGTGCTATAATAGAGCTGGAAGTCAGAGATGGTTATGCCTCTGATTTCCCTTTATTGTACAGCATTGTTTTGGCTATCCTGGGTCTTTTGTTTTTCCATATAAAGTTGAAAATTGTTCCTTCAAGATCTGTGAAGAATTGTGTTGGGATTTTGATGGGGATTGCATTTAATCTGTAGACTGCTTTTGGCAAGATTGCCATTTTTACTATGTTGATCCGACCTATCCAAGAACATGGGAGATCTTTCCATTTTCTGGTATCTTCTGAGGACCCTAAGAGAGACATACATGGTCCCCCATAGAAAGGGATAGGGACAAGATCTCCTGAGCTAATTGGGAGCCTGATGGGAGGGAAAAGGGAGCTAGAAGAAAGAGAGGGTTGTTAGACCCCCGAAAACTCGGGGTCCCAGGCCAGGTTCGCGGTCACCCCAATCACCAGGCGGATTCGAGAGCTTGCTGCAAACTGCACGAGGCTTTATTGTAATTTAACGAGCTAACCCCATGTTAGCTCGGGTCTTTCACCCACCCGCCATGGCGGACGGCTAGAAAAGACGGCTCCTATGGGCTCCCAAAAGATCTTATAGGGCAGCGTAAGGGGAGTGTCTAGGGGTACGCACAGGCTTATGCACAGGCTCACGATTGGTGTGCTTCCAGGCTTGGAGGGCTTGCCCTGTGTTGATTGGTCAACTGGTTGTTATGGCTCATAGGCCCTCCCAGGGTGGTTGCTATGCTCTCTATGTCATTGCTGTGCGCTAGTCCGTAAAGCACACCCAGGGTCATAAAGCATAGTGCCACCAGCTAACTTCCGATTGGCTCCTTGTCACGAGACAGGCATCTGACTTTCTAGTGACTAACTTCTGATTGTTTCCTTGTCACGAGACAGGCATCTGACCTCTAAGTGACCAAGGCAGGTTTATGGCAAGCACGTGTTCAGCTGTTATGGCTGCCAAAAGGGAAGCCGGTTCCTTCAGGGTGAGAATAGGAGGGGAGAGGAGGACATGAGAGAGCAGGAAGATTTAGTCAGGGGAAGAATTGAAGCGAGCAAGAAAAGAGATACCACAATAAAGGGAGCCATTATAGATTCAAAGAGAATTCTGGCACTAGGAAAATGTCCAGAGATCTATGAGTTTGAGCCCAACTAACAATCTAAGCAGTTGTTGAGAGGCTACCTTAAATGCTCTCCTCTGATAATGAGATTGATGACTACCTTATATGCCATCCTAGAGCCTTCATCCAGTAGCTGATGGAAGCAGAGGCAGACACCCACAGCTAAACACTGAGCTGAACTCTGGAATCCAGTTGCAGAGAGGGAGGAGTAATGAGCAAAGGAGTCAGAACCAGATTGGAAAAACCCACAGGGACAGTTTATCTGAACATGGGGGAGCTCATGGACCCTAGACTGAAAGCTAGGAAACCACCATAGGACTGTTCCAGACCCCCTGGGCTAGATTGTCAGTTTGGAGGTCTGGGCAATATATGGGGCCCCTGGTAGTGGATTAGTATTTTATCCCTAGTATACAAATGAACTTTTGGAGCCCTCTCCACATGGAGGGATACTCTCTCAGCCTAGACACACAGGGGAGGCCCTGTTCCAAATGATGACAGACTTTAAAGATCCCCCATGGAAGGCCTCGCCCTCCCTGTGGCGCAGAAAGGGATTGGGATGGGGTGGGGGAGCAGGATAGGGGGAGAGGGGGAGGACACTGGGATTGACATGTAAAAAGAAGCTTGTTTCTAATTTTAAAAAATCACATATTTGTGGCTGGTGAAATGTTTCATTGGATAAATGTACTTGCTGTCAAAATCTAAGGACCTGAATTCAATACCTATAACCCACACAATGGAATGAGAGAACTGACTCCTGCAAATGGTTCTCTGACTTCCATATGTTCAGGATGGTATGCATGCACACATACATACCTCCCTTGCACAGAGGAACAAATGTAAGAAAAATAATCAAATTACGTAGTTGACCATTAGTGTTAATCATATGTACAAAATACTTTTAAACTTGGAATTTTAGAAAAAAATAGACATTTCTTTACAAAACTTTTCAAAAACAAAAAGAATCACAGAAATCTTTAAAATCAAAGTAAGTTCCTCTTAACTCTAGGATCATGGGAGCTATGTATTTACATACAGGATGGAATTCTTGCAGTAGGAGATTATCTTCATGACCCAATATTATGACCATGGTCAAATAAAATTGTCATACTATTGACCTCCCACAACTTCCCTGAGAAGAAAACTGTTACTGTGAAATTCTAATCAAGAAATCTATGTGCATTATATGATATTTTGATGGGAAAAGAAAGAATACGGTGGCCATCCTGCCATTCTTGGCTATATAGGAACAGGCTGGATTCCACATCCAATGCCTCCACTTCCCAAGGTTGGATAAGAGGCTTGTGTTGCAACACCTGGCCTGCATTCACATTGATGATTAAGGGAGATGGTGACAGCTCATGTCCGTGGTCCAATTACATGGAAGACTGAGTTAGGAATATTCCTAGAACCCAGGCAGCCAAATTGACCATGAAGAAACAAACAAACCAACCACCTTTGGGAGATCGATTAACAGAACTTGATTATGCTCTAATCTACTCTAGGGTGCGGCTGGGGCTGGTGGTAGCCAGCCATGGCCTGGTTTTGACACCCTCTTTGTTATTGTATGATGAAATCTTCTTGAAGCCGGAAGGCACTCCTGGGAATTTACAAATATTTTAACAATACTTCATAAAAGCACTAGATTGGAGATGCCAAAGTTAACTCTGTATCATCAATTTATGATCAAATCCCCATCAAATTAATGTCTAAGGCAATTAGTACCAAGAACAATATTGAAATCTAGTTTTTATATACTCTCTAGAGAAAACAGGGATGGACTACATAAAAATCAGCTTAGTCGAAGCATCAGCAAAGCAAATTTTCAAAATGAAGCTGGTGCTTGCTAAGGGAATTCCAATTTTTCAAAAGAGTTTAAAGGGAAGTTACTCCATGTTTTACTTTCAAATGTGTCCAGTTGGCAAACAGAGTAATAAACAAGAATGTGTATTAGAAGTTCAGGAGGAAAAAAAAATAAACCCCCAAATTCAGCAAAATGGGTCATTATCTTTCTTTTGGCTAAAATTGTTTTAGTAAAGTATTTAAAATACATCATAAAACTAAAGTTTATATTTATGTATTACTGACCTCTGTTTACATGAAATAATTATCATATCCAATCAAATAAAATAACTTAAAATGCACTTATTGTTAAATTATACCCAAAGGCCTGACAAATTGAATGCTTTATTTAGATAAGGTAGAACCATCACCACATGGGTAACCCTCCCCCAAAAATAGTTACTTTTTACTATTGTGTATATTTGCATCTTTGATTCTGCTTCACTGTGGCATTCTGTCCTTAAGAAACTTATTGTAACCTTTTCCTCTAACCCAGTCATGAACTTCCTATGACATCATGACTGATTGACACAAGAAAAGGGCATAATTCCACTGTCACTTACATGATCAAACACAACCATCTATTGGCTATTGAACAGCTTATCAAGCTTATCAAGAGTCAAATAGTAGGATGTCAGAACTATGAGCTTGGAGATCATTTCCTGTGTTTTCAATGATATATTCAAAGTGAAATTTCCCAGTACATTATAAGAATTTTATTCATTAAATAAGAAACAAAACATACCAAACCAACTACATTTCTTCCTCTTTGAAAACTCTACTTCATTTAAATAAATAAAACTTTGGTTCAGTTTTCAAAAATTTGAACCACTATATTTTTATTTTCATAAATTTAATATATTATACCATCATGTAAACTTACGGAAATTAATATTTTCAAAAATTCTCTTTCAAGTACCCAAATATTTTCTTTCAATGCCAACAAAGTCCTATGCAGTATGAGATATAATTTTTTGAATAAATTTTTTGCATCTAAAGAGGTAAAATTTTTGCCCTAAATTACTCAGTTACTAAGTGAAAAAAAATTAATCAATCATATATTTGTCATCCTGTCTCTTCTCCTGCTTCCTTGGATATAGCAATCATATTATATCCCCTTACCGATCTACAACTATATATGTCATATATCCTTAGACCACAAGGTTCTAGCCTAAAGCTTCGAGGAGAAGATGAAGGGTATGGGAAATGACCTAAAGTCCAGACATTTCCATCTCCTCCCAGTTACTTAAACAGTGGACGGGGAATCACTTTGCAGAGAAACTGGCCTCACTGTGAAAGATGATTCAAAACTGGAAAACTGGTGAAATGCTGCCGATCATCTGTTTCAGATCTTTCACTTTACCAATAAGAACACTGAATTCTTACAAGAGTATGACTGAGAGGCCATGAAATAAGCTTAGGAATCCAGATTTCTAAATAAAGGAATAGTGTGGTATCTCCATCTTAGGAGGGAGCCTTAAAAGTCTGAGAAGTTTGAGTACAGTAACAAGAATGGGTTTGGGAGAGATGCCAGCCTACATGAAAAAATGTAATGGGAAAGTATTTATCCTCATGCAAAAGCTACCAACAGAGCACTTATCTGCCAGACTTCTGAACATGTTATTGATTATCAATATTTTACATTTCATGATTACTTGCACACCATCTCTCTCACTCTTGCCTTACCTCTTTTCATCCCTTAACAAGACTGCATTTCATTTCACATGTATGAAAAGTTCATTTGTGCTGCAAGAGCAGAACCTAACTAAGCCCATTGCAAGAATAGCAGACTATATTTCAGCTATGGACCTGGAATCCACCAACTAGCTGGCTTTGCATGTTGCCAAAGAAAGAAGATTGAAGCCATGTGTCAAGTCATCTTCTCCAGAAGCTTCTGGTGCACAAGCCTGGGCATCAGGAAAACTGTCTCACACACCCCAGATCAGCAGTGTCAAGTACAGCATAGAGCAAGAGATGAGGGGCTATGAGAAGCACACTAGCTTAAGAATAACTTCCCTGCAAGCAGGTGTTGAAAAATGAGTAATGGGCATTCCCTAGCAGACTGCAGGAGAAGGATATCACACCAATGACCACAAAAGCTCACGCAATAAATTCAAGTAGTTCCATGTGTGTCATCACTTGAAAGAAAGGTTGCTCCAAATGAGATTTGGGTGCATCAATCCGCTTGCCTTCTCACATCTCTTCAGTCACGTGTCAAAACTATGGGAACTCGGGTCACACCCAAAATCCCATCTTCCTAGCACCACCCCTCAAATGCCCAAAGGAACAACTTCAGCATTGTTTTTACTGAGACTTGGGCTCGAAACTCTGTACCCAAAATAGACACCTCATACTCCTCCTGGAATGCTTTTTGGGTGGCTGTGAGAGTGTGGTTTCACATAACCTCAAGGACATTTCAGCCTTTTTTTTTTTTTAAGTTGTTACAGTTTGGTTGAAAAGAATTTTCATTTGATCTGGGACTGAGTAGACTTCTGGGAAATCTACGTGGTCTGTGTCAATAATAAAACATGCTACAATTTTGCTGTGGACAGTTCACATCTAGCTATGAGTTACAATGATTTTCACTGGAGTTTCACATTAAGGTTGTAAAGTAGTCAGGATACAAGCACAATTTTACAAGGCATGTTTGCCTCTAAGTTTTAATCTGTTTTGAGGATGACATTCATCAAACGTTACTGGAGAAATAATTTTGTGCTTAAAAATCTATTCAGCACCTTAGAGACACTTTTGAAATATATTCTTTAAAGCTAGACATCATCTTAATACAAGATTAAATGAATTCAAATGAAACCCTCTACACCCAATAATTTTAGGTGAATTCTATATTTAAGCTACCGAATTATTTCCTGTAGTTCATGTTCAGCTTTTCCAGGGAATAAGAAATTTATTTTATACAGAGTTTCTTCCAGGAACAAAATTGAGATTTAATGTGGTATTAGTCTATATTTTCAGTTAAATACTTGTTTATTCGATAGTATTTTTTAAAATCAAGTGTAATGTGTATTATTAGTAGTAAGTTAGAAAACAAGTATAGTGACATAACCCAATAGCATTCAATAGTTCCTCATAGAGAATCAGTATTTACATTTCATATCCTTCTGATTCTTTGATGAATATTTATGCATCTATTATTTTGACAAAATTGCAAAACTGCTTTGGGCATAATATTTTATAATTATTTTTAGCTGCATGATTCATTGTGAACAATATCCTGTCATTAATTATCTGCAATGCAATGTCAATGCCAAAGTAATATTCTATTACATGAAAAGTAGTATTCCATTATATATAAATATACACTATGTCCAATTATTCTGGTGTAAATTAGCACTAAACTGTCTCTGATATTTGTCCTTAATGATGCTGCCATGAACACCTTTGCATAAACATCTCTCTATTTGATCTAGCAATGTTTTATGTGTTTAAATGGATATTTATAGGTTAGTGGATACATTTAGTCTGCTTAAATTGTCCTACAAAAGGCTTCCACATATATGAATTTTTCCCTATTCTTTAGCTATATCAAGCAATGAAATTATACTCTGTCAGCATTGTGTTGGTGGGGAAAGGATGGAAAGGGTTGTTATAAGGACTGACTGCTGTTCTGTGAGTGTTCTGCTCTTCTAATTACAGATGTCTACTGAGTCACACTTGCATTCTATCCTCCCAGACTGACTGGGATCTAATCCAATATTGCCACCTTCTTTTTATATTGGATATAATCCTTACTGAGCCTCAAAGGGAAGGTCCTTAATGTTTTATAATGAAGTCACCTGGTTCCCCAGACTAAGATACTTCCTACCTCCAACCCCTGATCATTTCCACTGATGCAGTAAAAAGGGTAGAGGACTCTATGAGTTTGGAATTAGCAGAGGAGAGCAGATCAAACAACATGTGTGGTCCATGTTCTGCCAAGTCCTACAAATCAAGAGAATGATTCTTTTCTAAAGTGCCAATCAAATTCCTCATAACTTTTACAAGGCAGTACTTTGGAAGTGGAAATTGGATTGATGGAGAGACCCTCTAACCACCTTAGAATTATTGCCCTTCTGCCATATCAAACTATCCTGCATCTGAGTTCTCTTTCCTGGTGGCATAACTATCTTCTTAGATAGCAAGAAATAAAATCTTTGATTCATCCTTTAGTCACTATTATCTAAGTTCTATGACCAAAGTTCTTTGTACACATTTCATCCTTTCTAGACCTGCCTCAGTGGCTTTATGTCAGGTTATTGCTTCCAGTTTGATTATGGGCTTTTAAACTACATGTGAGGCCCCTGGAAAGACAAAGTAATTGGACTTGCTCCAGAAAATTGCGTAGTAAATAATAGACCCTGCAACTCTTCAAGCTTTACCTTGATACAATCTGTGGGGTTATATGTTGGGTACTATATTAAGCAAATGAAAATACAAGACACTCATCAAATTTTTACATCACTTAAACAATGAATTTTTCACCAAAAGAATATATCAAATATTCTATGGGACACAGTGTTATTAGAAATCTATCACTGATTATCTGGAATTCAATATAAACTGAGGTTTTGATCTAGCGCTCCTCATTATTGTTAGCAAGACACTGGACAGGTGACACTGGTACCTAAGTCAAGAATTCAACCTGTCTTTATCTGTGTCTCCCTTACGCTGTCTGACCCAGGGCCTGGTTTCACATACAAGGGAAAGAATTTCCACAGTAGGCTAGAGTGTGGGGCCCAAGATCTCTTAAAGCTTTCAAATATTATCAGCTGTACTCCATGAGATACTGATAAATATTGAAACTAGGCTCTAGGAAGGATTTGGAAAGAATGTAGATCATCCAATCTGGTTTTAAGGAATGGAACAGAATTGGGCTTTATTTGTAAGGAGAGCACTGGCTGGCACCAAAGAAAGACTTTGGTAAACAGACATTTCCATTGGACAAGGAGCACAAGTAACTCTAATTATTTATAGTACATGAACCATATTTATAGGAAAAATACATATATTGAACACTGTTGTCACACATAGTTTATACAAATAAGCAGAACTATACACAGATATATAATGTTCTGATAAGATATAAAATAGTTAATTCTGCTTATTTCTGGGTGGTAAGATTATAGTGGAATGTTTCAGGCATTTGGGATTTTCTAGTTTTTCTCTATAACCCTCCAAAAGGCTATTCCTAGTACAGCCCACTATCAATAAGGAAGTTTATTCAAATAGATAGTATAACGCTTGAAATAGTCTGTTTTCCCTAAACTCTCAAAACGGTCCAACACATTTCTCAATGTGTTTCTCTTCAAACTATACTCAAAATACCCTTAAACTCAACTCTATTAGTCAAAACACTTTCTGTTCCAAGTCTTAGATAACCACATCAGAATAATTGCATTTGGAGGGGAAAAAAATGAAAATGAAAATATATTGGTTTAAGTAACTGAAAAGTCCAAGGGTTTTTCTAACTTCAGACATAGCTACATTGTCACTGTGAGTGTAATTCATGCCTTAGACTGTGACTTTGCAAGTCAGAATAATTATCCATTCGAAATTCAGTGTATTAACATTCCAGCGGGTCCTTCTTGGCACACGCCTTTAATCCCAGCACTCCGGAGGCAGAGGCTTGCAGATCTCTGTGAGTTCGAGGTCAGGCTGATCTCCAGAGTGCCAGGATAGGCTCCAAAGCTACACAGAGAAAGCCCTCTCAAAAAACCAAAAAAAAAAGAATTCCATAGTAAAAATAATAATAATAATTAAAGTGGGGGCATGGAGTTAATGGCAGAGATGCTTCTTCCTGGAGCTTGTAGTTAAATTTAAGTCTTTGTACTTCATTTATCAGCATATGTCATCTGTAACTAAGGTTTACTGTGTAGTTGCACATTTATTCCCTTAAATATTTAAGCTATGGTTTCATGTGGAATAAATTTAATTTGCTTCTAAAATATACCCAAGTGGCTAAAGAAATCTGTATGTACTTCAGTCATTCTCATACAGCTGTAGACATGAATGTGAGATGAGCTTTGGGATTTCCAACTTGTTCTAATAATATTTTAAATTATACAAAATCAAAATGAAAATTCACAAGTTTAAAATGATTTAATTTTTGATCACTCTTATTACTCTGAAGGGATAAAATTGCCCATAGCCTCCCTGAAATGTCCAGACTTCTGAAATCCAGGCAGATTATTTTCCTCACAAAGCCAGTAGCACTATGGTTTTTATTTATTTCATTATTCTATAATTAATCCTCAGGACCAGGGCTTTAATTCTTCTCAGAGTGGAATATGTGTGATGCCAAAGAAGCAGCTGTCTTCCTATCTACTCAGCTAAGTTTGCTTGGGGAGCAAAAATCATGCATACAACATCTGAAAGTGTAGACTCCTAAAGCAATATCCTAGATATAGTTTCTATAGCTCTAATAAAACACCATGAGCAAAAGCAACTTGGGGACCAGAGGATTTATTTATTTCATCCTACAGTGCTCAGGTCACACTGGGGAAAGTCAGTATGGGAACTCAAGGCAACTATCTAGAGGCAGGAACTAAAGCAGAACTGTGAAGGAACATGCTTCTGCCTTGCTCCTCCTGTATTGCTCAGACTGATTTTTTATACAACCAGGACAACCTGCCCAAGGGAGACATCACTCACAATGGGCTAAGCCTACCAATATCATTAATTGAGAATATACCACATAGGCTTGCCTACAGGGCAATATTAGGGAGTCATTTCTCAACTGAGGTTTCCTTTGTTCAGATGACTCTATTGTTTCAAGATGACAACAACAAAAACCAGCATAGGTAGTATTTTTTTCATGTCCCAGGGTTTGCTGATAAATTCAAATGTTCACATCTTTGGATTAAACCCTATCATTTCTACAGTTCTAACTTATCCCAGTAGATAAAATCTTTGCAAAGTAAATTCAATATTTTGAATTTACAATATAACACACAGATAAGTGGTTGTACATGTAGATGTTTAGATATGATCTACATGTATAGGCGTGTACTATAGATGTATATGTTATATACATAATACATACACACAAACACACTCATGCACTAATCTGTTTGAATATTGAAGTCATCCTGGATGTCTCAGCTCTGTGGGACATTTGCAAGGCATCTGTGTCAGGTCTAAGGCTACGTATCATGCCAGGTCTAAGGCTATGCATCATGATGCATGCTCAAAGTCCAGGAAGCAACATTCCCACAGACTATTCTGTAAAGTGGACCTCCTGAGAATTAAAACATAGGAGGACCTCTACAAAAACACTGAGGTCAATACATGAGACTTTCCTCCACTATACCCCTTATTGAACTGCCTCCTGTCTTATTTTATCTTCATCTCCTAGCTTTATTGAAAGATAACCTCTTCAGGACAAGCACAGAGTGTAGACACAGAAACTCTGTAATAAATGTTAATTCCTTCACATCACATTCAGAGTCAGTATTCCATTTTTCTTAATCAACATCTGTGAGATTTGGGGCAACATATTTAACCTCACTGTGCCTTTGGTTTCTTATTCATAAGTGAGGACATGAAGAATTTTTCTGGCACACAAATTTGTCAGAAAGAATAGAATATATATAAGCTTTTAACATAACAGCCATTTCCACAAAAGAATGGATGTGAGGATCTGAAGACTGACACTCTACAAGTTTCTTTCTCTTTCTTTCTCTCTCTTCCTTCCTTCCTTCCTTCCTTCCTTTCTTCCTTCCTTTCTCTCTCTTTTTTCTTTCCTTCCTTCTTTCCTTTCTCTCTCCCTTTCTTACTTTTTTCTCCTTTTTCATTTTCATTTTCATTTTCACATAGGAACCACTAATCTTTGATTCCTCTCTCCCTTAACCATTTGTTCTTCAGGATTATAACTGATTCCTTGAGACTTCTTCGACACTTTTGAACATGTCAAATGTATTCCCTACACTGCGTCTTTAAAGTTTCCCCACACCAAAAAATTAGATTGTAAACAAATAAGATAAAAGAAAAGCAAAGGCAAAAACAATTTAGTGAAATTTCTTTATTTCATTTTCAATGACATAACTTTTCTAAAAGTCTGTGTTTTGCTGACTTGCATGACCAGTCTGTAACTTTAGCCTTGTTCTGTACCAAAATTACTGTTTTCCCTAAGTTGGTGCAGCACTGCCCTCTCTTCCAGTAGACTATTTGAACACTAAATAGGATTTGGGTACTGTGATGTTTGACCCATTGCATTTCCCTTAAGACTTAGCAGAAAGCCTATTATATACTAGTATGGGCCTTCAGCGTGCAAAATCTGCAATAAAAATATGAGTAATATTTTCATCAAACTCAAACATGATATAGAAACAAGAAGGTTACTTGCTTTAATTAATTACTAACTAAAATGCAAAGAGGCCTTTTGAGGTGGTAGAGCAGTAAAGAATCTAGTAAGATGAAATATGATAAAGTATTTTTATCCAGAAAAAAAACAAGTATAATGTTGCCTAAAAATCACAAGTCAAACACATTCTAAAGTAGGAAAACTTTTACCCTCTGCCAGAATATCCTACACATCTTTGTAGCTTTCTAGGACTACTGAGTCCACAGTTGTTCACACTGGGTTCATCTGTTCTTTCTCTTTCATTCCAGGCTCTCACTCTTTCTTTCAAAGCTCAGCCTGAAATTGTGAGCCACTGACTATAAGTATAACATCATATCTCATGAGTTTTCTATCTAAGGTCATCTTTTCCACTGAAGAAAAGAGATTTGTTACATAACATTTAATGTATTATAAAGTTGTTTGTATAGTATCCCTTAATTTAATCTTTCCTACATGCTTCTCTGAAATACTCAGTGGAAATACAATTGTTCTTATTTTTAGACCAGACATTTCAAATTCAGCGAGAATGGGTTTATACAACAGTGTTGT
Organism: Cricetulus griseus; assembly: GCF_003668045.3. Lineage (NCBI taxonomy): Eukaryota > Metazoa > Chordata > Mammalia > Rodentia > Cricetidae > Cricetulus > Cricetulus griseus. The sequence goes on along the minus strand of NC_048597.1, from coordinate 194,758,006 downwards.
AGGGAAAAAAAAAAAAAAACAAGATTTAAACTGAATGACAATAAAACAAAATTGGTACCTAACCACCTAATCTGAGTGTTTCCTTATAGCATGGAAGATAAAATGAAGGCTTTTCCCTGAAAATATAGTTGGTGCCTATAAACTGAAGCATAGGATAAAGATACCAAAGAAAATATTCCAGTTTGCCTGAGTCTGAAATAACTATAATTTTTTTCCTTTGAATTGTCCCTGATAGCAATTGACTGTCCCTAAAACTTACTAATAAGAACCTGGAGTTACATACTTGGTATATATCAGCCTGTAGCAGGAGTAATGAAAAACAAATAGTTCCCAGTGTGCTATCTTAAATATTCACCCCTTTTCCAGAACTGGCACAGTGCTTGAAGACCAACCCATCTCCATAAATAACTCCATTGAATTAAAGAATATTTTATAACAGTAATAGATCATAAAAAGCATAAATAGCTACCATTGGATTTTAGGGAATTCCAGGGTATAATTTGAGGGTATGGTTTGGCCAGATGACTAGGTTGTCTCACCACAAGTGTGAACTGAGGAACACACATTTATCAAATGTGAAACATTCAGTGACTGCTTCTACTGTGTGCAAACCCATTGTGGACTTCTCATGATCATGAGGTTATGACTGAATGTTCAGTTCCCTTGTTTGGAACATAAATGAATGCCTTCCTTCATAAGCCAGATAGTATTTTTCAGCTGATCTCTAAGATTTCCCCAATGCCTCGAAGAGGAGAGCACAGAGAGACCCATGTAAATGCCATGTAGTTACTGATACCAATTTTGACTCCCGCTGGCAGAAATTATATTTTACCGAACTGAAGAGAAGACTCAAAGTTATTGTGTGGACCCGAAGCAAAGTCATCTTCACTAGGTGTTTACTTCAGGTTATTGTTTATTTTTTCCTGTGTTTTAAAGTGTCAAATACAGGTCTTTTGCAGATTCACGTCCTTGTTTAAATGGGGAAGGTTTCTGCTTCAGAAATCATTGCCCCATCAATGGAAAATTCATCAAGACTGCACCCAACCCTTGTGTCATTTAGCAGTCTGAAGTTTGTTCTTATAGTTATGTCATTATTTCATTAATGCCCTACAAGATCCTAAAATGGAGTGGCATTAAATAGATGGATGGCAAGAGGTCAGAGATGTGGCCTATGGCAAGTCTTTAGGATATTGACTGCAATCATCGCATGTCTAAAACCAATGAGCCAAGCCAAGGCAGAAATGGTGATCAGATCCACAGGGAAATACTATACAGCAAACGCAAGCCTGTGCATGCAATGTTACATCTCTCTTGGTTAAAATTTCTAACCTTCGCATTCTGTTTGCAACATGTTTATTTTGTATCTTTCACACTGACAAAGGAGGTAAATTTCTGAGTGTCTATGTTCCTAAGAAAGGTAAGATTGAGACTTCTGGAAACTGTAGCAGTGTTCATGGAAGAAGAGTAGTTTGGGACACTGAGGGGCATAGAAAAATAAACAGGTCAACAAAGTTGTGTGGCTATAGGAAGAATGAGGTGGGGCTTTATGGGATGACTGACCTATTGCATGGAAAGTAAAAGGAATCCCAAGAAACACTTCATCTGAAATCAACACAAGTGACCTCTGGCTTGTATTTCTCTCCTAACATATGCACATGCAGTACACTAGAGGACTCTTCTAGTTTCCACATGTATCTGTCCCAAAGACAACTGGAGGAGGCATGTTGGAGACAGGCAGCCCTTTTAACCCTAGTGTTTTACTCACAATTTTGAACACCTCAATGTAGCAGAGAATGATTTTTCCTGTGGTGGGTTGCTGTATTAACTTAACTCACAGGTAACACTTTCAAACATAATAAATGCATACACAAAAGTTGGAAGGCCTGTTTCTCAGGCTCATATGCAAAGTTTCCCTAATTGTCTACCTTTTATCTTTCCCTGACTTTCTCCGCTTAGAAGAAGCTCATACCAACAAATAATCAAAGACTCTTCTGGGACTGGCAAAATATATACTCATACACACATACCTGGGTCCAAGCTCATCGTGTGTTTTCTTTATTCCATATTGTATTGTCATTCAAGTTTCATCATTTTTAATTTCTTCAGTAAATCATGTAACATTATATTGAATGGAAACAAAGTAAAAAGAGGGCTCTGAAGGCTGGGTGGTATCATGAATGCTCTATAAAGTTGCTGTAACAATTTTGATTAACTTTCACTAAGGAAATCGTATAACACATCACTGGGGAATGTCACCTATCAATCATTTATTGTTATGCCTCCTCATCTAGCTAGTGAATTATTTGAAATATGAAGCATATACATGCAATGTTAAACTACTGGTAATTATAAATAGTGGTAAAATTGTGAGTAGAAATAATTTTTATTAATAACAGTAAAAGTGCATTATTTTTAAAAGAAAAGTCACTAGAGACAGAATTTTAAGATGTTATTTTCCATGGTTCTATTTAATTTGCATTCCAAAAGTTTATGATCAGAGCCAGAAAATAATATCAGTAGTGATTAACATTAGATGATTGATATATACCAACAATGTAAATTATTGGATTTAGCTTCCAGAGTATACGGAGATAGCCTAGACACATAAAAATAGTGAGGAGGAAGACCCAGAGAGATACAGTTGCTCATAATAAGCCAAAAGTGCAGTTACCCTCCAGGTTGGAACCAACTGCATCTGAGTCCTGACCTTATAACAATGAGTGCAATGCTCACTAAGCAGTCAAATGGAAATAATACTATTTGTAGTCACATTTTATGGGAAGACCAATCCAAAATATCTTTGGTGCTAAAACAGCAAATTTCTGTAAATTAATTAATAAAGGAAAGTTATACTATAATGCAAAAGGAATAAGTTAACTATGAATCAACTATGATAGTCATCTGGAAAATATATATTAACAGAATTAAATATGTCCCTGTGTTGCTTCCTGTTGATCTCTGTGAATGGAGAACCTGTGTCTAGGAAACCTTTAAGTGGCATGAGAAGGAAGGAAAATATAATACATTCCTAAATAAAATAGCTGAAATGATTGTTTTAAATTCAAAAATTATTGCCTGCAATTTCCTTAACTAAACAGAGCACTCCATCCTCTTACAAAATATATAACTGCACATTCTTAGAGAAAGCACTGAAAATGCTATGATTCACAGGAGTCCACACTGAAATAATCTGCTTATGAATGCTTAGTTTCACATTTCATGCCCAAGTTACCAAATCTGTTATTTGATTTTCAGTTGGGCATGTGTTACCACTCTACTCATAGTAAAGGAGGAACTGTCAGATGAAAACATACTACTTAGTAGGCTGTATTGCTTTTAATGCACAATGGAACTCAATTGCCTAACGTGGAAGCCTAGAAGACACCCCGTTCCCTTGCCTTTCCTTCCTCATCCACCTCATATAGACGCTGGAGTCTTGGCTACAAATCTCCCGAGTATCTCTAAAAGTCCTGTTCTCTCTCCATTAGGCTGGCTTCACTGAGTCTCCATCCCACCTTCAATCTTAATCTACCCCTTCCACACTTTATCTTCCCATACATCAATTCTTCTGGAGCTCGAATGTTTATATTGCTCCTTCAAGTACCACGTTATTATTATTTAGCTCAGCCTGGCTCATGTTCTTGTTTCTTCACCCTGTGAACCACACCCTCAGCTGAAGTTCCTCCCAGACACTGATTGTACCTTGCATCTCAAAAGATGCTGCTCTTTGTGTAATGTCATTCTCTTCACTGCTATTTGCCTTTTTACTGCTGCTTCTCTTTCAATGCTATCCTCAGAGATCTCTCTTTAACAAAACATTTCAGGTTCACTTTTGTATTTTAAATCCATTCCTTTCCCATAGGGCTCTAAAAGGCCCCATGCCTTTAATACATCATTTGCAACACAATTCGATAAGACCAAGTGAAGGCAATGTTACTCACGTATGGATTCTCATAGCCTGTCATAAGTGGCACACAGTAGACACACAAAACACCGCAAAATCTAAAAGAATGAAACAAGTCAAATATCTTATCAGGACTCATCTTAAATAGTACCTACTAAGAAAATTAAACCCCAAACAAAAGAACAGAAATGCAATAAAATGAATAGCACTTCAAGCAATTGAAATTTCAAAGTATTTTCAAATCTAATTAAAGTATATATGACTGTCTATACACCATATTCATATAATCCAATTACAGCAAATATAGCCCTTTTCATGCAAACATACCAAAAAGGCTGACTTTACTTCTGACTTTACCACTGTTCCTAGTAATAGATGGCCTGACTCTTAGACCCAAAAACAGACAGTCTGACAGTAAAGTGCCCGAAAACACAGATGTGACAGAATAGTGTAGAAAAGGCCAATAAACCCTCAAACTTTAGCCCCACATTCCAAGCACAGGTGCATCATCCCACAGGAAAGCTGCGATCCAGTCCTGGCTCCAGCCAGCCCTTCATCCAAGCATTCCTGAAACCTTTCCACCTACCCACCCTCCACTAAGTGCTTTCTAAGCTTTCCTTTAGAATGGTACCAAAGGGAATGTCTTCCAGACATGCTCCAGGGCAAATGGGACGGGGTGGGGCTTACTTCTTTTTCCTCAGATTTTCTCTGAGTCTTGAAGGTCTATTTGGTGCTTTTCCCTTACTACTGGATAGTGGATTCAGATGCATCAAATTTAAACTTTTAGATAACAAACATTTTCTTCATCAATATCCTCTACCTGAGTTACTTAGCTCTCTTGTTTCAGAGGCCACAACTCCTCAAGCAAACATTCCAGTTGACATACTCTATTCCACAGAAGTACTCAAAGCTGTCTGTTGCCACCTGAGGAGCTGCTGCAAACTGGGCACTTTTGAGTTTTTTTTTTCAGATTTTTTATTTGATTAGAAACAGGATTGTTTTACATGGCAATCCCAGTTCCCTTCTACCTCCTGTCCTCCCCTACCACTCCCCCCAACTAAAACCTTACCTATCACACATCCTTTCTGCTCCCCCTGGATGGTGAGGTCTTCCATAGGGCATCATCAGAGTCTATCGTATCCTGAAAGCTATAAGGTTCTCCATAGACATTTTGCAGACACTACTCTACTGCATGCATATCACTTTTTAACCTCCACGAAATAAAAAAAATCATAAATTGAACCTACACATTGGAGTACTACTGAGCAGGGGGAAAAATGGAATCTTGAAATTCGTAGGCAAATGGATGGAACTAGAAGAAACCATCCTGAGTGAGGTAACCCAGTCACAAAAAGACAAACATGGTATGTACTCACTCATATATGGATTTTAGACATAGAGCAAAGGATTACCAGCCTACAATCCTCTTCACCAAAGAAACTAGAAACATGAAGGACTCTAAGGGATAAATGGTCCCCAGGAATGGAAGTGGAATGAACTCCTGAACTAACTCCCTCATGCTCCCCCTAACCCTCATTGAGAGCATGAGGGGAGGGGGGAAGGAGCTGCTACAATAAGAGCAAGAGAAGATGAGTAGAGGAGAGGAAATGGAGGGGCAGAAATATTGAGTTGGGGGAAGAATAGAGGAGAGAGAGCAGGATGAGAGATACCATATCAGAGGGAGCCACTATAGTTCGGAGAAGAGATCTGGAACCAGGGAGATCTCCAGAGACCTACAAGGATGACACAATCTGACAATCCAGGCAATGGTGGAGAGGATAACCTAAAAGCCCTTCCCCTAAAATGAGATTGATGACTACTCTTTATGCCATCCTAGAGCCCTCACCCAGTGGCTGAAGGAAGCAGAGACAGACATCCACAGATATACACTGAGCCGAAATCGGGAATTTAGTTGAAGAGAGGGAGGAATGAAGAGCGAAGGGGTCTGTACCAGGTTGGAGAAACCCACAGAAACAGTTGGCCTGAACAAGGGAGAGCACATCGACCCCAGATGCTGTCGGGGAGGCCAGTACAAGACTGATCCAGACCCCTGAACATGGATGTCAATAAGGAGGCCTCTGCACTCCAGGGAGCCTCTGGTGGTGGATTAGTATTTTTCCCTGGTGCAAGAAGGGACTTTGAGAGCCCATCCCACGTGAAGGGTTACACTCTGGCCCTGGACACATGGGGAAGGGCCCAGGACCAGCACAGGAGGATTTGGTGGACTTTTCAGAGCCCCCATTGAGAGCCCTACCGTGCCTGGGGAGTGGTGGGTGGATGGAGTGGGGGTGGAGGCTGGGTGGGGAAGGAGGGATGGGGTGAGGGGAGGGAGAGGGAGAAGGGACTTACATGTGAAACAAGCTTGTTCCCTAACTGGAACTAATAAATAAATTTAAAAAAAAAGAATTCTAGAGTTCTAGAGTTCAAATACATATTTTTATAAATCCTATTTTACTCAAGAAATACAACTAAGTATACCCACTGCAGAGTTATTAAATGGAATCAGTATTTTCGATAGATCACTAAATGACTCATATGGATACTAAAAAAAATTTAAAGACTAAATTCCTAAAATTCTAAGAGTCAGGCACATATCTGAGGCTGAGAAAGAAAGATCATGAGTTGGAGACCAGCCTAGGTAAGACATCAGTAAGACATCTAAAGAGAAGACAAGAGGATGAGCAGAAGGAGGAAGAGGAGAGGGAAGGGGAAAAGAAGGGAAGGAGGAAAGCAGAAGTGTGTCAGGATTTCTGTTGACTGCAAAAGTTAAGTATTCGTCTTAAAATGTCATTTGAACAATTTTGCTGGTTAAAATGCAATGTTGCTTTCAATTTTTATCCCTTCTTATCACCATATAAAAAATAATCCTGTAGCATCTTTTTGCCTTCATGGTTGGTCCTGGTACAGTTCTATCACTCTTACAGATTTCATATTGATGACAGTTTTTAATCCTGTATTGCTTGCTCATTTTTGCCTCTACAGTTTTTATTTCATTAAACATTTTATATATGGTAAAATGCTAGACATACTGGTAACTCTTGATCCATTAATGTAATTTATAACTCAATTTCATAAAGCAGTTAACATATGTTTAGTTAATTTAACCTTAACACGTTTTCTGTCATTTCATACAATTTTATAAGCATTTCTTCTGTGAGGCAGGATGCAATGTAGCTATCATGAATTGTTTCTTTAATGCATTAAAAAATGGAAATATTTCTTGAGATATTTAACAGTGTATCTCATATTTTAATGCTGTTTGGAGAAAGTTTTATCAGTGAAGCAAAGCAGCTTTACTTCCTACTGTGTGTAAAATGATAGCCTTTGAAAATTTTCTCCTTTATAACAGCAGGAGATAGAAGCATATAGTCATCTCATAGCATATTTCCAATTGGGACTAATGTAGATTATGTCTATTTTGACTGGTAATATGTAAAAATATGAGTCAACAAAGTTAAGCTGTTGAAAAATATTCTTAAATCAGAGGGCAAATTAACATTACAAGAAATAATAGAGTCAATGACTTCAAGTCTCAATTTGAAGTCTGCCTGGCTTCAGATTCATAATGATACAAAGTGGCAATGTAGTCTAGTTTAAGGGCAAATCTAACACAATTGCTGTATATTTTGTAAATGTCCTTGTTAGCATACCCCTTTAACATCTAAGTAACCAAATTAAGTTTTCTTTTAATTCACTTAAAGCTATCATTTGATCATTTTACAAAATGAAAATATTAGTTTGAGTCCCTAACGTTGAGGTCTTAATGATTTTTTTTATGTATTTTCTCGTTATCTTTAATATCTAGCAACAAGAATAGAATATACTTGGAGTTATTTTTATTCTTCCTTCCAGAGGTTTCCTGTAATGTGTTGAGCTGCTATCCACTGCCTATAACTACTGGTAAGAAAATCCTTAGTTATGATCTTTATATGGCATTTCTTTCTCTTTGCCTGTGTTATGGTTCTCTTCCTATTTCACTCTTGGGCTACACTCTGATGGACAGTTTGATGTTGGGCTACTCTCTGATGGACAGTTTGATGTTGGGCTACTCTCTGATGGACAGTTTGATGTTGTTTCACAGTGCTATGGATTCCCCATTCTGTTTCTGTGTATTCTACTTGTATTTCAACTTCAGTAAAATCAACTGATACCAAATCCCATTTACCTTTTCCTGTGACATGCAGTTTTTATTAGTAAGTCTATCATAAGAATGCTTACTTTTTGATACTGTGTTTCCTTAATTTTTCTATTTACCTTTTTAAAGTTTCTACTTCACTACTGAAATTTCCAAGTCTTCAAGAATAATGTTCAACTTTCTGCTACATCATTAAATATAATAATTGTTGTTTAATTTCTCTGAAAATTCAAACATCTGGGTCATCTCTATAAGCAGTTGGGTCGATCATTTCTTGAGTATGTTAATTTTTGCATTCTTTTGATGGTGAATTTTTATTTTATAATTAATTGTAAGACAGAAGAGAATGAGTCATATCCTGTTTACACATGGGTTGGCTCTTCTGATTCCTTTCTTATGCAGGATGTTTAGTCACTCTACCCAGGGGGTTAGCTAGTACATAGTTCTGTGCTTCTCTGACCTCCTCCAGCTCATCACAGGCTTCATTTGGGGGGGGGGTGGAGGCATAGACAGCTGAGTCTTATACTTGGGATAGGCTGCACTGCTAAGTGAAAGTCTCACCATGTGTGTGTCCTTCCATCTTTCAGTGATTCCGTTATACCTGCACCTCATTTGGATCCCTTCTCTGTCCTCTTACTGAACTTCCCCAAGACAGCACTGCTGGTTTTGGTACTTAGAACTAGAACTGCTTCATCATGACAGGGTAATGTCCAATTCATCTTGATGCAGCTTGTCTCTAAAGATGTACCTATGGTCCTGAGCCTGAAAATGGGTTTTTCTCTATACCGCTCATCTCCTTGGCTCATGAGAGTTATGCTATGTTTTGTGAATGTGTGTGCTTTCCTTCACTAGATGAGAATCTCTGCTTTCTGCCCCACTTAGTTCAGGATCCTCAGTGTAAGAGTCTTTCTTCCTCCCACCCACTTTGGGATGGAGGCACTATTTGTTTCTAATCATCTATAAAACCTGTGGAACTTTAAGTGAGCTCCAGGAGGCAATGAGTTGGCTTCTGTACCACCCCATTAAGGGACCTGCCCTCAGAGCTATTGATTGCCCCTATTCTTTCCTAGGAGAATTTCTTAGAGTCTAATATAAAGTATTTGAATTCAGTCTACAGATATCCAGTTACTTTAAACTATCAAGTTTATCCACACTCTACTTTCAAGATTTTAATGAAATCTTAACTATATCCCTATTATCCACTTTGGGATGCCTAATATGGGAAAGCTTTATTTCTCATTTCTCTTGAAGCATCAGATAGTGTTGATAACTTAGTCTATGTAATTTCCTTGAAACCTTAGTTCTCTAATAGACTGAATTGAAAAATGTGCAGACATCTATGATCCTTTGTCATTGTAGAAGTGGTACACTCATGTAGCTTTCTATATCTTAAGCAGAGAATTTCAACATCCTAGCTTCTTATTCTGGAAAGCTTTTTAAAGATAAGTGAAATTTTAGTAAGACATATTTGAAAATCAGATAAGTATACCAGTTATGGCAATGATCTCAAAATCATTTTTGCATTATAGGACAATGCTAGAGTTATATCCTACCATATATAATTTTGAAATATGCACTTGTAAGGTCCTTTTAGCATATTTACAAATGGAATTTAATGTGAAGAATCACATGTATCAGACTTAGAAACATTACAACCTTCCCATTACTCTCTTTTTCTAGTTTGGATGACATTGGTACAGCTCTTCAACTTTTTATTTTAATAAATTACTTTGCATAAATTTGATTTTTGGCTTCCAAGTGAAAAACCAATAATTCTTATTACTATCTAACAGAGAGAGACAGAGACAAAGATTATATTCATATCAGAATATCCTAAGTATATACCCTCATGACCTATACATTAGAGGTTGACAATATTTTCTAATTAACTATGCCTCACAGTTACATATCTTACTTTCAAGGTACATACTCTTCCATGTTAATCTTCTTTTTCTTTACTTTCAGTTCTTACCAGATTATTTTAATATATACTCTGTCTCTTTAAAGGCCACCATGAATCCTTCTTTTGATGTCAGTTCAAATACAAGATTAACTCCTTTTTTTTGTTTTGTTTTGTTTTGTTTTTCAAGACAGGGTTTCTCTGTGTAGCTTTAGAGCCTATCCTGGCATTCACTTTTGTAAACCAGGCTAGCCTCGAACTCACAGAGATCCACCTACCTCTGCCTCCCAAGTGCTGGGATTAAAGGTATGCTCCACCAACGCCCGGCAATTAACTCCTTTTTTATGTAGAAAGAAAAGCTAACTGGAAAAAGTTCACAGAATGTCTTATTATATGTGTCATAGTGCATGAATGTCTGTAAGCTAGAAAAGCAACAGAAATTGCGAAAGAAACTACAGAGTATGAAATGAGATGGTCAAATTTATTTGATTAGCATATTACCCTAGATGCCTTAAGACAAAACCTTCCAAGACACTTCTCACTAACATTTTCCTTCTCAATTCATCTCAATTTTGAGAAGAGTGGTAGCTGTGATCAATGCAGACCAGATACTGACTTAGCCCAGCCAAAATCAATACTCATGAGACCTTGTGTTAAAACAATATCAGTGTGAAGTAAACATAGCCCATTGAGATATTATCAAAATAATGAAACTTTACTATTCAAATTGCTTAGTAATTCTAAACATGAGTTCTAAACATGATTGGTTCAGATCTCCTTCCTTCTGTATCTGTCTCCTCCACCTCCCTAGAGCTCCACCTACCCTCAACCAGTCCCCCCCCCTTGTTCCACTTCTTGCTCTTATTCTCTAATCCACTTTCTTCTTCTCCTTTTCCCTTAAATATCCTTTTCATCTCTTTCCTCTTGTCATTGGCGACACAATGCTCCCCAAGGGCATTTTTTGCTTTCCACTGACCAAATGGTACCTTCTTTGGAGTGGACCTATCATTCCCATCACAGATTGGCTGAGACATTTTTATTCACTGACTATTCCTTAAATTCACATTGTGGATCTTCAGAGCTCAGACTTGTTTTATGAATGTGGAGACTGACAGTCTGAGGTTTATGGCTATTAATTACTGTGTCTTATGACACTTAATGGTGCTAATTAATATTCATCTTACTCTGCTGTTATAGAAGAGTGATTGAAAGAAAATAAATAACACAGAATACATAGGATACTACAAAAGAGTTGGACAGACATGATTTCTGTCATTTATCAACTTGCATAAATTTGCCATGAATCCCAGCCACTTACCTCAGCTGTAAAATTGTGCTAACAATGTATTTCAAGTATTGTAAAAATTAAGAAAGACCTGTGTGTATGTGTGTGTGTGTGTGTGTGTGTGTGTGTGTGTGTGTGTGTGTATGTGTGTGTGGTGTAGAACATTATAAGTGGATTCACAAAAAACAAGCACAGGTATGTTTGTTACTTCTTTCTCTTTTCTTTGCATTCTCTCTACATTGAGCTTATGTTCTGTATTTAAGGTCTCCAAATAAGCAGATTCAGACAAGGGTATGCCAACATACTAAACAATGCTCTGCATGTAATGTTATCCCTGACATATTGTTCACCAAATCTTATCATTTCTCATACACATATATTTAAAACATAAGTTGAATGTATGAATATGTAGAAAGACAGAGAGATTTAACTCCTAAATCCTCCCCACTAGGAAACATATGCAAGCCCTTAAGCAAAGGTATGCAAAATCAAACAACCAAACTGAAATAACTCTGGAGATTTCCCAAAAGGCTAACATACTTTCAAACTGATGAGTCTTCACAATTCAACAATTTATCTTGAGGGAAAAAAATACATTGTTCATACGGAAAGTGGTACCCAAAGTTTACATCAATTCTACTCTTAATCAACCAAAGCTAGTGGAGGAATCCTAATGTTCTTAACAGGGTGAATAGGTAACAAAATGTCATAAAACTGCACAGTTTTCTTTAGTGCTTTTGAATTTTAGTTCCATAACTTTGGAAGTATGCTTACACTTCACTACTTGGCTCAATCTTAAGTAGATTTTCTCACTTATACTTCACTACTTGGGTCAATCTCAAGTAGATTTTCTCAAAGGTGTATGTACTTGGGAATTTTTTTTGATACAAATACAAGTTGGTAGTAGTCAAGAGGTTTTTAGTGGGTGCCAGGATTTAGGGGTGAAAGAATCATGTAACTTGAAAGTGACAGCTTGAGCTCATTTAGAGATGAATGAATTCTTTTGTTCTGATTTTCATTATGTACATGTGTGTGTTTATAAAATTTATAAAGTTATATGTTAAAATGATCAGTTAGCAAATTTTAATTGGTTTTCGTGTCTCATTCAATAATAGCAAAATGTTCTTTTGAACTCAGAATGTGATTTATTCTTGCCTCAGGAAATATCTATGTAATTGGTAGCCTATCTTAAACACTTGCCATCTATCCTAATTTTTGGTTTTACCACAACTTACTTTAATACTATCACAAAAAAGACAATAGTTGTCAGGACATTTCTGTGTTTCTAAAAGTGGCAGGCAGAAACCTAAGTACCTGATACTCATGGCTCTGTGCTTTGCTCAAACTTCTCACTCCAGACCTATTTGTCAGTTATGATAAACTGGCTCATCTGATGCCAACATACAGAATAACTTCTTCTAAAACAGTTGTCAGGCATGACCCATATGATTTGATGTCCTCAACGGTGAAAGGAAAAACTGTCTCAGGAGTGCCTGGTAGGATAAACAGAGCAGGCGGCTCCTGTAGTCCCTTTGTCCCCACAGCCATGGTGATTAATGAAGGAGGGAACTAAAAATAACTGCACAACAGATGGCAAAAGTCGCAGCACCAGCACCTGGTTTTCTGAAATGCTTTTCAGAAATGCTAACCTGCACACAGCATAATGAGAAGGGGTTTGCTACGTCAAAAGTGGCAGTGTTCAGAACATTCTCGAAATTGAAGAGTAACAAAATAAATATGGATCATTTGTCCTTAGCTACTAAGATTTTAAATTCCAGGAGCTCTGGAAATGCAGCCAAAGGATGCAGTCTTCTTGGTGTTTATGACAGAATTATTCAGCTGCTCCAAAGACAGCACACTCCATGTGACCAGTGTATAGTATCCTGTCTTGGCACGACACTATTCTATGAAGTGTTACAACTTGGACTCAGCAGCCAAAAAAAGCATGAGATTAAATGAGATTTATGAAAACAATCTTGTGTGAGAATGAGAACAGCTATTGGAAAAAAACACAGAGAAAAAAAAAAAGACTTGTCCCTAGGATAATCACAAATGCAACTGTAAGAAGTTGACTTGATGGCACTTACTGGAATAATTTACCCATGTGGCCTCCTCTTGAGGGCACTTGATTCCACTTACCTTGCTGTACACCTAGATATTATATGGTCAAAATAACCTTGTATTTTTTAAGGGGAAATGATGTAATGGAAGTTTTCTCTTTTTATTAAAAGGTAGTTCGCTAATTTAACAAACACTGAAATAAATGCAAGCTTTGTCTGAGTGGCAGTGACTAGCATGTAAATGCTTGACTTGTGAGGTTAACTAAGTTATGAATACATTAATTAATTAGCTTATTAATTAATGTATCAGTCTAATTGCACAGGTATACATGTTGATCCATGGCTCCAGAGTAGGTAAAGGCTGAAATCTGGTCAATCACTATCCATAGAGACTGCCCCCAGATGACAGGCCTCCTTTTACTAATTTGTTCCCCTACTGGAGATATATATTTCCTATTAGTCTCTTGAGTATGAACGCCTCTTTCTTATATTTTTTGTTATCTCCAGTCCAGAATGCCTTTTTCTAATTCACAAAAATGCAGTTTAATATAAACAGAAGCAATGATACAAATATGACAAAGAACCTAACTAAACTGTAAGAGAATAAAGTCCAGTGAAATAAGAAATACACTCAAGTTGCACAAGTAGAGTTTTTATAGGTCCTAAAGACTAGACACTGACAGGCAAGATTAGGTAGCTGGAGAGAGGTTCTTGGGTATCCAGAGCATTGGAGTCTAGTAGAGTCACACCATACTATTACTGCCAAACTAGATACTGTATTCAAAAATTAGTAAGGCAACAGTAAACATAGGTATAAGAGAGCATGGTGGATCACTCAGCGGTTCTTACACAACTTGTTTTCACCTTCCAGTGTTTATAACACTACAGCTTTGTCAATGAGACATTTGGTAACTTCCGAAAGCATCATAGAAAAAATGTGTCAAAAAAATCCTTAGCAAAAGCCAATTCTTCTGGAACATGGGAGTTCTACCTGTCATTTTCTCATAATTTATAGACATGCTACAAGATAAAGAATAGGTAAAAACTCAATTCAACCACACATTTGAACTAGCCCATCAAGCAAGTGTAGCCAGAGATTCTTAAATTAAATAACTACAGTATGAGACTGAAAATTAGATACATAAACTGTGTGAGCAAAATGGGCCACTGGTATTCAATAAACTATTATTAACTAACTAAAACATACAGCACATTATTGTGAATATCAGTCAAGATTACACTTATGGCTATGATCCCCTGTTTGAAGATGATGAAGCAAGAGAGAATAATTTGACTCTTGATAGGTCTCCTAATAAAGTTAAACCAGGAATACTGAGAAATAGTGAATCTAAGCTCAAAAGATAGAGTCGATAATTCATTCGAGCCCTGACTTCTTTTACCAAGTTAAAACATATTGTTTTCTCAGTAGATGAGAAGACAACAGGTTTCTTTCCTAGGGGAAAAAATGTTAAAAATAAATCTTGATACTCCTTTAGTCCAGATGTGGTGAGAAAATTGAAAGTACAAGACCAATCAAATAAATAAAGTATGTTAGACAGTGCAGGAGAAACACTATGGTTCCCAGAAATACAAAGATAAAACAAAAACAGCAAATATTGAAAACTCACAGACCCTAGAGAGTGTAAATATAAGAACACTTCGTGTCACACAGAGGACTGGGCTGAGGTTAGGCTGACACCTCTCATGAATCATGTCCTAAAACCAGTGTCAAGTCTCCACCTACTACCAGTAATTATATCTCTCTGGAGAGATACAGCATCCTTAGTCCTGCCACAGATGAGGCAAGTTGCCAGGAACATGGCAACATAAAGATCAGAGACAATCAAAAAACTTGGAAGGAACAGGAAAACTTCATTTGCAATTCAGGGAATTGAGCCAGTAGCTTAAACTATACAACTGCCTTAAAACAACTGACAAGACAAAACCATCAAATCTTTTAAACTTTTCTATCAAGATAATACTGCACAGAAATGTATGTTCAACACCTGGAGACCATGTGTTATACGAGAACACATTGCCATCCAGAACCCTGTGGTCACTGCTCTCCCTCTCTCCATTCTGGAGGAAAGAGACCCAAAGACTATGATAGCCCCATAGAAGTGTTCACATACTCAACGTGGTGACTTAATGGTGCTAAGTAACACAGACTCAGCACTGCATGAACCTTAAAGATGAGCTCTGGAAGAAGCCTTCCCACTATCACTTCCATCCCCATGAACTTCTTCTAGTGTCTTGTTTCACATTAACAAGAACTTAGAGCACATTGGAGATACACATAGAAGGCTCTGTGTGATGATTTGGGGTTTACACTGCTATAGAAACCATATCATAAACTGAAATTGAGATGATAGTCTATAGATAAATCTGACAATCAGCTACTTGAGTTGTTTTAAACTTATTTTTGGTACATTCCTTTAGCTTGTATTCTCATTCCTATTGTTCTTTGAGAATTATATACAATGAATGTTGATCACATTCACTCTCTCCCCCAACTCCTCTCATCCCTACTTCACTGCTTGCTCAACTTTGTATCCTCTATTTAGTTTGTTTAAACCTGTCAAGTATAGTTGGTTCTGACTATATACTTTGGATATGGGGCTTTCCACTTGAGTGTGGGCATCCTACCAAGAGCCATG
Source organism: Cricetulus griseus (assembly GCF_003668045.3). Classification (NCBI taxonomy): domain Eukaryota; kingdom Metazoa; phylum Chordata; class Mammalia; order Rodentia; family Cricetidae; genus Cricetulus; species Cricetulus griseus. The sequence continues at coordinate 194,742,065 of NC_048597.1, read as the reverse complement.
TACCCTTAAGGAAAAGAGACACCCCTCTCTAAAGTGGAACTCAATGGAGTTGTGCCAGCCCCCAAGCAGGCATCGTCAGCATTTCCCCCTACACCTCTTCAAGAAGCTATCAATTATCAGTGACTCCTTAGCTAGGGGTGGTACTTCTTGACTATCCTGCCTCATGTTTGGATTTTGTCTGACTTGACAAGCTTGCAAAGGTTTTATCCATGTTGTTTCAACTGCTGGACATTCATATACATGACTACCCTAATATTTCTAGGAAAAATATATTTCCTTGTAATCATCCACTGCTTTTTGCTCTTATAATCTTTCAGCCTTCTCACCCACAATGACCCCTGAGGGTATGATTTAAACACCCCATTTACAGCTGAGCATTATCAATCTTATTTTCTGTACCTGACTGATTATGGGTTTCTGTGTCAATAACTATTCACTGGACTTCATATTTTTAAACTTAACATTCTTCTTCAGGACAAAGGAGCTCCTCTGGGATCACACATATGCTGCTTTAACTGCTTGGAATCACACCCCCAGGGGTCTTAAGTTTCCTGCAATTCCATCTCCACAGCTTGGTGCCAATCCATTGGTGAAGCCTCTGGCTTCTTCTCACTTAGTGAACCCAACAGTACTAGATTCCACCACTCTTTGTGGAAAAGGAAGCAAGCCAAACCCCTAACATTTACCTTGACGCTAATAGAAAGAAGGAGAAATGAAGGGGAGGGGAGAGAAGAAAAAGAAAGTAAAGGAAGACAGAGGCAAGACGGATAATTCTAAAGAAGAGAGGGCTTTTCAAACAGAATAGTTTTTGATGATCATAGCATTGCTTGGCAATAATCCCAGCACTCAGTAGACTGGTTTAAGAGAAACAAAAAAGGAGATGTGCATAGACAAAATGATTTCAATAATTTCATCAAATATATTACAGAAGCCCCTGTGATGGTTAACATTAATTGTGACCTTGACAGAAACAGAATCAGCTGGGGGTTTGCTTCTAGGCCTGTCTGTGAGAGATTATCTCCATTACATTGACTAAGGTAGGATGTCAACGGCACCACCCCCAATGTGGAGGATCCAGGACTAGATAAGAACTGAGAATGGTGGCTTAACACTAACATACATGCATTCACCTCTCACTCTGTTTCCTGATCGTGGATCACATTTAACCAATTACTTCAAGATCGTTCTGCCTTGACCTCTCACCATGATGGACTACACTTTGAACTGTTAGCTACAATATTTCTCTTAAGTTGCTTTCATCGGGGTATTTCATGACAGCAACAGAAAAGTATAATTAAGACATGTTCATTCTACATGATTAAGTGAAGAAATTAGTAGATAAGAAAAGGCAGAAGACAAAGGAGTAGCTTTTGACTCACTATATGAATGAACTTTGTTAAGTTACTGTTATCTGAAAGATGGGAAGGCATTTCTGTGGATCTCCATGTAAGTGTTGAAGATTTCTTTAGAAAGATACTTGTTCAGGGATTAACAGTAGAAAACAGTTGAGACAGATCAACACAACACAAAAAGTCTCTCAACTGAGTATTTGCAGTTACTGAATTCTGGCCCCTTCTGGAGATTCAGTCCTTTGACTAAGATTGTTTTTCTCTCTTTTGTTCTAATTGTTGAGCCCTGAGTGAGGGTAGTATTCTCAACAACAATTTATTTTCCAAATCTTCATTGGCCTTCTGAAAGAACTAAAAACATTTCATGAGGTCCTGGTGGTAAGCTATCACGTTACACAAATTGACATCTGAAAACAGTTTTAAGAGTACAAGGTAATGACACATGCTCCAAACAAATACTTTATTCCTACTGTGCATGGGAGAAAAAGGAATGAAAGATTATGAATCATGTTTCACAGAGGAGTGTCTATGTATAAGTTAACAAGAGCCATGAGACCACATACAAATAATTAATATAATCTCTACATATGATTATCACACATTTATAGCATGTTTGGGTTTGTTGCATGTGGGTATATCTAAATGTTTTGTGCTGATCAAAAGTCAAAACAGCTTTTTGCCAATATTTGGAATTTGGCAAGACTTAAAGTGATTTTTCCATTATTTATTAATGCCATATGAATTCCAAGGGTTATTTATGAGAAAGGTTTAATTCATTGGGTAAGTTTCAACTGATGAATTTGTTTATAAAAGCCTGTTAATGTCTAGAAATTTTTTGTCAATTAAACAAATGTTTGAGGTGAATTTTTCATCAAAAAGAGCATTAATTCCAAATTTATTATAAGGATTTTGATTCTAATCCCTATTTGGCCACATTTCCTTAATAGAATAGCTATCAGCCTCATACCCACTCCATGCCATGTACCAAAGAAGCCTTGTGTGACTTTGTTCCTTAAGAAATTTCTTTTTTGATTGAGAAAAGACTAATAAGGAACTAGACTGTGCTTGATGTAGCCGCCCATGAATTAGACAACTGATGTCCACAGATGGTCTTATTTAAGAGTAAATAACTCAGATTTCAGGAAAAGAAACTTGTGTTTGGCTATGAAAATCCAGTACATCATCTTTGAGGAAACAAGATCAAACTGGGGTCTTACTAAACAAAATGTATAGTGAAAAATATTAGTGAGATATGTAGGGGTTGTCTTCAGCACCCACATGGTGGCTCACAACCATCTGTAAATCCATTGGTAGGGCATCTGACACTGATACCCTCTCAGTATGGGTACCAGACATACAGGTGGTGCATCTTAAAAATTGTGAATTAAAAATAAATGGCCCAATTCTAAATTTGGAACTTCTGGAACCATTTAGAATTCATATTCTTCATTATTCAGACTAATGGTAGGATGTAGTAGATATTTTTGAGGCAAACAGAGCCAACTTCTGCTAATCTGAAAACAGAAATAGAGAAAAAAATCGAGGGCTTTAGGTGTTACATGGTGACAAAACTTGAATATATTTTGGAAATAAAGGAGATTAAGTGCATGTCTAAAATTAGTCATTTTTCCTGAGTAACACAGAGTACCTTTGTTAATATGTAAACTTCATTAGGCAGAATCCCAGAGTCCCTAAGATATCTGACTGAATATGTTATGATTCACATTCAGTCAAATCCTGTATAAAAATTCATTTCTCAGAATGAATAATTTTTCTGTTGTTATACTGTTTGAACTAATATTGAGACTTGCTGGATACAGACAATGAAACTGGACATGTCATATTGAATTAGTTACTTTTATGTTACTGGGATAAACACTATGACCAAAAGCAACTGAAAGGAGAGGGTTTATTTTGGTGTCCAGTTCCAGAGAAACAGAGTACATCATTAAATGAAAGTCCTCCCTAAGCCACATACTCCATGTAGTAAGGCTTTATGTCCTAAAGGTTCCATAGCTCCCAAACAGGGGGAAGAAATATTTTAATACATGGCCTTATGGGGGAAATTTCTCATTCAATCCATATAGTTTATTTCCTAACAGTCTTCTGTTTCTTCCACTTGAGCAATGAGGGATTGAGTCTCAGATACATTTATGAAGGTTTGATGGGAAATTTGGGCTCAGAGGTTCTTGACTTTATCAACAGTTCTATTCATGGTTGCACATAAGTTCCCAGTGATGCTGGCAGAATAAAATGATTCATACGCTAGCCTTGCAAACCAAGTTCTATGGAAATATGGGAAATATCATGTCTGATGGGGATGAGGACCGCCCCATAGATATTAGACTGAACATGACCTGGTCACTCATGTAGTTTTTAAGGAGTTTGCATTTTGTTTATGAGGCCACGGGGAGCCATTAACAGATTTTTAAAGAAACAGTCAGCATGTTCCAAGTGTTACTAAGAGAATAACTTCAGCAGCTGTAAGAATCAAAGATGAGAACTGCACTTATTTCCCAGTCATTCTGATTGCCTGTGAAGTCCCATATAAATATTGCTGGTAAATTATATTGCTGGCACCATACTACTAATAGTATATATTTACATTACAGAATTAAACAAAGAAGAAATGAAACAAGATTCGATTGGTACTTCTTTTAAATTCTATGTTATTGTTATTAGTAAAATAAATGCAACCTAGTGTACAGTGAAGATAGTAATAACTGGCTGTGTTTGATAAGGTGTCACATTGAAAGGATGATCACTGTCTAGTCCTGCACTCTGAGGAAACCTTACAGATTCTCATTCCATTAGACAAAATGGCTCTTTTACTCCCAAGGGAGGTACTAGCATTGACTCATATTACTAAGCTAATTTCCCATTTAAAACTTACTTGTTCTAGATACTATTCTAGATTAACTAATCCTCACAACAGCTTTATTAAGAAGATACTAAATTATCTTCTTAATATGTATGAGTAAGTTAGTTATCTTTCTTATTTTATCTCTCTCTCTCTCTCTCTCTATATATATATATATATATATAGAGAGAGAGAGAGAGAGAGAGAGATCACATATGATCTAACACATTCCCATGCATTAGGAGAGAATCTTCATAGCCCTGTGGTATACATTCCTACTTGGATGACTCACACAGGATAAATGTGACAGGGTGAGGGGGAGATGATAGAACAAAGGGCCATCAAGAGCTAAGAGATCAGAGATATTTTGATCTAGAGATACGAATGATGAGGAATAGCATTTACAGATTTCATTGTCCTTGAACTTAAATTCAGCAAATACAGAAGAATCAACAGTGACACAAAAGTCATCTTTCCCACAGGCCAGGTTTGGTTGAATATAAGCTATTGGTTTGATTCCAAAATATATGTTACTGTTTTGTTCTTTCCAAAATTTAATGACTTAGGATTTTGCTTTCAAATTTGCTAGTCAGTGGATCTCTGAATCTTGTCTCAGCTGCCCAAGGAGTAGTTACAGATGGCTGAAGATGCCTTCCATTTTGATTGTACACAGGATTTGTGGTCCAGACAAAGGGAACAAGAGAATGATGACTCCCAGCCACAATATTTTTGTTGCTATTTCATAATTGTAATTTTTCATCATAATATAAATACCTATGTTTTGGTGAACCCTGTGAAAGGATTGTCTGACACTCAAAGGGGTCATGACACACGGGTTGAGAATCACTCACCTAGGGGAACCATAGAACACAAAATTTATGAACATAATAACAAACTTCATGAAAGAATTCAGAGTTTAAAGAAGACACAAAGAAACAGTTAAATGAACATAAAGAGAAAAAAACTTAAAGATAATAAAGCCATTACTGATGTTTAAGAAAACATAAACATAAGGCTGATGGAAATGACAAAAACAACCCAGGATTTGAATGGTACATGATAGAAATAAAAATGTTGATGAGGGCTCAAGCTGATGAACATGGAATTGGAAAGCCCAATAATCCAACTAGAAGACTCAAAGGAAAGTCACACAAGTAGAATGAATCAAACACAAGAAAGACATTGCTGCGGAATATTCATTTACACTGTGAGAATATATGTCAATGTGATTGGTTTAATAATCAAGCTGACTGGTCAATAGCTGAACTGGATACAGTTAGGCAAGAAAGCCAAACTGGGCATGATGGGAAGGAGAAGGGCAGAGTCTAGAATTGCCAGTGAGATGTAGAGGGAGCAGGAGATGAATGTACCAAGCTAATAAAGTTACCACCATGTGGCAGAGCATAAATAAGGAATATTTATGCTGTTATGGGTTAACTTAATATATAAGAGCTGGTTAGTAAGAAGCCTGAGCTATTGGCCAAGTATTTATAATTCATATTCAGCCTCTTAGTCAGTTGTTTGGGACTGGGAAGTCAGGGCAGGAAACATCCATTTATAGAATATCACGAGTCAAAGAGAAAGTGGAAGGTCTAGATGAAATAAGCAAAGAATATGAAAATTAAAAAAATCAAACCACAAATGAAAGTAACATACAGGAAATGTGGAACAATGAAAAGACCAAACCTTCAAATTGTAGCAATGAATGAGGGAGAAAAATCCCAAGTCAATGGCATAGACCACATCATCAACAAGATCACATGAGAAAAGTTCCTCAAACTAAGGAAAGGCATATTCATACAGATAAAAGAAGCACACAGAGCACCAAACAGAAAAGAAAATCCCCATGGAATATAATAATTAAAAGACTGAGTATGTAGAACAAAGAAAGCGTATTAAAAGCAGTAAGAGGAAAGAAACCACACCATGTATAAAAGAACACCCATCAGAGTAACAGCTGATTCTTCAATGGAAACTTAGAATGCCAGAAGAGCCTGGAGCAATACATTCCAAATCCTAAAAGACTGTGATGGCCAATCTAGACTATTATACTACGCAAAATACCTGACCAAATTGAGGGAGAAAGAAAACTTCATACAATATAAACAACCTAAAAAGTTCAGGAACCAATACTTTCTGCTGAAGAGAGGGATTGGCATAGCCATGAGACTACAGAAAGAAATAAAAGTTGTGTTTACTAAAACACAAAGTATCACTGGGAATACAAACAACAGTAAAATGTCACAACACTTGACTGCAATTAACACAAACATTTCAGTGATAACTCATACACATACTCTCTTTCACTCTCTCTCTCACACACACATACACATACAGAGAGAGAGAGAGAGAGAGAGAGAGAGAGAGAGAGAGAGAGAAGTAGAATGGACCTCACTGAGAGGAAGACTAGCACTGTAAGAGGGGTTAAGAGATAGTGAGGGGGTAGAAAGGATCAAAATGCATTGTGTACATGTATAAAGATACCATAAAGAAACCCATTATGAATAATTAATATATGCTAATAAAATATTTCAATAGAGAAGTGAGAGGCTCATTTTCTCCTCCTACTTTTTAGGCCCCTAAAAGAAATGAGAAGGCTCCTCTTAAAAGGATTGCAGACTAAACAAATGTTTATAAATTTAAAAAGATTGAAATAACTCTGTGTATCCCATCTGATCACAATATAATAAAACTTAAAATTGATAGCAAAAATATCTCTGGTAAATACACACACTCATGGTAATTAAACTATTACTGAATGACGAATGGGTCAAAGAAGAAATCAAGAAAGAAATAAAATGTTTTTAGAATTAAATGAAAATAAAAACACAACAAAGCACAACAAAACACCTCGGACACATTGGAAGTAGTCCTAAGAGAGTAATTTAAAGCTCTAAGTGCCTGCATTAAAAAATCATAAAGATGCCTGTGTATGTTTGCATGTTTGTTTTCTAAGGAGAAAGAAAGGGTGTAGAGTGGGTGGGTGGGGAAGTGGGGAGTACCTGGGAGGAACTGGGAGATGCAAAAATCATGATTAAATTATACGAATTTTTTAATAAAAATAGCAAAAATATTTATGATACAACTCAATAATTTTGTAAAATGAGTAAATTAGATCTGAACCCAGTTGATGGTAAGAAATAAAAATTAGAGCAGAAATAATTTAGAAACAAATAACAGTAAAAAGAATTAACAACCAGAGACCCACAGGTAAGCACTGAGCTGAACTCCTGGAATCCAGTTATAGAGAGGGAGGAGTGATGACCAAAGGAGCTAAAACCAGGCTGGAGAAACCCACAGAAACAGCTGACCTGAATAAGAGGGAGCTCATGGACCCCAGACTGACAGCTGGGAAATGTGGGTGTTAGTTAGGAGGCCTGGGCAGTCTATGGGGCCACTGGTAGTGGAACAGCATTTATCTCTAGTGTATGAATGGGCATTGGGAGCCCATTCCCCATAGAGGGATATTCTCTCACCCTAGACACATGGGGGAGGGCCTAGGCCCTGCTCCAAATGATGTGACAGACTTTGAAGATCCCTCATGGAAGGCCTCACCCTCCCTGGGGAGCAGAAAGTGGATGGGATGGGATGGGGGGGGGGTTGATGGGAAGCATGGGAAGATGGGAGGGAGAGGGAACTGGGATTGATGTGAAAAATAAGATTGTTTCTAATTTAAATAAAAAAGAAAAATAGAATTAATAAATCTAGGATAAGATTCTTTGAAAAGATAAGGAATAATAAACCTTTGGCCCAACTAACCTAAAAATCCAACAGAATCAGAAAGAAATGAACAGGCAACATTGTAATAGATGCTAAAGAAATTTGGAGCACTGTAAAAGAATCCTTGAAAACATGTACCCTATTACTTTGGAAAATCTAAAAGAAATGAATGACTTTCTAGATTTAGCCAAACCACTAAAATTAAACCAAGAAGAAATTAACAAGTTAAACAGGCCCATTATAAATGAGGAGACAAAAATGATAATAAAAAGCCTTCTTACTAAAAATGTCCAAGGTCAGATGTATTTACAGGAGAATTCTACCAGACTTTCAAAAAAGTTCTACAGCCATTTTTTCTTAAACTATTAGAAAGGTGGAAACAAAAGGAATATTCTAGAAACTATTTCTATGAAGCCAGCATCTCTCTAATAATAAAGCCTGGTAAAGGTACAGTAACAGCAACAACAAAAAAAATGAAAGAAAAAATACAGGTCAATATCCCTAACAAACATGAATTGAAATGTTCTCAAAAATAATTGCAAACCTAATATGGACAAACATAAAAAGATTATCTACATGGAATTCAGGGATGGCTAGATATATGCAAGTCAATAAATGTAATAAACGACAAAAATGGAATTAAATCCAAAATTACATTATCATATCAAACAACAAAGAAAAAATTGACAAAACTGGACATGGCTTCATGATAAAAATTCTAAAGAAAGTAAGACTAGAGTGAATATACCTCAAAATAATGAAAGATACACATGAGAAACCCACTTTCAACATCATCTTAAGTGGAGAAAAACTTGAAGAAACTCCACTAAAACTAGGAAAGAGATAGGGCTGTCCATTATCCTTATTCCTTTATAATATCATGCTTGAAGCACTAGCTGTGGTAATAAAGCAAGAGAAGAAAATTAATGATGTACAACTAGGAAAAGAAAAATTAAACTGTGCCTACGGGCAGATGTTATGGTATGTATTATTAACAAGAGATCACCAAATTCTGCCACAGTACTTCTAGAAATGATAAATAAATTCAGCAAGGAACAGGATACAGAATTGACTTGCACAAACCAATGTGTTTTTTTCTACACACCACCAGCAAACATACAGAGAAAGAGGTCATGGGCAAATTTCTATTCACAATAACCTCAAAGAAAAATGTCTAGAAATAAGTCTAACCAAAGAAGTGAAGAACATTTACAATGAAAACTTTAAACCTCTGAAGTAAGAGACATAGAAAGGCACTAGAAAATGGAAATACGACCCATGCTAATGGATTAGGAGAATTAATAAAGTGAAAATGACCATTTTACCAATAGCCATTTACAGATTCAATGTAACCACAACACAATTCCCCATCTCATTCTCCATAAAAATAGAAAAAAAAAACTATTCTAAAATTCATATGGTACCACAAAAGATCCTGGATGGCCAAAACATTCCTGAGCATAAAGAACAATTCTGGAGGGATTACTCTTCCAGATAAAAAACAGACCTGTGGGACAAAATCAAAGGCCCAAAAATAAGTACACAAAGCTTCAGTCATTTAAAACTTAGCAACAATACAAAATAACACTGGAGTAAAAAAAGCATCTTCAACAAATAGTACTTGGAAAAATGGATGTTCCCATGCACAAGAATGAAGTGAAATTCCTACCTATCCCCTTGCACAAAAACCAACTCCAAATGGACTAAAGATATAATTGTGAAAATTGAAACACTGAAACCGCTAGAAGAAAATATAGTAAATACTTTAAAGGTAGAGGTGTAGGAAGGGTTTCTTGAACAGGATTCCATTTGCCCAAACATAAGACCAACAACTGAGAAGTGGGGTTTCATAAACTTAAGAAGCTTTTGTACAGATAAAGAAACAATCAACCTGATGAAGAGGAAGCCCACATCATGGGAAAGAATTTTTTCCAACCATACAGATGTATTAACCATACAGAGGATTAATATCCAGAATGTATAAAAAACTAAAAAATAAAGAGTAAAAAAATTCAATCCACTCAAGAATTAGGCCTGTGATCTAAACATAGAGTTTTCAAAAGAAGAAAAGAAATGGCTAAGAAATATCTCAAAAATGCTTATTATTCCCAGAAATTAGGGAAATTCAAATCAAAAGAACTTGGAAATTTAATCTTACCCTAATAAGAATGGCAAAGATTTAAAAAGAAAGGAAAAACATAAGTTCTAGAGAGGATGTGAAGAAAATGGTACCCTCATTCACTCTTGGTCAGGATTGCAAATTGGTCCAGCCCCTTTGGAAATCAGTGTGAATAATCCTCAAAAATTTTAAAATGAACCTACTGTATGACCCAGCAAGACCACTTCTTGATGTACGAACAAAAACTCAGCATCCTACTTTATAGATAATTTCTTAGCAATATTCATTGATGTTCTATTCACAATAGCTAGGACATAGAAACAATTTACATGCCCTTCAGCTGATAAAATGGGTAATGAAAATGTGGTATATGTACACTCTGAAATATTTTTCAGTTGCAAAGGAAAAAATCATGAAATAATTTGCAGATAAATGGATGGAACTATGAAAGATCATATTGAGTGAGGTAAACTAGATCCAAAAGGACAAATATTGTATTCTTTGTTTGCTCAGAGGTTCCTAGCATCAAATCTTCAGATTTGAGTATATAACCTGAGGTACCTACAGAAACCACAAAGTAAAATGGAACCATTGCAGTGATGGGGGAGGGGAGTGGGGTAGCAATACAGAGGGTAGTATTAGGGTACAAGTGACCCAAACAAGTGGGAATAATGGGAAGGAGATCTAGCTAGGGAGGGAGTATGGAGATAAAACAGGAAATGGAGGGGGGTAAAATAAGAGAAATGATGTTTAAAGTTACAAGGAACTATATGATTAGCCACGAGCTTGGGAAGAAGGAAAAACAAAAAACCCTGGTGTGTAAAAGTATACATATACAATTTAAATGAAACTCTCACATCTGGGTTGACAATACTCTCCCCCAAAGCCATAGACCATCTAAAACCCTCAACAGAAGGTAAGGGAAACCCTCTTTTGAGTTGTTTGTCAGTGTTGTCCAGGAGATTCCCAAAACTTTATAGGCTATCTCTTTGTTGTCTCCCAGAGGTTGAAGGTAAGTCCTTGTTGCTGAAAACACCATGAACTTAAGATATAGGATCCGGGGACTCATAAGCTGGAACTGATCCCCCACAAAAAAAAACAACAGTCCTACCCAGCTATGACATCTATAAACCATAACAATGACCAGCATGGAACCGTAACAGTAGTGGCACACACACCTTGATGGTAACCAACAGCTCTGTAATTGGACTTAGTATCTTTTTAAGAAGAGGGAAATCATACCTAGTATCAGAAACCCAGCCTAATGAACTACCCAGAGCTAATGAAGTTATGGATTTTAGAGGAGAACCTACAAATGTCACTTTTCTAAACCAGCATAATTCCCAACAACATTTTAATTATTTGTTCTTACACCTGTAGATTAATGTAGTTTCTATCCGTCATCAAGAAAACTCATTCTTGCAACAGATAGAGGCCATTACAGAAAACCACAACCAATCAAACTGCAGAGGTGTGAGGTCTAGTCCCAAATGATACATCTGCAACCCAACTCCTACATCTAAAGCTCAGGGAACATTGTATAAGTGTCATAAACATTGTAAGACTCAGAAATACAGGGAGCTTTATATAAGAGTGTGTCTCCTAGAAATGTCAAAAGCCACAACCATGAAGTCTTAACAATGTGACTTCTAAAGGTGGTAGGAACAAAGCTGGCACCAATAGACATGCTAATACGGACAATGCAAAACTCACATGGCTTCAACCCTGGACAAAGACTAACAGGCAATTAAGGAATGCTGAGATCTGGAGAAGCAGTCTTTCCCAGGGAAAAGCACATCATTTGGATATCCAATATCATGGTCATTCCTGAAAAATATACATGTAAACAATATACATACTATGCATATTGAGTTTATGTATTTAGGAGTATATATATATCTATATATAGATAGATAGATAGATAGATAGATAGATAGATAGATAGATATAGATATGTATGTATGTATATATGTATATGTATATATATGCATGTATGTAGTAACAAATAAAATGAAGCCGTGAATTTTAAAGAGAGCAAGGGGGTTTGGGGTAAAAAAAAAAAGATGGGGTGATGATGTAATTGTTAAAATCTCAAAAAATAAACAAAATAAAGTATTGATTAAAAATTAACCTTTTGTTTGTATATATACTACAAAATGTCCTTACATTTTATATAATTATTGTGTTTTCCTTGCGCTTAAATTAGTTATTAACTTATTTTTAAAATATAAGCAATGATATATGGGAGAATTAGTTTCTCAATTTTCTGCTTTATAGTTACTTAACAAGCTTTCTTCTTATACCTAATACTTGTTAGTACCTATTGCCTTTAAATGAAATTATCATAAGAAACATGGCAATTTTTTTCTTGATTTCTAGTACCTCAGATTTAGTTCATTTTGTTGCAGACATTGTAGTGGTAAAATATTCATGACTTTTAGTTCTAGTATTAAATGCCAAAATCATGACGGAAAAAAAGGTTGATTTTAATTAACACAGAGTCATTTGCATTTTGTCATCATTTCACTGTTATACTAGGACACAGAGTACAGATGCATTCAAAATATCATTGGTAGTCTAGGTTTGTCTGTTTTGAGTGAATATTCTTGGATTATCACCTTTCAAGTTCCCCTTACTATGTCTCTATGTTTCTAGTGGGTTTTACAGTTTTTTATGATTTGGCCCATTAAGAGAAGCACAGTAGGAATTATTTTAGACTGTCTGCTCATGATGAATCTCATTCTAGCCAGCTATCTCAGCCTGCACTGTTAACCTGGTAAATACAGTTTTCAGTGTTAGCTTTAACCAATCTGAAGATATACTGCAGAAAAGGTTTTTGTTGAGTAAGTGTCAGTTTGAAAATGAAATATCAAGGAAATGCCTTTCCAGTGAAAAACAAATATATTCTAGCATCTTATCCATATGATTAGGTACAAATGTACTCAAGGCAACGAGAAGGAAGCACTGTTTATTCTTTCCACAGTAACCCCTCTGCTACCCATACTATCATAAACCAGTGAGAAGTCCTGTCCAGGAAGACTTCTTCTTTGTTTATTACATAGTCTGACTGAAGACCTCAAAGAGACAAATCTATTTGTTGATGATTAGGTCAGTATAACAGGAAACTGATGAGGAGGATTTAGCAAGAGATATATGTGCCCACATTGAAAACTTTGGTTAATGGGAATAAGAGTATGAAAGGGAGCATAGTACAATCTCACAGAATTTCAAAGTATTATTGTGAACTAGGAAATCCCTTGTGACTCTCTTGTCTGTATAGGTCTTCTTTGCTCTTTTCTAATTTATCCCAATCCAAGTTCACATGGAAGCCTATATTAATATGGTAAAAAGGGTACCTCTTTATTTATTATCTTAAGCAATTTGTATATATCTCCATCCTAACACCTACCATATGGTAATTGTATTATTTGCTAATGTGACCTTTTTTATCATGGCATTATATATTTTCAAGGAATACTGAAGAACCCAAAGATGAAGGCACAACCATAAAGACTGTGTATGACTAGTTTGATCAATGGTATTTGTGTTGAAATGGTATGTACATTTTCCTGGTGCATCCTTAAGGAGAAAGCTTATCTTATCTGCCTTTTGAGCCCTGCCTGCATTCATATGTCCTTTCAATGAGGACATCATGGAGGTATCATCATTAATCACCACCCTCATTGCAAGGAATTCAGACTGCAGGTCTAGGGAGTTACAATGTAGGAGCAAAGACTGGACCTCTCCAGAGAGCAAAGCCCTTCTACCTGAGAGAAAAAAATGTATTTCTACCTGTTTTTTTTCCTGTTGTAAATGATATAGCCTGATAAAAGAATGGAAGACTAAATCAACGTAATTTGGCAAAATAAACATATATTAGCATATAGAAAGGGAAAAGCAAGTTTTATGCCATGACATTGTTTGCAAAAGTAAGCTCTGAGACATGCATTTGCTTCTAAGTTCCTAGGAATAAAATAATTAAAATGAAAGTCTTATTAGATGTTACTTTCTTTCCCAATACTATGTAAAGACTTTTACACTTTAACTACGAGCTTTTTCAAGTGTTGTCATATATGAGATGTTAGTAATTACTGTGATAGCTGTGTTGGGAGTTTAACTGTATTTTCTTGCTGTGCTCCTTAATAACAATGATGAGGACCACTATAGTCTTAGAACCAACCGATATGGGCCTGGTATAATCACCATGAAGATTTATGATGCTCATGATTTATTTAAGCAGAAAATCTAAAATTATTACAGTACTAGTTTTCGTAGTTTTTTTTTTTTTTTGGTCAGAATATCCCTTCTTTTCAAATGAAATTTATGGCAGAACCCCAAGACAAACACAAGTCTCTTGATTTAGGTGGGAAACATAGGCTCTGAGACCTGCCAATTTGACTTCTCTTGTTCTTGAAACTCAACAGCAGGGCTCTAGAACACAATGTGGAAGTCCCTGAGTTAAAACAGTGGGTATCCCATATGGGATTTAGACCATATGCTCTCCTTTGCTTAGGCTTTGATAAGATTTGGACAGCAGACCACGGTTGTATGCTTTGGCAAATCCCCACACATTTATATAGATTATGAAGACTGGCAAGAGCACATTCCAGAAAAGTTATGAAATGTTTAGACAGTCTCTTGTGTATTTTGCTGATCTTTATAAGCATATGAACCCTGGTTGCTTGGTGATTTAATTTAAAGTGATAATTTACTGGCCAGAATTGATTGGTATAATCCTATCCTTATGAATTAATTCGAGAACTTGAATTTACCCATTAAACATTTCAAATACTGCCAAGCCGGGAAAAAACACAAAGGCATATATGAAAAGAAGTGCTGGAGTGGCAGAAAAGAAAATGGAAAATTAATTCAGAGGATTTGGAACTGTTCTAAAGTCGGACTCATTCTTTAGATGGAAACACTTAATGGAGCTAACAAGACTTTTAGGGAGTGATTTCCTGATTGATCCCAGATTTTGGAGATGTTATTTCCAAATCTCTGTCTGAGGTATTTTTTAAAACCATGGAAATAGAGCTGGTAGCTTAGTTACTAATACTGCTTTGGAGATTAACGTTTTCAAGACAGGCACCTTTGAGTTCACAAGAAGTATAGAATCCACAAAAAGTAATGCCACTTGAAATACAAAGTAGGCATTTTAGCTCACTCCATTGAGTTAATTAAGAGCCACAGAGAATAAGGACACTCAGAGAATTTAGGACTTCAGCATGTGCTCCTCTTATAAAGGAGATAATAGTATTTACAGGGCAAGGTGAAAGTTACATTAATAGAGCTTGTTTTCAAGGTTCCTAAATGTTTCATTCATAGTTCTGAAGCAGTTTAATTTCTTAGTTTATGATAACAGAAATCTTTCTGCAAACTTGTTTATTAAAGAAAAATTGATGAGTCCAGGTTAATTTATTCTATTTCATCCCTTCCCATCCCTTACTCATCCCCCTGACATAGTATATATAGATGTGCTTAAAAACAAACCTGGCTTTGAATACCTTTCTGTAGTAGTCTATAAGAATGCCCTGGTTCATCAGTGGCCTGGATTTGTAGGTTGACACCAATACTGGTGACATTTAGTGTGGAAATAGGCTGCTTCAGTAAGTGATTGCAACTGTGGGAATGAAGTCATGGTTTATTGCATACCAGGGCCACACTGCTTTGAGTGTGGATCTGGGTGCTGGCAAGTTGTCTTTTTAAGAAGTAACAATTATCACTTGGCTTTGAGAGTAAATATTTTTTTACTGAAAGAAAATATGAATTGGGCTTTAAAGAATATAAGGATGGAATTGATGCAAGACATAAAGTGATAGAATTGGATTTTAGACTCCTGGAGTTTACTCCCAGATCTGCCATTATTCTGTCTATCCTTGAGGGAACAGTTTAAATGCAGCAAATAACATTTTCTCCTTTATGTATTATTAATGTTTAAATAGAATACTTCTCACAGGATTATTTAGTATAGCTATGGACACACAGTAAATGCTCAATATTGGTCACTCTGTTTTATGGCATACTAAGTTATCGCCAACATTATATTGTCTTATTATCTTATGAAACAAACCATGATGTAAAGAGAATGATGTCATATTACACATTGGGGAACCAAGGCTCAAGAAGGCTATGTAAATGTTAAATGGCTGATCTAGCCTTTTATATTTTTCAACCCAGGTCAGTTAGGGTAGCTGTTGGGGTAGCTGACTATTTCAGAATGTTTGGCATGTCATAGAAGTGTCATAATCAGTAAGCTGTGCAAGTTAATGTTTTGCACATTAATTAGTATGTTTTTGCTACATAACAAATAACCCTCCAAATTGAGTGGTGTAAATCAGATAAGGACTCTTACTTTGACTAGATGGGACAGTCTGAACTAAAACTGGACATCAGTATGTTACTGGGTTGGTTCTTTTTCAATGGTGGCTTGCAAAGTGAGTGAGTTTCAAATCCCCAATGTCAGTGTCATTCCAGACCACATTCTTCTCATGACTCCAGAGGGTAGACTAATATGCACATGCCACATTTCAAGCTTTGAGTTGCATATATCCTGTTATCATCTTAGTAGTCTGTGCCAAAGGAGAGAGATAGGGACATGTGGTCCTTCTTCTGTGGAATGGACTTGAGAGAAATATGACAGGTGGCATGAAGAAAGAATTGAGGAACTGAGGGTCCATGATATCATATAATGGAATCTTCTTTGCTTTAATATGCTGATCACAAGGCAGTCAATCAATAACAATTCTATTCTATGAACTGTTGGAGAATCTGGGGTCCTTCTGTTTTCTGTCTTGTTCCATTGCCTGATTTGGCCTCAATTACTAACATTAGGAATTCAACATTTTTTGTCAAATGCTAGATGACAAATGTGTTATTTTTTGTGGGCCATATGGTCTCTGTCTCAAATGCTCGACTCTGCCAATAAAGCACAAAAGTGACAGTAAGCAGTGTGTACATGAATGAACGTGGCTTTGTTCCAATACATTTTATTTTTGTGAGCACTGACACTTGAATTCTTTGTGATTTTCATGTGTCATGAAATACTTCTCTGATTTTTTCCCAGCCTCCAAAAAAATATAAACCCACAAGGTCTGCCAGCTATATAAAAATAGTCAGGTGGCTGAACTTATCCCATGAGCTACAGTGTTGACTTCTGCCAGAAAGCTTAAACTTTATGCCTTCAAGGAGCAAATAAGTGAGAAGTCATCACAGCTGTGTCAGTGGGAAGGAAGCATGGGTATAGTAAAAAGAGACAAAAAGTTTGTGCAGGCTGGAATTTAAAGAACTGTCTGAGCCAATGCTTGGCATTTCTATTTGTGTCTAAATAGTGGGGGTTAGTTGCATAGTCACATGTAGCTGCAAGGGATGCTGGGATAGGTAGTCTTTATTCTGCCTGCCCAAACATAGTAGGTTCTTTTGCTGTGGATGAGAGTTGTAGCAGAATATGGGTGGATCAACTATAACGCAATCATCTCAGCTGTTTTGGATGCTGGATCATTTGGGCCACTGCTTCAGGGGGTCTTGCTTGATCAAACCATATTAGTCTGGAAGGAATCCACAGCTTTTCATTTTCTGTGTAAACAAAAGCAGAATTTTTTCCAAAGTAACCTGTCTTTAGACTTATATTTTTAAGTCAAAGCATTTTAAAAATATATAAGTTCAATTAACCCAGCAGCATTTCTTTCAGCAGTTGTTACTATTTCCTTAGCTGTCAAACAATCCAAAGACACACAATAGCATACAATAGCCATACTCTCTGTGTGTTTTACATCTTTATCATCTTTATGTGGCTTATTTATTATTATTACTCTATTACTTTTATTTTTTATTTTTTGAGACAGAGTTTCTCTGTGTAATTTTGGCTGCCCTTGAACTCACTCTGTACACCAGACTGGCCTTGAAATCATAGAAATATGCTTGTCTCTGCCTCCCAAGGGCTGGGATTAAATGTGTGCACCATCACACCCAGCTACCCTCTTTTTTTTTTTTTTCATTGTTTTTTTCTCTCCCAAGACTACGTAATTTTTTAAACACACAGTAAACCTTTTAGAGGTTTTTCACTGTAAATCTTTACCATTTTCTGGGCACTCATCTTTTATCTGCTAAACAACATTGCTAAAATTAAAGACATGGCTGTTGTAGCTGCTGTCTTTCCAAGATGTCGGGGGGGGGGGTACATTTACTGCCAGCACTGAGAGCTGTGCTGACTGCCTTGATCTACGCCTCCATCAGGCAGCATGCTGCTGGCTTGGAGATGTGGTCACTGCCACTGCCAGCTGCTCATACACACCATTCAATTGTTAGAAGGGTCTCTTAAAAGAGCCTTGGAGTTTTGTGCCACTTGCTGAGTCAGGGAGCCTTCCTTAAAGTTTATACCATTCCTGATATCAAACCTAGAGTTATTTTGACCAGATCATAATGTGGCCTCTTCACTTACCACATAGTCAACAACTTCACTTATTCACAAATGGATGTTGAAAGAATGCTTCAAAGGTACCTGCCCTTGTTGCTGGCCAGAAACACCAAGCCTTAGAACTGTGGCAGGAATTAATCTCAGGGGATTGTATTACCGGCCCAGGTTGGTATGTGTGTGAATCCAGAAAACTCTCCCTTATATTGACCCATGATTTTCAGACACTTCCAAGATCTTTACCCACTCTTGCCTTCTAATGCTCATTGTTAAACATTCACCATTGACCTAACTGTTGTGAATGATTTCTTTTCAAATCAAGAAGCCATAAGACCGAATCTGATTTATCAGTATTTGAGTATGAAGTAATACTTTCTTGTTTGTACAGCTGTAGTTTTGAAACTAGAGTGCTAGTTCACCAAGCACTGAGATGGAATTGAGCCTCCTGAGTCTCTTTATCAGTCATTAAAATGGGTTTCAACTGTATTCTCATAGCGTTGCTTATAATAAGTGATGCATACACAACACTCAGAAGAGCACTTAACATCCAGACAAATGCCTGACCTCAGTGATCTGAATTGGACTCTAGGTTCACTTGGCCAGGCTCTGCTTGCTGTCTGTCATCCTCTGCATGTTTGTTCCATGTCATAAGATTACTGTGAATGCTTGACAATCAGACCCATGAGAAGTACAGGTGAGGATGCTGAGTGAGAAGTAGCCTCTTGGGGCTTTGAGTTTCTTCTTGTTTTATCAAGGAGAGAAAATTGCCACACAAGGCCTGTTTGGAATCGTTTCATGGCTCTTACACTAGCATGGAGACAATAGAGTCTACAGTTAGTACCTTAACATTGTTGTGGGGGTTGTGGTCTGTAGAGGAAGGAGTGGGAAAGGTATTGCTTAGCAGCATACAGTACCTGCACACATATTGAAGTAAAAATAGATGTTTAATTTAAGGGGAAATTTTAAGTTAAGGTGTTGAAGGAACTTCTCTTTCCTGCCTCCTTGCTCATACTCATCTTCCTACATATGCAACATCTAACCAGAGGCAAAGCCAACCCTGGGGGCCATCTTTGATCATATGCTAAGTTAAACATGAACACTTGATTTCTGACAGGGACTGTGCCAACCAGTTTTTATGTCAAGTTGAATCAATCTCAAGTCATCTGACAGGACTGAGAAGCTCAACCCTCAATTGAGAAGTTGCCCCTCCATAAGATTTGGCTGTAAGTCAGCCTGCAGGATGTTTCCTTATTTAGTGATCTATCTGGGAGGGCCAGTCCATTGTTGGTCCATACTTGGGGTGGTGGCCCTGGGTGCTACAAGAAAGAAGACTGAGCAACTCCAAAGAACAAGCCAGCAAGCACCCCTCATGGCCTCTATATTAGTTCCTGTGTAGAGGTTCCTGCTCTGTTTGAGTTCCTGTCCTGACTTCCTTTGATGAAGAATAGTGATATGCAAGTGTAAGTGAAAATAAGCCCTATCCTCCCTTTTTATGGTAGTGTTTTCTTGTGGCAATAGAAACTCTAACACATGGTCATTTTTAAGAATATGGTTTTCTTTTTTTTTTCTTTTCTTTTTGAGAGAGAAAGTCTCACTCTGATTAGCCAGGAATTTACTGTTGTAGTCAAGACTGGCCTCAAATTTACAAGAATCCTCCTCCCTTAGTCTCCTAAGTGTTGGGATTACAACTGAGAATCATCATACCTGTATCTTTTCCCTTTTATCTGTTCAAACTTTGTAATTTAATAAAGATTCATTGCATGCTTGGGTTGAGTCATGGTGATGGTCAACTTGAAGGAGACTCAGAAGAAAAGTAAGACAATGTTGTGGTCTCAAGAAATTTACTATCTGTACCTTGAATAATAAAAGACCCAGAGACTGATATTGGAGTTCAAGCTTCAAGCTGAAGATCAGAGAAGCAAAGCAGTCAAGCCATTGCCTTCTACCTCAGGCTAAAAGGGCTGATCCTGTCTCCATGAGCTCTCACCAAGCCTCAGACTGATGCCTCTCTTCAGTGAGATTGGAGAATAATCCTGAAACTACTGAAGATGCTGCTCCTATCTTTTATGCCTCTCTAATTCTGGGATTAAAGGTATGAGCTCTGTTACTCTTCTGCTTTTGTCTCCTGAGTCTTGGGATTAAAGGTGTGTGCCTGGCTTCTATGCCTAACTGGTATGGCTGTTTTGTTATTTTGATCTCCAGTGGATTTAATAAATCATAGACAATATACTACCACAACTATCTGTGATAGTTTGAATTAGAAATGTGCCCCACAGGTTCATTATTTGAACAATTAGTCTTCATCTAGTGGCACTAGAGAAAATGACACAGCAATGTGTCACTGAAGATGGGCTTTCAGAGTTTATTTCACTTGCTTTTTCTTTCTCTCTGCTTCCTATATGTGGATGGAAATCAGCCATCTTCTTGTTCTTGTGGCCATGCCATGCCTTCCCCACAGTGATGGACTTTCACGCTCTAGATGGGATCATAGGCTAAAATAACTTTCTTACATAGCTTTTGGTCATTTTTTTTAATCACAGCAAGAGAAAAGTAAATAATACTGAAATTGGTACCAGCAATGTGGGATTGTTTCCATGAAGAACTCGACAATGGTTTTTTGTTTTGGAGGGATTTGGGACACTTTTGAAATTTGGCCTAGAAAATTTGCTCAAGGCTACAAGAGTAATTTACCAGGCTCTTCTAGTAGCAACCTGGGAGACAGTAGTTATGAGAGTAGTATGCTCAGTGGCGCTATGACTCCTGAGCTTTCAGAGGGGAACAAGGAACTAGACAAGAGGTCGGTCAGTGTCAATTAGGCAAAGAAACTGGCTGCATTCTGCCCCTTTCCTGAGAATGTGTCTAAGCCTAAGATAAGAAGAAATGAATTAATTTATTTGGCAGATGGAATGCCAAGGCAGCATAACCTTGGATCCCTGGTATGGTTGACACTGAAGACTCTTAAAAGCATCTTTGAGGAAGGAGTGAGAAGAAATAAGGAAAAAACAGTTTGGAAAGGAAAAGAGTATCAAAAATCTTAAGATTGTAATGAAAGCCCTGAAGGCGTGGAAATTAAGGATTCACCAGACCCAGTATGAATAATTAGTGGAGTTTTATTGGTGAGAGAACTTACATAGAAAACAGTAACTGACTGTTGATGCCTTCCTGCTCCAAGGATTCAGCTCTGCCTCCTAGGCGATCTCAGCTCCCTGCCCCCCAGCCCCAATTCTTTCCCTTTAACTGGTCACATCTGCACCTGTAACCACACCCAAAAGGCATGGGCACTGTTATAGGTGCCCAGACAGATATACGGCTACAAAATCCTGTGTTGAAAAGAAGGAACCCATGGCTAAAGGGATTACTGCCTTTGAAGAGGAGCCTCCTGCCCTTCACTAGAACAACTGAAAAGAACAATGCTCTCAAAGCAAAATGTGATCCATCTATTGCTCTAATTTATGTAGGGGGGGAGAGACTAAGGAGTTTCCTGCTTCTAGAAAGCAACTGCATACAAAGGTTGATGCAACTGTGGTCCTGATCCTAAACTGGCAGATGAACTTGTCTTTGTCATCCATGTGGTACTGATTTGGGGAACAAGAAAATGGCAAGATTAAATGGGTCATAGGTTCTTCCGCTGAAGTTTCAGAGAGCCGCTGAGGCCTCTCAATATGTGCAAAGATTAAAGCCCCTGCAAGGAGACCCTAAAGGGCCATTGTGTTGTTACTGTGAGGGTGAAGCACGGGTTATGGTGGAGACTCCAAATACTGGAGGTGCTAAAGCCCTGAGACGTCTAGGAGGAGAGCTGCACATAGGAGTGGGGACAGCTCAAGGGAGACATTTACGTTACAGGTAGCAAAGCTGGAGGGATGAAGCCATATAAGCCCTTTGAACCTGAAGCCACAGATACTGGATATGGAGATACAGAATTTGACATGTGTCCTGAGACTTTTCTGTGTTTCTCTGCTGCAGTTTTTCCTTACTGTTCCCTTGATCTTCCTATTTTGAAATGATTACATATATTCTGTGTCACTTATGTTGATTTTACAGCTTGTTACAATTAAGAGATTGCCTGGAGTCTCAAAAGAGACTTTGGACTTGTAACAATGTGAAGATCATTCAAGGCTATAGGCGTTTTTCATTCTTTTATTTTTATTTTTGAGATTGTAATTACAATGTTTCTCTCTTCCCTTTCCTACCTCTAAACCCTGTCATACCCCTCCCCAACTCTCCTTCAAATCCATGGTCTCTGATTTTATCAATTGTTATTGCACATATCTATGTCTTTGTGTATACATACACACATACATACACACACATGTATATTCATACATATGCTCCTAAATATGACCTGTTGAGTTCATATAATGCTACTTGTTTGTATGTTTTCAGGGCTGGACATTTTGGATTGGACAACCACATAACTAATGTCCCTCAGAAAGACCATTTTCCTGTCTCAGCTTTACTCAGCTATCTGTAATTCTTTGTGTAGGGTTGAGTCCCTGTGGGCTTTTTTCCTATTCAGTTTGGCATGTTTCTTGGTGGTGTCCTTGTTTAAGACAGTTGTGAGCCTATAGAGACCATGGATAGAACATGGTGGTTTGAAGGAGAACTATCCCTCTCAGACTCATGTATGTGAACACTAGTTCCCTACTTGGTTCCACTATATAGAGAGGTCAGAAAAATGTGTACAGTTGACCCTTGATGGAAGGAGCATGTATGTTTATTTTACTGTATGTAGCTGAAAGGCAGGTGGTGATTTTCTTATTTCCTATGTTTTGTTATTACTTGCATATTGATATGAATGATGAGTGGAACAGATCTTTTCTCATGGTTTCTAGATCAGATGTATTTTAATAATTCCTTCTACTATCAATCAGAGGTTATGCAACTTGGAGAACCTTACAATATTGAAAATTAGAAAAAGAAAAAATTAGAAGAGAAAAATAGGTGAAAAAGAATAAAAGGTAACTGAAAAAAGTTGAAAATAATCTTGGAAATAGAAAGATTTGTTACCATAACTAGCTCTTTATTTGCTTTTATGTCTTCAGCCTTTTGGGCTTCATCTAACTAGCATATTTTCTGCATGCTACATAGTGGTTAGCATCTCCTTTCAAAAATAACAAAATTCTTATGGTTTGCTGCATTTTCAGGTGACTTATCTTTAGGAATAGTGGGCAGAGCACAGGGAATGTCAGGAATTCTGGACATGGCATAATTCACTATTTGTCATCTTTGAAAACAATTTTGTTATGGATGGAGATAGTAAGATACATTCTGGATCAAAATGGTTGAATGTGCTTCTGAAGTTTTCAGTTTTATTTTCTCCTGTTGGAAGTTGAATTGCTGATTTAATACATGATGTTTATGGAAAAGTAATATCATTTTCAATGTAAAAACATTTTTTCATCTACTCATAAAATTCTTTATAAATGTTTTCTTTATAATTATAACAGAATTGGATCTTCATGTTTGGATGATTGTGGAAACCAGCAGCCGTGCAAAGCTTCTTGTCTTGGATTGTTAAGAGTATTTGCTCATTATTTTTCAACTTTTAGAATAAAAACATAATTTTAGGACCCATAGAAAACAAATATGAAGAAGTCATGCTGGTGCCTAAGGAGAGCCTTCACCCCTACTGTACTATTGTCCATGGTGTTGGAAGGTACTCTGCACACTATCAGAGGAGAAAGGTAAACACTTGCCCAGTTGTGGAGGTTTGAGTAAGAATGGCCCCCATAGGCTTATATATTTGAATGCTTGGTCAATAGGGAGTGTCAATATTTGTCAGAGATTAGGAGATACGGCTTTGTTGAAGTAGTATATGGCTTTGTTGGAGGTTTCACTGGGAGTGAACGTTTGAGTTTCAAATCCACGAACCAGACCCAATTTCTCTCTCTCTGATGCCTGCCTATTCAGATGTAAAACTCTCACCATGTCTGCTTGTGTGCCTCCATGCTTCCTACCATGTTGATAATAGATTAAACCTCTGCAACTGTAAGTCATCCCCAATGAAAATGTTTTCCTTTATAAAAGTTGTCATGGTCATGGTGTCTCTACACAGCAATAGAATATTAACTAAAACAAACTCCTTCAATCTACCATGGTGACCAGCCTGCACGATACATAGGTGCAATAGTGGCAGAAAAGGTCTATAAAGTAACCAGCAACTAACTGATTGAATTTAAGGCCCACTCCATGAGATGGAACCCATACCTGACATTGCTCTGATGGTCAAGAACCTAAGATTAGATAGACAATGCATCTAGGAGAAAACCAAATAACTATTGTTGGGCTAAAGAAGCAGTTCTCAACCTGTGGGTCACTAGCTCTTTGGAAGACAAATGACCCTTTCATAGGGGTTACATACCAGATACTCTGTACATCATACATTTGCACTATGATTCATAGAAGTAGCAAAAATATAGTTATGAAGTAGCAATAAATATAATTTTATGATGGGGGATCACCACAACATGAGAAACTGTTTCAAAGGGTTGTGGCATCGGGAAGGTTGAGAACTGTTGTTCTAAAGGAACATAGCAATAAAATGACTCTTAACGATATTCTTGTATATCAGACTCATTCAGACATCATCGGAGAAACTCCATCCTGTAGGAGATGGAAACTAATACAAAGATACACAGCCAGACAATATACAAAACACTCAGCCCCAAAAGGGATGTCACAATCAAACCTCTCCTCCTAGAGTTCAGAGAGTTATGTGGAAGAGATGCAGAAAGGTTTTAAAAGCCAGTGGGGATGGATGACACCAAGGAAACAAGGCCTTTCAGACACAACAGGACAGATGCACACATGAACTTACAGAGACTGTGGCAGCATGACACAGGCCTACACAGGTATAACCAAAATGAAGTCCCATTGATGAGGAGGAAGTGGACATGGGTCCCATCTTTAATGCATAACTATCTCCAAGTGTTAACTGCTTACAAAGGAAAAACTGGTTTTTCCAATGGAATCTCACTGGGTACACAAACCATACTTAGGGCAGGCCCTATTCTCAGCAGCAGATGGCCATCACAAAATAAACTCAATGATATTTTGGAAAATATTTTGTCTCATAATGTTTTGCTTGGGCATTTTTCACCTTACTAGTCTTTTGGTTATTTATCATAGTTTCTGATGTTGTATTTTTATGAGTTTTGTATGCAGGTGTGTGTGTGTGTGAGTGTGAGTGTGTGTGTGTGTGTGTGTGTGTGTTGTGTGTGTGTGTGTGTGTGCATGTGTAGGTGTTTCTCATGCTTTCTCCTCTTTTTTAATGCTTGTATTATTTTATTCTTAATTGTTTACTTTTTTGCCTGTTTGTTCTCTAAAGAGAAAGAGAGGAAAAGCAGCATAGATTTGGATGGATGGGGCATTGAGGAGAACCTGAGAGGAGGTAAGAGAGGGGAAATCATGATCATAATATATTGTACTAAAAAAAAGTAATGTAAAATCTAGATGAAAATGGATAAATGCTAGAGATAAAATCTCCCAAAATAAAAAAACATATAAAGAACGTTAAAGGCTCCATTAAAAGTTAACAAGATTGAAGCGATAATAATAATAGTAATAATAATAATAGTGTTAATAATAATAATAAAACTCAAAAAAGAAAAGTCCAGAGAGCACCTCCTAATTCTACCAAACTTTAAAAAACTGACACCAATGCTCATCCAACTATCCCATTAAACTAACTAGTGAAAGAGGATTTTAGTTTTAAAAAGAAAAAGCCAGTACTACTCTGACAACAAAACAAGATATGGATACAAGAAAACTGAAGCTGAATTTCAGTGATAAACAAAGATGCAAAAACTCTCCGTAAAGCTCTAACACATCAAATTCAAAAACCACCTAAGATCATAAGCCATGACTAATTTAGTTCTCTTCCAGAGATGTAAAGCTGGTTCAATATACTCAAATCAAAAAAGCATATTACTAATAAATAGACTTACAGACAGAAACCCATGACACTCAAAGCACAAAAAAAGGATTTGACAAAGTTTAATGCCACCTTCAAGATAAAAGCCCTCATGAAACTAGGAAAAGAAGGAAAAATACTTCAACGCAATATAGACTACATACAAGCTCCCTGTAGCTGACATTGTACTAAATGAGTAAAAACTGCAAGTTCCTCCCCTATAATAGGAAAGACACACACACAGGTGTCTACTCCTTTCTTCAGCACAATCCTCAGAGTCTCAGAGCAACAAAACAAGTTGTTGGAATACAAATAGGAAAGAGACAGACACCACCAGCCTGAGAAGACATGATCCTATATTTAAAAGACCCCAAAGATTTCACCAGAACACTCAGATCTGATAAACACTTGCAATGAGGTAGCAGGATACAAAACAAAACAGCTTAATTGTAAATAAAAATAACTATAGTATAAAAAGCTTTCTGTGTTTATATATTAGGTTCTAGTAACTCTAAATTGTTGGTAGTCTTGTTTCCCTTCATTTTAAGATGACTACAGTCTGATGGAAGCATGAGTGTGCTTTTAGTAAAATTTCAACTAGTCATCCTGAGGCAAGATGGAATTTGTATGTAGATTCCCTGTGCTTATTTAATTCACATGAGCATAGTGTTTCTTTAAAGGGCAAACAAAGAGGGGGTTAAACAACATTAAAAATGGAGTTTATGATCTCCCCTGGGTCTCACCTTTACTCTTAAGTACTAGAAGATAAACAGGTGACTGGCATAAGAGTGCAGAATCTTGCTCCTATATAAGATTAAGAGAAAAAACAGTTCCATGAAGACAGACAGCACAGAAGTAAGCAGCAGAACACTCACAGAAAACTGTAGGGATGGAAGGGTCAGATGCAAGCTTATGCAGACATGATCAATAAAGGTAGATAGTCAGCAGTAGCAAAGTGCGATGTATACATAAGCGTGTTCTATCAGATGCCAAGAAAACAACCAAATTCATGGGATTCGTTTCAATTCCCTTATCTTGGAGGAGTTGAAACAACCAGCAAGGTCTCTTTTCCATTTTTTTTGCCACCAAAGCACTAGATTCTAAATGTTGTGATGGAAACATCAGCTGTAAAGGTCACTCTATTTCTGGTTTTGATCATTAGCATTCTGCACAGCTTGTCTCAGGAAGCATTAAACAAGATGTTCAGATCTTAATTCTTACAGATAAATTAATGAAAGAGCCAGAAAAAGATGGTAACCTAGATACCAGATTTATGAATGGACAATGTCATGAATCACAGTGGGACTGGCATTTCAGTTGTAATTCTTCCTGTTAACTTTATTCTTAAATCTGACTGAAATATTTCCCACATAAAGGAATAAAATTTATTCACGGCTTGCTGTATATTATATACAGAGATGAGAAAATTATTTTTACATTTTTAAAAATAATACTGAAATTTCATAGTACACAAAGTAATACAGGCAGTCTTCAAAATCTTTTTGCCTTTTAGATGTTCAGAATCAAAATTACCATTTTAAAATCTTAATATTAAAAGAAATAGAAAAATACTTTGATCTATTATAATAACAATTTGTGTCAAGAATAAGGACTATAGAATGTGAAATTTTTATGTAACATAACTAACATTGGCTTCAGGTGACTAAGGATGTTTGGGTTTAAAGGGAAGAAACATCTGGCACTTACTAAGATAATCATGCTACCATTGAAGCCCTTCCTATCCCTATGGAGATAGCTAGACCCTATTCCTGCTATAGGTCCTGGGGACTCTGACCTGCTGTGCTACTTTCCCTATGAAATGAGCAAGTATCACTGTAGGATGATTCACAGTCTACTAAGAGAAGCTGTTTCAATTAACACTTCATTGCTATTTCTATTTTGTTTCAATCACTAGGTTTCATTGCTTCCTTTCCTATTGGTTTCTTACAGCCTTTGAGACTACTTGCCTTCAAGCCTGCTGAGAGAGGCAAGCTGGGAAAACCACAGGCATTTCCCACAGCCAATGCACCCAGAGTGCAAGGAATTTTACAGCTGAGATCTGAGCTGTAGGGCCTAATGTGTCTGCTGGCAAACAATGCACAGTGCTCTACCCGTTTCTCATATCTTCCCTCCTGGCCTCAGCCACACTGTGGAATTCCAAGAGTGTCTCATAACACTATTCAATTCTAAATCGGTCTTCATAAATCTTTTTCATAGCTTCATCTACTTTCATCAGCAATTTGTGATTGCCCCTTCAAAACCTTTTGACAAATTTCTTACTCGTAGCTCTCCTTGTAGAGAAATTTTCACTGACAGTGAAGTGAAGGCTATTGAACCTCTGAATACGAACCTTTCCCTCAAGTTTCTGTATCATCACAGTTATATTCTCATCCTCACAGCACACAGTCTCTGTGAGCTAGAGAAGAAAGCTGAGATTTCCAAGTGGTATTTATGAGTCTAGAATGAAAGTAAGGTGCATGCCCTTATGTGAGCTGGGGTTTCCATTTTTAAAAGTCTGCACTTAATTAGCCATGGTACCCAGCATGTGAAGAACAGGCAAACTATAGTGTGAACCTTGAGATACAAGCCTTTCATGCCCTGCTCAGTAACTACATGAGGGTCATTAGCACTACCTGGAACCATGACAGAGCAAGAAGGCTCCTGAATCACAGGCTATTGTTGGATGGATACAGGGAGTGAGACAGGCTGAACAGAGGCCCTCATCTCAGCATCAGCCTCTCCCAAAGCTGCCTTCTCACCAAAGCCATCCAGCTTCATCTAGTCAAGTCTTTACACTGACAATGGTGTCAACTAGTCCAGGGCCATGCAGAACTGATTCTCATATTGTCTTAAATCTATTTCAGATATTTCTTCCCTTTCCCAATAATTTGATCTTGACACCACTATGACCATTATCAGAATTTATTGCTCTGGACTTTTATGTGGATACAATGATGACAGATGTTGCTATTAAACTCTCCTTGTAAATGCTTTCTTATTTGATCTTCCCAACTATGCAGTTTGTATTTTAATTATCACTACTTTGTAGATGATGAACCCAAGCTTGGGGAAGGGTATCTAAAATAAAGAACTTCACCTGCTAAGGGTACAGTCAACTCTAATCCAAGCAATGTTAATGCATCATACCACA
Source organism: Cricetulus griseus (assembly GCF_003668045.3). NCBI lineage: Eukaryota > Metazoa > Chordata > Mammalia > Rodentia > Cricetidae > Cricetulus > Cricetulus griseus. Next base: position 194,712,544 of record NC_048597.1, on the reverse strand, counting down.
AGAAATTTTGAATGAATCCATTAAAATAGAGTCTTTATTATACACCTGCTTCTTCTATATCATACTGACTCCTCTTGAGAGAAAATGACACAGTCAAGGGCATACTGATTGGCCACAGAACTATTTTCCATTATACAATGTGATGCTGCATTTAAAATATGCCAAGCCTTATCATGCACTAATCATCTTAACTGGTATTTCTTTATTTAATTTCTATTCAATATATTTAAGTGATCTACCTACAGTCAGAGAGCCAAGCTTCTCTCTGCCTGTTGTACCCATAGCTTCTATAGGTACCTATACCTATAGAACAAAATGAGGTCTTCTCATTTTGTTCTGAATATTCTTTACAGCTGGGGAGAATGAGAAGAGTAGTGTGATTTTTTTCCCAAGAATGTTAGACCTATGGCACGTGGCCTTATTCACTGAGACAGAAAACACTGCCTGCAATAAACAATGGGAGAAATGATTAACTTAGATTTTAATGATGATACTTTCAAAAAAACCTTAGTAACTAAAAGCCAAAATTTAAAAATCAGTGACACTCTGAAACATGGACTCAAGGCACTGGGTGATTCAGGAAACACAATGTTTACTGAATACATCTTATGCACACACAAAACATAGCTGTGCGTTCTCATGATGAACTTCTATAACAAATAAGGTTGTCTCAATTCAAAATAATTTAACTGTCAGTCAATGATGGGACATTATTAAAGGAAAATCTCCAGTTCATAGGTCAAGTGGGCTTAAAAGGTTTTGTTCTTTTTGCCTAGAGCCTCCAGCCAATAGCACAATGCTTTCCCAAGTATCAGACACTCCACATAGAGAAGACTGCTTATCTTTGTGGGTCCATATCTTCTACCAGGCATTTGGCTACCATGACTTCCTCTATCCCATCCCTTCCTTCCCAACGTCTATTACATCAGCAGAGTAGTTGTTGTGGAATATTAGTTTAATATGGGTTACACTCATTTATTCTGTGAAATGTGGAATATTTGTTTAATGATACAAAGTTGTGTTGCATTCTTTTATGTTGCATTAGTTTAACTATGTAAAGCTGTGCTGCTTTGCCTGCCTAAAACACATGATTGGTCTAATAAAGAGCTGGACAACCAATAACTTGGCAGTAGAAAGGATAGGTGGGGCTGGCATGCAAAGAGAATAAACGGGAGAAGAAACCAAGGAACAAGAAAAGGAAAAGGAAATGAGGATGCCAGGGGCCAGCCGCCCAGCCACAGAGCCAGCCATGGAATAAGAAGGAAAGAAAGATATATACAATGAAGAAAGGGAAAAAGCCCAGAGGCAAAATGTAGTTAAATAGAAATTGGATAATTTAAGTTAAAAAAAGCTGGCTAAAGCAAGCCAAGCTAAGACTGCACATTAATAAGCAAAAATAAGTCTCTGTGTATTTATTTGGGAGCTGGGTGGTGGGCCCCCAAAAGTAAAAAATAAGACCAACTACAGGTCATCTTTTAAATACACCCTCCTCAACTATTATAGTGTTATTCCAATGAAACGTACAGTGCCACCAACTTGGCCCATGAAAAAAAAAATTCTAAAGCCACCTGAGAGTTGACAAGTCTAAGTAGGCAAATCATTTTTCCTAGACTGAACTATAATTAGAAATTCTCTTTGAGCAGGGCCTTTACTCTTCTCCAAAATCACAGTGCAGGAGCTAATAACAGTCCTGAGTCAGTGGGCTTCCAAGACATTTCTGGATCATAGTCATATCACAGTGTGAGTAAATACTCTACTTTGCCATCTCTTTCTAGGGAAGCCAGATGGAGTTATGTGTTTCTAGGTTTGATTCTCAGCTCAGGTTGTTGCCAACAAGATCCTTGAGATGGTCACTAATTTCTGACATGTGCTTGCTTCCATCCTGAGAGCTGTGGTAAGACTGCCTGTCTTGAAATTAAGCAAAATTATATATGGAAAATTCCAAGTACAATACCATGCCCATAAAAGGTTCTCCAAAAGTTTCCAGTTCATAACTAAACTGATAAGTATTTAGTACAAATTGTACATGTTATCATGGTTCCGTGATGCCTATCCAACACATTGCAGGAAAGTTATCTTAAATTATTAGTTTAAAAGACCGTATATTGAAATACTTTTTATTTTTCTACTTCCTAGGGTGTTTCAAACTATGCTACAGAAGTAGAAACCAGGAAGACAGAGATCAGGAAAGACAGCAATCCAAGAATGACACCAAGGAAATGAGGGGGTTAATATTATGGGCAATCAAAATGATTTACACAGTTACGAAATCAATTAAGGAAAAGTGCCCTGCTTGAATAAATATTCTGTAATCACAAGGTGCTTCTGTGTTTGTAGACCATACTAAGCTACCAGGGATTTAGAGACTGATTAGGCAATTGGCTCTGTGACCTTAAAGTTGAGTAATCATTCAAACTCTGCTACTTTAGTGTGAGATCTTATATATAAATTATAATGAGAAAATCCATGTTTCATTAAATTATAACTAAAAATGCTACAAAGGACATCTGTGCCCTTTTATACAAGACAGAGCAAGAACACTTAATGTAATTATTAGCACACACATCAGCATGGATATATTAAATGGAGCATTATTTGTAAGGAACTATAAATATTATCTATTAGAACATACAGTTAGCAGTTTCCTGATCTTGTAAAAGAAATAACATAATTAAAGCCTACATTTTTTTCTGTTTGAGTTTTATATATAAAGGAGCCGACAAAAGTATCTCTCTTGCATAATAACTGTCAGACAAATTTTTGTGGTGACAATGGTCACTGATTGCCCAGCACCTACCACAGCTCAGAAAAGATGGGAGGAATAGAAACTGAGTTTGAATTTATAGACAAGGATTTCTCAAGACTCATCATGATGTTCTGAGGTATACCATACCTACAGATAAAAAAAAATGTAATCGCAGCTGGGGTTCAGAATTTAGAACAAGTGTTCTAGAAGGGGTGTGATGTTTCTAATGATTGTCCACTTTCTCCTTCATAATCCAGGAGTAGATTAGGTGAAATGAACCAGAGCTGCTCTGAAGACATCCAGGTCAAAAGCAGATCAATTAAAGCTTTAGTCTTAAAACTCCAGACCTGCCAGATGATTGTGCTGTGATCTCCTCCAGAGGCAAGAGCAATCTCCTGCCAGATAACTAAGCCAAGCTAATGGTGCCAGAGCTTCGTTTACCTCATTGACCCACCCTTTACAAACCTTCACCTTGGCGTGGGTGATCAGAGTTGGCATTAAAAGTTAGCTTTAGGCGAATCAGTAAAGCTTGTGGCTTCAAATGCTTTCAACTCTTTTCCATCATCATCTTTTATTTCTATTTTTCCATCACCCGTGTAGCTCTTTAATGAGCTTTCTGTTTCTATGTACCCAGTAAAATTCTAACTCTCCTGGGTTTCATTCAGTGGGCAATGGAGTGTATCACTTCAAACAACAGGTACCCAATATGTTGTGAGTCCAAAGAAGCACTGAAAAGACAATTTCGTTAGCATGCCGTATCTACCCAAGAGAAATTTACCAACCTAAATTGGAAGAAAGGGCAGGCACAAGAGATGGTCTCCACAAAAGCACCCAATGTGTGAAGGACTTCAAGAAGCCAGAAGGAAGTAAGCAATTCAAAACCAGAGTTAGTTTTGAAGGTGCATTACTCGAAGGAAAGGTTGCTACATGAGGAGACTAAAACACTGCAGGTGGAAAACTTTACATCATCTTCAGATTAAAATAGTGGATTTAATGCCACCATATTTAAGAAAATGTGAAGGTTTTATACTGAGGTTTCACTTCTACAGCTCAAACAATGGTCACATATATTTGGACACTAAATTGCTAGTACCATATTTAGGCTGAGAGAGACGGTTAAAGCTCTTGATACCATGCCTTGTTAAAGGCATCTAACCACCCTGCACACCTGAACAAGTCATAGGTAGCTTGAAAACTAGTATCCACTTTGGAAATATTCCTTGGAACTTCACAGAAGTTAATGCATTTCTTTAAAATCAGATGTGCATCTAATCCTATTTGCTTTTTTTTTTTTTTTTTGGATGCTTTACCAGAACAGAATGTTTTCTCTCTTAAACCAGCACACACATACATATGATTCTGTTTTGTATGTTTTGTTAAGATCATGTCCAAAGTGTCTGGACAAGGAAAAAGAACACTTAAAAAATATTTCACTTCAAGAATATCAATGCCATGCTATGTACTAGCCACATTTATATGACACTAAAACAATGAATGGAAAAGTGAAAACTTTAGTCAAAAATATGTTTTGGCATCAGATGGGAAAAAATTAAAATCCAGTTGCATTTCTGAATCAGGAACCCAGTTGGGGTGGGTTTATTTTTGAAGCTGAATTTGATCAAACAGGTATGTGTGAGGAAAACCTCTTTCCATATGGAACTACTTTGCAGAGCTAAAGAACAATTTCATTGTGGGAAACTTAGTAAAATGGAGATTCCAGTTCGGTTGGTCTGGGCAGAATCCTTGGAGTCTGCATTCTTCACAAGCTCCAAGAGAAGTAAAGGCTATGGTGCGTGGCCATACCTGGATTGTCAAGACTGGGAAGGGGGTGTGACCTGAAAGCTCTCAGAGGCTTACACTTCACACTTTAGAGTTACACTTCACACTTTATCAGGGGAAGTGTAACAAAGCTGGAAAGGACAACCACAAGTGCTTAGTAATGAGTCCGAACATTTTAACATAATCATTTGTCTCATTTGTTCAGAACAAGAACTTGTTTTAGGAGTTTGTTCTTCTATTCCATTTCATTTTTTGCCCAACCTCATTAATGAAGGAGCAGAAATAAAAGAGAGGGGGAAGCTTGCTTGGATCATAATGAAGAATCACACTCCATTTCTGATGCTTGAAAAAAATGCCGACTCTGCCTTGCCTTTACTAAACCTGGCAGAGTAGCTGGAAAGCCCAGGTGCTCCATCTCCAGGTGCTGTCAAGGACGCCAAGCCAATTAAAGTGCTGTCCTCACAGGAACCCTAAACACCACAACAGCCCTAGCCAGTCTACTTTCTCAGCTCTCTTGAGCCATTTTGAACATAGTTGGGAGCACCTTACTCTTCCTGTAAAGCTCCAAGATGAATAATTACCCCGTTTCTAACCTTCTGGTGCACATGTTCCACTCCCAAGGTGCACATCTGGAGCAAATTTGAGGCTGAGATCCATTTTTCTCTTCAGTGTCTCAGAGTATACCAGGCATATAGCAGAAGGGAGGGAAGTCATCAATGAAATTCAGAACGGGACTTTGAACAGATTGATGTATTCTTAAAAATCAAAATCTACATAACCACTTATGCAATCTGATCATCATTTCTAAAAATGGATTAAAAGTAAAAATGTGAGAGAACCCAATTAGACTTGGTGGTTAGAGGGGAAAATATCCCGCTTTACTCTCCCTAAGTTATGTCTTCAATTTTAAAAAGTGATATTCTTTTTAGAAATAAAAGCAATTTTAGTTCCAGTGACTTCATATCTTAATTTTAGCATGACAAGGTTCATTTCATCTAAAAAGTACATCTGTAGGAACTAATCAATGGTATGACATGCCTCCCGCAGATCTATATCTCCAGTAATAACAGTCATATGTGCTCTATGAAAAGGGCCAGGTAAACTTTAAGATGGTCGATCACACCCAATCCAAACCATCACAAATCAAGTTTCCTTAGAAAGTCTTGGCCTCACAAGGTCTGAAGGCAAGTGGGATAATTCATGTTTTATGTGCATGTGGAGACCATGAAGCCGCAATGCTTCTAGATCATTCTCCTTCAAGCTGCACCACTCTTTTATACATACTCAACTTTTTTCATCTTTCCTTTGCCTAGATGTTCTTATCCCTGTCTCTTCATAGTTAATATTTACACCTTCCTACTTTTCTCCTTGCCACGTCTACTCCTTTCAAAGTCCCTGTGAGGATGCACTGAATCCTATCTTTGTGTCCCTGAATGTTTGGTTGGCTTCATCTTTGAGATTGTTGTAAATTAGTAATAAGCAAAAAGTTTAGTGGGAAATAAGCTGAAAACAAATCACCAAATATAAGCATTCCTGTACACGATAGTGTGTTTCATAAGTTACAGTCTATAATAACCAAAAACATGATTTCAGATTATAAGTGGTCCACATTATTAGGACTATACCTTATAAGAATCTCTATTCTATTCCTTGTTCCAAACCCAATAGCCAGAGATAAAAAAAAAAGGCCATGCCACAGATAGCCCCTTTTCATTTATATATGAGGTTAGGTAATAAGTTCACCCTGTAGAGAGGGATCTGATTCAATGTCACAACTTCCTGAGACCTAGTTCTAAACCTTGATCTTTATCTATTGACTAATTTTAGCTGCTGCTCCATTTAGATTGTATCATTTTATTAACATACAAGTAGAAGTCTCCTATTAGTTTAGATACCAATTTGAAATGTTTCCAATTTTGACTGATAGTGGGTTTTTTTTCCTTTTTCTTTGTTGTTTGGCTTGATTTGGGTAGGTATTTTAATCCTTACTTGGTTTGATTTTAATTTTGGTAAGTACATTTAATTCCAAAGCATTTATTGTCACATGTTTAATGTAATGCCCTTTTAAAAATTAGTTAAGGTGATGTCAGTCAGGATCAAATCCTTACTCTTCAAAGCCTCCCCCAACTTCTAAGTCATTATTGACCTTTTCACTCAATGTTTTTTCCTCAACACTCACTGTGACACAGCCATGTTTATCCTAGGAAACTGGTTTGGTTTCATCCTATGAAACTAAATAATATTCTACTCTGACTACCCAAAAGCTTGGATCCTACTATACATACCAGCTTACCTCCTGCAAAGGAAATATCAACCATGTGACTTCAGGAGCTTGACTCTATATTTTCTTTTTCAGCCTCATTTTTATTCTTTTGCTTAATTTGCTCAGTTAGCTATATATTGCATATCCTTTCATTGTGGATCTAGTAAAATGTGAAAAAAAATTACACCAACTCTAGTGCAACCACAGTTCCCAGTAAAACAAAGTTTCACCTCAGTATGCTCACTCCTACTGACTGACACAATTCAGTCTTAAAAATAAAAGCATCCCGAAGTGAAAGGTTCGCTGTTCATTAAGGCACCAGCACACACTGTTCAGTTGCATGAACTTGGAATTACCCTTTGTTCCCATTAGTGCTCCATGTACACAAAGTATATCACTCCCTTCCCAGAGGCCAATCACAAATCGCTCTTCTTCCATCTGCTGCTAGTAGAATATTCAATATTAGGCATTGCTCCCAAAGCCCTAGGGCCATAAACTTCTCTTGTCTCCCATTTGCAATACCGATGACTAAGTAGGCACAAAAAAACAAAACAAAAGCTAATACACCAAACCCTACAGAGCATGGCTCCTACACGCGATGTGTACTCTTCCCCACCCCTGGGCCGTGTTTTCACCCACCTCTCCATGGCATGTTTATTTATCATTCACATTCAGAAAAAGAAATCTCTCTCTCTCTCAATCTGACTTGTTTAGCTTTCCGTTCAAGATCAGGCCCCTTAAAAGAACTCGCAGTTTGATGTTATTCATTTAAGAATGTTTCCACATGGATATGGAGCCACATACTGGAATATATACATGTATGCATAAATGAAGAAAATTTCACCGGGACGAATCAGTATGTCATTTCCAGGGTGCCCCATGCCATCAGCAGCTCTCTCAGTAATGTGCAAGGCAGTGATCGGGACCCAACACAGCCTGCACAGTCCTGCGCAGTGACCAAGCAGGAAGCATCCATTAAGTGTCCCTGTGACTCATCCATTTGCTCTCCTCATTGTAGCCTGCTCATTAGCACGAATACTGAGGGCTAATGGACACTTGGTAGGAAGTAATTTTTCATTGTCAATGTCCAGGGAGGAGAAAAAAATGGAACTCAGTAAGGACTGCACTCCACTGGAGCTCTCCAAGACTGGGGGAATGTAAGTTTTACATGGTCCAGCTACAGAATTCAGGACTGAATGCCATGTTCTTGGGCCTGATTCCATTCTTTCTCAGAGAGGTTTTCAATCACACAGATGCACACACCCAAAAGTCAATGATTTTTTTTTACAAAAAAAAAAAGCACCAATTTGTCTGTAGATAAAATAAGAAATGCTAAGGCGAAGGGGATGGCCCGTGTTTCCCTCTGTTTCCTTTGAAAATATCAGAAGGAATGTTTTAAATCCCATGTATTGCACCCATATGAAGCAGCAGGGTTGAGTGGGTGTTTGTCAACTGCCTCTGGAGAAGAGGAAAGGGCCCTGGTTTGCATCAATGATGTTGACCAGTGTGAACACACCCACCATGGCCAGTTCCAAGTGAAAACATATCACTAAATGCAGAACTGGAGAAACTGGGAATAATCACCTTTCCTGAGAACAGGTGAGGGTTAGCCCCAGCACACCCACAGCGGCCTTAAAAGCTAGGATCTCCCTGAAGAGACATGAAACAGCCTTTTTCATGGTGTCCCCGTCAAAATTCAAGACCTGATTCTGTTTAGCCAAAGACCACTTACCTTTATGATACAAGTTTTTTGAATTTGTGTGTTTCCCATTCTCAGTCCTGTTTCCCACTCTCATTCCTGACTCATGGCAATCTCTTCTCCAGATGCCCTGGGTGATCTTGAAATATTACAGGATGATTCACTCACTTCCAACGTAAGCTGAGCTAGTCTCTGATACAAGGCAATTGTTTGCTTGATTATTGTTAACCTGTTTACAGAGATAGCTCAGGCACCTAATGGTAAAGGATATTAAAGACATTAAAGGATAAGGTTCACAACCGAAACTCCAAAAACTAGGTAGGGTATAGAAAAAGTACTATTAATTATATAATAAAGTTGGGCATGAGTAGGACTTTAAAAACAACAACAAAGACTGAAGAGTGTGAAGCCATCTATTTCTTGCACTTGAAGACCTAGTGTTAGTCAATATAGATTATGTTCTTTTACAAACATACAAGTATAATGTTCTTTTCCATTAATTTTGCTATCCATTTAAAATGTTTTCAATTTTGAACTACCCATTTTGTTTCGGTTTCATTTGAGGAGGTATTTGACATCTAACTTTTGGCACATTTTAATATCAAAATATTAGGTGACTAACCATTTGGCAGGTGAGCCATGGGCTTAATAGCGCTCTCTGGAGGCTAATGCAGGCTGTGCTACTTACCACCCTCTTTGTGCGATAGTCTCCATCCTTAACTAGGAATCCTATCAAATGTATTGGGTCCTAATCCAGGTAAACACTTCCAGAACATAAAGTGATTCCATACACAGTCTATAAATAGTGTGTGTGTGTGTGTGTGTGTGTGTGTGTGTGTGTGTGTGTTTGTAAACTTTCCTTAAAATCCCCAAGGCCATGAAAAAAAAAAATGGATGAGATGGTAAATCTCAACATCTCGAGAGATCTAGGGTAGACAGTGTACTACATGACTGCTGGCCATTGAACCTATGCCCTTGACAATGCAGACATAGCACAGTGAGTTCCAAGTAAACAATTAACTCTGAGTAAAAGAGTGGCAGTGGACCTGGGAATTATTAAAGTAACGACACACTGATGGGGGATGTGTATATATATATATATTATTATATATATATAATATATTATATATATATATTTCTCTTATTGGCTGATGAATAAAACACTGATTTTCCAGTAGCCAGGCAGGAAGAATTCTGGGAGGAGGAAGGCAGAGAGAAGCTGCAGGGCAGATGCCATGTAGCCGATGAAAGAGTAACATGCTAGAGTAATAGGGGTAAGCCACAGCCTAGTGACAATACATAGTTTAATAGAAATGTGATAATAATTAAGAGAGAACTAGCCATAAGAAGCCTGAGCCATCGGACAAACAATTTCTAATTAATAAGTCCTAAGGTGTTTATTTGGGGCTGAAGGGTGGCGGGACCAGGTGGGAAAGAAGTTCCATCTACAATACACAGATTCAAAGTTCCCCATTGTGACTGTCAATGATGGAGTTCATGAGAGCTGTGAGGTTGCCATCTCTAGGGTTCCACAGCAGCAATGAGGGTTGGACATAGCTCAGACTCTGAGGAGTTCTATGGTATTACTGATCATATCTGAAATTCCTCCTCCTTCCAAAACCAGAGTCCCACCAGGCATTAGAGGTGATTTTACTTCAGTTATTACTTTTTGCTGGAACTCTCTCCCTAGGTGATTCCAGCAAGACATTCAGGGTGAGTTTGAAGAGGCAACTGTGTGCTTTCTTGTCACATTTGTCTTCCTGTGTTCACTGGCCTTTTAGGGTTTCTATAAGAACTCATATTGTCCAGGTCAACTAAGCTTCAAGGTCTCCATCCAGCAGCAGCTACCCTACACCACTCAGATTCACAGCAATCTATTGACAAGACTCCAGTTGCCGTAATTAGTAAAAACAATTCTTTTTTTTCTTGTGTGTAGTAATGTTTGCATGCATGCGGATGCATATGAAAGTATACATGCACATGCGTAGGTGTGTGTGTGTGTGTGTGTGTGTGTGTGTGTGTGTGTGTGTGTGTGTGAGCTACAGTTTGATATCAGGGATATTCTTCAACCACTCTCCAGCTTATTCTTTTTGAAGTAGGTCTCCTAATCAGACACTACTCACAGACAGGCCTAGTCTCACTAGCCAGCTTCCACCAGGGATCCCCTTGCATGGATGGAGTTTCCCGAAAGCCTCCTAGGACGGTGGGTTCTGTACAACTGAACTCCAGTCCTTTTGCTTATTTTAAGCACAAAACCATCCCTACAGGCTAACTTTTTCATTATTAACAAAATATCAGTCAAAATTTCCTTCCACACAATGGGACATTTGAAGATGATGCAGTCTAACAGAACGATGACGGGGAACCATTTGGAGCAGAGAGACATTTTTAGTTTCATCTTGAACCATGATACAAGTGGTCCTATTCTCTCTTTGATAGGATTTTTATTCCATATAAAAATTGCCTAAAGCATTAAGTATTTCCCTAAGTTCAATGAGCTTAATTTACTATTCCCTTAGAACTTTGAATATCACAAAGGTTTGACTCATGTTTTTCTGCTCACTAGCTTCCTTTTAAAATATCTAACTGGAAAGAGAGAAAAAACTGACTCTCAAGCTCCTTTAGACAACAGAGCAGAACTTATAAAAATCAGCTGGGAAATACTGCTTATATTTCTTAAGCAGGTGATGGCTTGTTTGTTTATTTGTTTTTATCTCTCTGATGCAGACTTTCACTGTGTTGCTGAAGCTGGCCTAGAATTAATTGGCAATGATTCAGCCTCCCAAATGTTGTGATCACAGGTGTGAATCACCATACCCTGCTAAACAAATGTATTTTAATTGCAAAAATAAACAATGTAAGCATCTTTGCCATCCGAATTACAATAAGCATTTTGGCCTCCAACAACAATAGCCCAGAGAGCACACATCACCATGAACCAGGACAAGTCTTGTCAGAAAGCAGCTGGATGCATTTCTTTCCTGTATTCTTACACCAAAGAAGGTTACCACAAATTACCTTCTAAAATGCAACGGTTAGCCTGCACAATGTATCTTTTGAATGTGTTCAAAGTCCAAGGCAACTTTCTTACCTCATAGTCAAATCACTAAATAAATTTTTAAAAAAACAAAAGAAATGTCCAGTAACAACTTCCCCCAGGCACACATGCACATAGACATAGTCACAGAAAAGCACTAGAAATCAATACACTAAATGTCAACAGTGGCTATTTCTGAAGAGACAACTGATAAGCTTTCATTCTGATCTATATTTTCTAAATTTCTGAATTGAATGTGTACTAAGTGTATGATAGAAAAACGAATATATACACATATGTACATACATATATATATGTACATGTATATACACTCAAACACATGTGTGACTAAAATCACAGCACAAATAATTACAACTTTGGGCTTTGAAACATGTTCAAATTAAATGCCAACTGAATTCTTATAATGAACGGTATATAAGTACCATCTGTGAGGGTTTAAATAGGAATGGCCCCTATAGACTCATGTGTTTGAATGCTTGACCCATAGAGGGTGGCACTGTTAGGAGGTATGGCCTTGTTGGAAGAAGTGTGTCACTATGAAGGTGCGCTTTGAGGCCTCATATGCTCAAGCTAGGTCTATTGGTCTAATGTGGCAGTCTCCTTCTGCTGATGCCTATGGATCAAGAGGTAGAACGCTCAGCTCCTTCTTCTGCCCCATGTCTCCCTGCATTGGACTAAACTTCTGAAACTGTAAGCTACCCTCAATGAAATGCTTTCCTTTGTAAGAGTCATTTAAAAAGACACCATCCAATAATCAGCTCACTCACATTGCTCAGCATTAGTTATGAAAGTTTAAGGAATAAAAATTTTATCAAACATGATGAAGGATGGTTTTATAATTGAATCTAGATTATTATCAATTTGTCTATTTATATTATGCACTAATCGAACCTTGTATTATATTTTGACATAGAAACATCACAGCAAAGTTTAATAAATTACTACTTGCATTTAAAAGTTGACTTAATTCATCAAAGGGAATATTGAATATAAGGATTCTTCTAGTTTGTGTTGCTTTGACAAACCACAAGACCACAAACAACATAGAGAAGAAAAAGTTTCAGATTACAGGTTACTATCACCATTGTGAGAATTCCAGATGCAAACTCAGGCAGGCCAGCTTGTATTCCACACAGCATCACCTCTCACCAGGAAACTCACTCACAGCCAAGAAAGCACAGCCAAAAAACAAAGGGACAGCTGCTTGCTGATTCACTCACACACCCAGTCTTATGTAGTTATCTTATTCAACCCAATACCACCTGCCCTGGGGAAAGTGCTGACCACATGGGCTGGGCCTTCCCACATTAACCAACAATTAACACACACCCCCACAGATACACCCACAGGCCAAACTGATTGGAAGCATCCTTCAATTGAGACTCCCTTCTCAGGTGACTCTAGGCTTTGTGAAGTTGTCAGTTAAAGGAAACTAGTACAAAAGATCTCAGGAGGCAGTTGCAGGCAGATCTCTGTGAGTTTGAGGCCATCTTGGTCTACAAAGCAAGTTCCAGGATAGCCAGAGCTATTACACGGAGAAACCCTGTCCTGAAAAACCAAAAGAAAAAAAAAAACACTCAATTAATTTTTCTAACTTCTCTGATACTAAAATAATATCTCAAAAACAATTTCATCTGAAGATAGCAAATCTTTCATAAAGATAGGTTTAGATGTTGATTTTGAAAAATTCTTACCATTAATAAAATAAGTAGGCTTACAATGTTATAAAAACACATGTTCAATTCATAGACTCATAGATTTGGACATTTTATTTTGAATGTAGTTGTATAAAATATGAGGGAAAAGGTATTGGTTTAAGTATCTGGTCTTTAAACATTGACTCAAGGAAAAGACATCTTCTACAAGAGACACTTGTCATTTGGGTTTATAGCTGCTCTTCTTTCTGAGATCATCCCAGAAGGATTAGAAAACCAAGGAGGTAGCCATTGTATTTCTCAACAGCTAAGCTTCAGGATTGTTGGCTCTGCGGTTGGTGACTCATAGCCTTGACCCAACTTGAGAGTACAGTGTCTGCTGCTAACTAGATGTTCTGTGCCTTGACAGTGAGCTTCACTAGGGAACAGAGCAGAGCTGGTTGCTTTCTGTGACCACTGGAAATGACTCCAGTATTTGGCAGAATGGATACTGTTCCTAGGGTCACATACTTGCTTGGTTCTGTTTCCATTTTGTTTCTGTCCATTTTCCTAATTTACTTCATTAAAATTCCCATGGATCTGTGGAACCCTTCAAGTCATACGATTCTCTTTTAGGATACAACTCACAGTTTTTAACTGGCTTTGTACAAATTCAACACTTGACCATGAATGGACATGTAAGACAAACCTTATTAAATAAGGCAAAATCCTTTGGATAGACAGGGTTTATGGGGGTGGGATGTGTGCCTGTTGACTGGAGCAGCCAGATCAATGAGCGGTTAAACATTTGCCATTTTGGAAATCCAACAAGTAAGTCTAGTATCAGTTTCAAAACCAGTGGGAGTTAAGGCCTCATCCTCCCAACACAGAAACTAAGGAAACTCTTGCAGACCCATGACAATAGTATAAATGATGTGGGTCAGACAATTGATGTTTACACATAGGTTTGGAATATAAAGGTTGTCACCAAAGTTTCAGAAAAATGCATAGATGGTTCATTGATAATGTAGCTGGGGTGGTAACATAGCACCTGGAGGAAGGTACACATGACTGGAATCGAGGCTGGGTGGGAGGTGGTGGGGGGAGGGTGGGAAGGAGAACATTGGTTGGAATGTAAAATAAAAATCTTAAATTAATTAATTAAAAAGAAGAATGGAGTACAGTCCCAAGCAACTTTTTTTCATACCATAATCAGGCGAGGCATTCTGAGTATTGATAGAAAATAACCTTAAAACCATTGGCCTTTCTTGGTGCCTGTCCATCTATTAAGTCTGATGTTCCAGTATCTCTGCTTTTGAACCCTGTACAATTCCCTTCTAACAAAAGTCCATCCCACCATATACAAACAGCTGCATCTGGTCCTGCAGTCAAATAGGACAATTATTAAAGAGCTAGAGACCCCAAACTGAACAACAGAAATTACATTTTTCATAATTGTCCCTTTGTTGTCAATAAAGATGTCATAAAATGTTATAGAGCTACTGTTTTGAAGTTTGCTAATCCAGTGTTATGATGTCATCTCACTAAATGCGTGACATTGTGGGAATTTTTTTTATCTTATTGTTCCTCACTTCCCTCATCTGCAAAACAAAACTGATCCACACAGATAGTGTGAGACCTGCTCCGGGAGGACATTTTTGGGTCCTTACTCCTCTCTTCCAACTACACTGGTGTTTTTGCTGCCATTTTCTTTTTAATTTTTTTAATTTGACTTTTTTTTCAAATGCCTATCCTGTACCTTATGTAGATCATTTACCTTTAAATGAGAAACCTGACTGCTTTTTTTCTTCAACCTTAGAGTCTACCCCGTTTCCTTTTATGATACTTGGCTCTCACACATTCTTCAGGACACAGCTAGATATTCAGTTCCAAAACTAAGAATGTTTGTCAACTATCTGTTTATATATTCCAGGGCCATGTCAACCATCTGTTTATATATTCAGTCTTGGCACAAAATTTCTATGCACAAGTTAAATTTTCTTTCATTTAACTACTGCAATATATGTAACATATATATTATCTTGTACTATATAAAATACTAATGAAAACAAATGTTTAAACCAAATATATATATGCATATATGTATTTGCTAAATGAAAAAATATATAAGTTTCTACAGAACATCTTTCCTGAAAAGAGGCCATAAGTAAAAAAAGTGTTTGTTTAATCAGCTGTTTCAGAGGGTTATAGTCCATGATAGCAGAGCTAAAACATGGCAGAAAGAATAGCTGAGAGCGCACCTCTTGATTGGTGAGCAGGAAGCAGACTGAAACACAATGGGAATGGCTTCAGTTTTAAGAAATCGCCAAGCCCACCCTTAGTGCCACACATCTTCCAACAAGTCAACACCTCTTAATCCCTCCCAAACAGTTCCACCCACTAGGGACTAGGCATTCTCATGAGCCTATGGAAGCCATTCTCATTCCAACCACCCCAATAATACATTTTCATTTCATTTGTTTTTACCAACTCAGCTTTGAAATCCAGTGTACAGTAACTCCTCAATAGCCACATATGGCTGGCAGCTGCCTTATTGGACAGCCTTCAGTGCACTGAGTTGGCCTTTTCACTCATTGTAAGGTTCATAATTCACATAGAGTCAGAAGGCATTGGGTGGCCTTCAGTGAAATTTTAAAATATATGTCATCTACTGATCATTTTAAAGAATTTTTGACATTCATATATTAGAAAATGCTATTGTTAAAAATAAACTTCATACTTCCACCTCTCTATGAGATCAATTATATTGTCCCATATATTGGGAATATGCATTATAATATACATTAAAACTAATCTATCATCTCCAACCCTCTCCACCTCCTGGTCCAGTCCTCCATCATATCTGTCCTGGGTCAAATATGTGTTTCCTTGTTCATCCTTTTAACCTGAAGCCTATTTTTATTATTTCCAATTTTATGTGGATAGGTGTTTTGCCTGCATGTGTGTCTGTGTACCAACTGCATTCCTGGTGTCTTCGGAAGCCAGAAGAAAGCATCATATTTCCTGAAACTTGAATTACAGGTGGTTGTGAGCCACCAAATGGGTGCTGGAAATCAAACTCACATCTGTGGAAAGGGCATCCAGTGCTCTGAAACACTGGTCCACCTCACCAACCCCCCGCTGTCTAGTTTCAATACAACATTCAGAGTGAGCTTATAAAAATATAAGCCAAGTGGTAAGAACAAGTGAACCTGTATGGGAACTTCCTCTCTCTCCCTACTTGTCCCCCTGACCTGGCCTCCTTTTACATGCCCAGTTCTTTCTCATACTAGTTGCTCTTCACTCATTCTTCAATCATTTCCGTGGCCTGTGTGAAGTCCTAAGACATACCAGGTATGCTCCTGCCTCAGAAAGGTACCTTTGATCCTCTCTGTCACTAGTAAAAGTACGACTCTTCTCCTTAACTCCTCATGTTTTTTTGACACATTTTCAGTGGAGCCCCCACTGTCCACCTCTTTAAAGTTGTACCTATTGAAAACATCCATCTCTAAGCATCCTCTTGCTTCCCTTCACACTGTAGCATTTATTTTTGTATTCACTTTCTATACTTTCATTTTCTCTTTATTAAAAACTCCCACAGGAGTAAAGGTCAATGAACATAGGAATTTTGTTGGTCGTCTGTCTCTCTGCCTGGTACATACAGTAATCAGTAAGTATTTGTGTGAAATGTATTCTTGGACGGGGGACAGGGTGCTAGAAAGATGCCTTGGTGGTTAAGAGTGTTTACCGCTGTTAGAGAAGACCCAACCCAGGTTAGATTCACAGCACACACATAGAGGAGCTCACAATCACCTGTAACTCCTCTGATGCCCTCTGGCCTCCTTGGGAACCTGCATGCCCATGGTGTATATAAACTCATACAGGCATACACACACAAAAATAAAATAAATGAATAAGATGTCTAAAATGTATGATTTTATCTGTAGCTATCATGCCCACAATATTTTAAACCTCCAGCGGGAAATGGTTAAATCCTAGTTTTGCTCACAATTGTATTCCTAAGTATAAGTGCTCTTAATCATGTAAATATGTATTATATATTATATATATATAATATATATCACAAATGTCTGTTTTTCTGGTAGAGGTTCAATAAATATACACTAAATTAATTAATGTATGCATATCCTTACAATTTATTATGTAGTAAATTCTTCTAAAGTAATTGAGCAGGATTTAATATTAGAATAGCAATATCATAAACAGTACTTAAATATGCTTTGAATTATAGAACCTAAAAAATGATAGTGGTTCATTTATGGGGACTATTCATTACTTTAATGAGAAAAGAATAAAATAATCTGATGAAAATTAACTGGAGACTCTTTTCTTTTTCTCCAACTGTAGCAGCCCTGCTTCAAGCATTTGAAGGTAATATCATAGATGACTATCCCTGACCCCAAATGAAAAGCAGTCATTATTAAATAGAAGAAGAAATGTGAAGACCCCCAAAGAAAAAATGTTCAAGTAATTCATAATTTGTAGCTAGGTCAGTGAACATCTATTCTTTAAAACTGAGGCTATTAACATGTTTTTTTCTATTTTTCTGTAAACTGGCTGTATCTCAATGCTTAATTTTGCTAAAATTTTTATTAAAGTGATTTTTACAGAAGAGATTCAGATGTGTACAATTCATGCCATTCTATCATATAATGAAAATCTTCAGGAGAACTGAAAACAGATTAATTAATGTGCCCTATTTCCCCACCAGCATCAATAGGATGTTCATGTTGGGTAATTCTTTCCAAGCATGAAAAGGGATTTGCACTTTTCCACTCACGCCATCCTTGGCGTTCAGTTAATAGTGTGTGTTAGTTAGTAAGGGGCGACTGGAGGTTAAGGGTACAAGCATGATTAAACAGGCAGGCCCACACAGGAACAGGGTTCACAATGTGACTTCATTCATATGGTGCTTTAGCTAACCAAATTAAACAACCACAGTTAATTAAAGACCTAATGCTTGTATTCACCCAACCTACAAATCAATCCATTCATCGTGTCTCCCACACAGCTGAACACTTTTGCTTTATAGATGGGTTTAATTAACAGCCAGTTATAAAACTTGGGTCCTGGGGATTTTTCTTAGTGTTTTTCTCAGCAGAACAAGTTGTGCAAAGAAAAATTTTTGTCTTCCCCAAACTGGCAATTTTGAGAATGGTGGAAATGGCAGAATTCGCATAATGAACGCCACCATGGGAATGGCTTAATGTCACTTAAAGTGTAATGCTGAGAAAGAAAAGGTCAGCTTCAGGCTATTGAGGGTTTAAGTCTTGCCTAGGTCTACTGTTAGTGTGAACCATGGACAACTTAGCTTCTCTCAGCCATAATTTCTTTCTGGAATAATGATATTTTCATGAGAATTAAATGGTCTGTTGAATAAGTGATTAGAAAATACTTAAGGAGTTTTCTTATTAGAGACCTCTTACTCTAAAAGCTGTATCAAGTACAGGTTAGAAGAGCCCCCAAAAGGAGGAAAAGAATGTGACAGGAAGAGTGATGGCAAGCTTATTTATTTCCTTAGGAGACAAGACTTCTCTACCTCGTCTAAGAGACACTAAGAAGACAGAATTGACGTGCATCTGGGATGGGGTAGCAATGCCAGGAAGTGTGTATTAAGAAAACAAGAACAAAGCAAAGAAGAGGGAAACTCGAAAAAGAAACAACAAAAAAAGATAAGAACAAATAAGTGGTGCTCTAGAAGATACAGTTATGGGAGAGGAAGGACTCAAAGCTGGCACCAGGCATGTAGGTTTTGCTTTCATGTTTATGTTAAAGCCCAGTGTTCCCTGGTTCTGGGCTCCGAGTCTGAAGTAGATTTCTCATAGGGATATGTCAAGCTCCAGGAATACCTGCCTATTCTTTTAAATGAGAGGGAAATGGCATGTATATGTCATATGCAATGCTCTTACTGTTTTCTTCAGCAGAAAAATAACATAAATATATATTTACCACTTTCTAACTCTTATCAGTGCTGTGATGATTAATTAATACAAATTCTTATACAGATGTTTCTGAAAGGTAACCTCTATGGGTATTAAATGACAGACACCACGCTATATTTTCTTTAAGAAAGGATCTTGTTATTTAAAATAATGGTAATTATGTCACATTCTATTCCCAATAACCACTTTCCAATTGGAGGATTTTTTTCTGTTTCTTTGAGATTTGATGCATAAAGGCACAATAGGGACTTGAGAAACAAACAATGGAATATTATGCTTCTAAACAATGCCATGTTTGGTAATCATTTTCTTTGCATAGCTATTTTGACAGTGTGACTATTCTTTTAATTGTGACTACACAGCTGGGCAGAATTCTGTAGCACTCATCTCCCCATTAAACCCTCTAACTGACCAAAAATCCTGTGTGGAGAGTCTTGTAGGTAGTCTCAGGAGAATCTGCATTTCCCTTTGAAAGAACTTCGTTTGATGAGTCAGGAGGAAACCAACATAAATCTGTACACAGCGGGAAGGGCTAAATAGAGAGATGAGTTGTAAACACTGCCCGCCTGCCATTTTGACACACCCAAGGCATTAGTCATTGAATCTGCATTTTCAGTTAGATTGTCCTCAGCTAAGAAAAGTTACCAGTATCCAAGTCAGCGAGGATCTGGGGAAATAATTGCTACCAGCTCATCTTTCACCACCAACCCATTTCACAGCCTGCTTTACAGCTCTCCCAAGAGAAGAAAATAGTGCTCCATGATTTCTTGAAAAAGATGACAGTTTTTCTTATTTTATTTTTCCTGGAGGCTCAAGACAAGAGTATGTTCTAGCCTGTTAAGTACATTTACAGTGGGCATTCTCCATTCCTATAATCCTGCTGCCATCCCACGCACAGCACACAGACACCACACACCCTTTTTATTTTAAAGTATTTTGGTAGAGTTTAGTATTTGGAAGAAGCTTTGGCCACATGGTAAGCATTGTCAGCTCAGCATCTGTGCTTCACAAAACCAGAGTCAATACTTGCAGAATTTTGCTCTTGGTGAAAATAGCAGAAATGAATTTCAGATTAAATCTGACCACTAAAAGTCTGTCTGAGAAGCCTCAAGTAAATGGAAAACTTACAGGACTGGGAGCTCTGAGCCAGTCCTGCCTCATCGGACACCTGCAACCACTAATTGAAGGGCTAACACTAGACAGCATCTCCCATCTTTGAAAAGGACCAAACCCATTGTTTCTCTGAGATGCTTGACCATCCACTGAAGACCTTACATCTTTCATATTTTTCTGAATGAGAGACTCAAAATTATTGTCCAAAGACACTAACTAAAGTACATTTCAAAAATATATTTTTATATCTTTTCTGTACTGGCCTTCTCTTGTGTCAAAAACTTAATTGAGTTATTAGTCCAAAGAAATCCATTTAAAAATGTGAGAATGAGACATCCATGTATTAAAATTCCTGCTGACTCAAGCCAGTGGAAATGCTTGAAAAGTGTACTAAAGAAGACATTGGAATAAATGATTCATTCATTCAGAAGTATTGGTTAAGGAGTTTAAAACAGGGTAACAGGGTGATATTTGCCAATGTTTTTTGCAACAAGCTATTACATGAGTCTCTTGAACACAAAAGGTTTACCATTACCATTGTTATAAATATAGGCATTAATAAAAAAAATAGTGTGTCAACTAAATTTTAAATGGAAGAATGGTTATTGTGGCCCAATCAGTTTTCAAAGCATGAGTTAAATGAATTAAGCAGATTTTTTCTCTCCTTACAGGACCTCTGGGAATATAGTAAGAAGACTTTATCAAACTCACCAACTATAGAAACTTTTCCTAAGGTATGTTGGGGACCACAATAAAAGAAAGATCTGATGGTGATATGACCTGAGGTAAGTCAGAGAACAAACATATTGAAAAAAAACATATTCATTTGCTCTCATATATTAAGGAATTTATATGTCATCTATAAGACAAATCAAATTTGATTATTGGGATTTTATTCAACCAGGAATAAAAGCATTTTTTTTGAAATGACATTTACCCAATGTCTAAATGGTTCTTAAACTCTCCACTATTATCTTCCAATACAAATATGTCTTACATACCTTTTAAAAGTGGGTTTTCATATTTATGGACTGACAAGCTGAGAAGGAATGGAATAAAAATGATTTTTTAAAGTGATCTATGTTTGTCTTCCATGGAATTTTTTCCATCTTTTTAAAAAGAAGTTCCTTAGCCAATCCTGGCATCTCTCAAAAGCTCTGAGCCAGGATAGCCCAGGAGCTGCTCTAGCACTTCATTCTTGTGCATCACTTGAAAGGCATGTGTGCTTCGTGTGGTTCCAGAAACACTCGGCATACTGCAAATGGGTTCACGCTAGACACCATTAATACTGCTGTGTCTCATCGTGCAGGCTTGGTGAAGAAAGGAAACTTGTGGAAGAGAGGGATCGTGTTCTAGAATAACATACTCCATTTTTTAAATAAATTGGAGATTTCAAGCCGACAGTTAGACAGGAGGGGGCCTATGAAACACCACCACCCTGACTTTAAAATTGAAACTACATTTTATTGCAGCACTGATATTTGGAAAGGTTTCTGTGCCCTCTCTATATAAGAAGCACTATTAGAAAAATTAGAATCTAAGGTTCAAATTAAAAGAAGAGGATAAGCTGGTACACTAAAGAAGTTTTTATTGGTGTGTGGTATTTGGGGGTAAAGCATATGAACTCTAACTTAAACTACATTCAATTGAGGCACAGGACTCAACCCTATGCATATTGGGGATATGAGTATATCAGAGACTAAATATATAACAGAGATGAAAACCCTGACCCTAGATAAAAAGCACCGAGGAAAAGAATCAAAACATACCTGTTTGGTTCAAGGATAATGTGACAGATTTAAAAGGTTGAACATTACTAACCACTTATGTCCCCCTCCCCAGTGCACCTGACTCATGGCTGAGAACTAGAAAGAGAATGCATCCACGGGAGACCAAACAGAAGCATCCAGGCTGCAGGGAAGGAACACAAGGTAAGGTCAGCAATAGGACAGCAGAGACTTTGGTGGAGACTTCTAAAGAATCATGAAAATACTGAGCCACAGGCACTGTGGGCCTGGGCATGGGCACTGTCACTTTCAGAATCATTTCCACGACGTATCATTGTCAGCAAGGGTGGTGATCTCACTTTTATCTTGAGAAGCAGGAGGCGTACTGCATAGTGTCAAAGGGAAAAAGAAAATAGAAGCCTTTGAGTAGGAAAAGAAAGATAGGTTTCCTGATTGTAGATGATCCAGATCTTAAGAATTCTATAGCTACTTAACACATGTTGAGAGATACACAGCTATCAGTGAATAAGAACAAGTCAAGAGAAACACCAAATTGAATCGATCAATATTCTCTTCTTCTCCCCAGGCTGCTATTCCCTGAGAATTAAGAATTGCTTAAGAGGACTGCATGATACTGGAATTGCTTGCGTTGGAACACTCCTAGCTGGATATGGTAGTCCTTACAAACAATGGAAATTTTCATTCAATCCAGTTGGCTTGCATATGGTCAATTTGGAAAGGCCGTGAATTTGATAGCACATTAGGTTATCTGTGTAATCACCGCAAACACCCTAATGAGTATTGCATTTTTCCGAAGTTCCTAAATATCAAAGCACTCTGGTACCTTCTGAGTTAAGGTTTATAATTTCCAACCTGTGTGTTCCAGTGTATAATCTAAAAATTCAAAATAGGTACAATGACCATGTGCTTAACTATCCTCGTATCAACAAATGATTTTAATGAAGACGATAGGTATTTTTACAGCCCGTTAGTTTTTTCCCAAAGTTCTTCCATTTGATCACATCACCCTGTAAGATGTAAGATGTGTGATAGATGAAAACTGATCTTGTTGAACTGGCCAAGAACAAGCCATTACTGGATAATAAAGTTTGTCTAGAAAAGACATGTCTGAATTTCTGACTCAAATGAGCTCCTTGAACCATACAAAGGTAGCAGCACTACCTGCCAATCTTCAAGCCACTCAAACAAGAACACATGTTATCTGTATCCATCTGCAAAATATCTGCATCACTAATGAGCTTCCATGGATTGCATTACCCAGATGGACTGGGCAGTTAGATCTCCCTAGAAATTTAAAATAGTTACAAGTAAAGGGTGCTTTTCATTGAGTTTTCAAATGCTGCTTTATTAGTTTCTTAAATAAAATGAATGCCAAAACTGGTTTATTTGTTTCTCATCTGGATGTTCCTACAAAACATTCATTGGTGTGTTCCTCTCCAAGCCGTAACACTGTTCTTTCCATGATTGCACAACCCAACCACCCAGCCAGAAGAGAGAAAAGGTAACCCCCTACAGCTGCAGTAACTGAGTCTATGCTCAAGAATAACCACATTCTAGTCAGAACTAATTCAATGCAGGAGAGAAATAGACAATGGGGGAAATAGACACCAGCTAAAACACCCGTTCTTCCTCAGCAAACACTGAGATATTTCTGTTACAGACTCACATATATGTATACACACAAAATAAATACAATCAATTTCCTCATAAAAATTATTTCCTCTGTCTCAGCTGGAGGAACCATCATGTGACTTGATTTTTCTTTAAGACTTTAAAATTTTTATTTGTGTGTATATGTGTTGTGTGTGTGTGAGGGGGAGACATGTGGGCATATGAGTACAGGTAGCTATTGAGTCCAAAAGAGGGTGTCAAATCCTCTGCAGCTGAAGTATAGGTGGTTGGGAGCCAACCCATATGGTGCTAGAGTGTTTTATTCCCACCTTGTATGGGAATAAAGAACCCTGATCCTTTGCAAAAGCAGTTGGCTCTCTCAGTCATCAAGTCATTTCTCCAGTCCGCCTAACTTGATTTTTAAAAATCAATTCAAATAAATAAGTCTTCCACCTCAGGTCGGAAGTTATCAATTTGATAGACACACATAAAATGGCATCTGGAAATTCTCAACATTTGTGCCACATTTCCATGAAATAAGAGTTTGTATATCTCAAACACACACACACACACACACACACACATACACACACACACACACACACACACACACACACAGTAAAAATAAAAAACTTATTTGGTATTACTGTTTATAATCATCGTCTTCAGTGTGTAATATACTATAACACTTCTTTTTCCAGATGTTTTTTACCAGGTGAGTGAAATAATGCATACCAAATTCATATTATCTTTCATTATCTTTTTATTTCATACTTTCTTACTTCCTCATTTATCAAATACAACTTTATCAAAATCAGATAACAGTTTTAAAAGCAAAATTTTATATTTTCAAGGCAATCTCAGATTGTACTCATACAAAAAATGTGGAAAGTGCTATTTTTTTCCTTTGTGTAGCCCTGGCTGTCCTGGAACTCACATGCTGTCATTGAAGTCACAGATCAGCCTGGATCTACCTCCCAGCTGTGGGGATTAAAGGTGTGCTCTACCACCGCCTGGCTGAAAGTGCCGTTCTTAATGCTTTGCAAAGAATGTTATAGGTTGCAATGTCTATACTTAACTTCATGACTACTCAAAAAACTGGATTGCCAAAATGAAACTGCTGGAAATGTGATGTGTTCCTTTGATTTGGAACACTTAAAAGGACATCTTGCATGGGAATAAAGACACATACATATAGCATACATACTATAGGTGTGTGTGTATGTAATGTATCGTGTAAACATGATTATTTAAAAGATTATATTCAGAGGGACTCTGACATTTTCCTGACCCATAGAAAATATAGCATTGTGTTTAACAGAGAAGTCCCTCTATAGGGTGGGCATTAAAAAAAAAAAAAAAAAAAACTCTTAAAACATTTTAGTAACACAGTTTAGAACTTCTTCATATTGCTTACACTAATCAAAAGTCAGAAAACCAGATGATGTTCATTCAAAATAGCTTTGCCTGACTCCTAAGCAAAGCAGAGTTTTAAAGGTCTAGAATTTTAATGCAAGATTTCTACCTTCATAAGTTTTTAAAGTTTTCCTAGATCTCATCATTATGGAAAGAAAGACTGTGGAAGAATCTCCTAGAATTGGCTTCACAGACACATGGTAGCTGTACAGCAGAAAGGCAGCCTGGAGATTGGTGGGGAAGGGATGTACACTAAATATATAGCCTAGCCTCTCCATAGCAACCATTGTGGGCGGGCAGAGTGTGAGCAGAAACCCGACAGGTTTGTGTCTCTTTTGCGCCCCCTTCTGGTTGGTTTCATGGATTGAGTGCTTTGATCTCTCCATGTTAACAGTTTCAGCCATGCTGGAAAACTTTCAGAATTTCAGAGTCAGAACTTGTGTACTTGGTTTACTATCATTGCGTGCTGTTGAGTCTTTGCTTGCCTTATTTGTAAATGAATGATGTGTCAGATAGAGAACCAGCACAAATATGCAAAATCGACAAGATATGATGCAAAAGGGAATACATGGTCTCTATTCTAAAGCAGTATAAAGTCAAGGAGGAAAATTAATACATGTACACATGCATAATTACATTTAAGCATAATATGATATATATAAACATGTGTTCATGTATATTATAATATGATGTATATGTGCATCATGACTTTAAAACAGTGGTTCTCAACCTTCTTAATGCTGTGACCCTTTAATACACTTCCTCTTGTTGTGGTGACCCCCCCAACCATGAAATTGTTCTTGTTGCTTATTCATAGCCATAAATTTGCTACTGCTATGAATTGTAATGTAATTATTTTTGGAGATAGAGGTTTGCTGGGGGTCACAACCCACAGGTTGAGAACCACTGCTTTAGAACAAGGCAATGTGTAATTAGTACTAATTTATAATATCCTTGACTGACTATATGTCTTAAGAGATCAGAGACTGGAAAATCAACAACTAACAGTAACTTGACTGAAACTCAGAAATGACTGTGGAGAACAGAGACTAATAGGAAAGGCTATTGCAGGATTCAATAGGGAGCCACTGATTACTCTGAGTATCTCCATCCAAACACAGCCATCTACCCACATACATAACTGCAAAGAAGCAATAGAACAAAACCATCCCCATGACTGACATAGCAAAACTATCCAGGTTCCAAGTGAAAATGCGTTGTCATCCCCAGACGTGAAACTCGACAGTTTTGACAGAGGTCATGATCTCTGTCCCTGAAGAATTTCAGGCACTCTATTTTAATGGTAATTCTGGTAGGATGCCCTGATTTCTATAGATCAAACCATAAAGTTTACTTCTAGAAAGTCAACTAATGATTACAACAGAGCCCCTCCTCCACCAAAGTCTTGTCCCTTATGTCAGGAGATCCATGTCTTTGATTTGACTCAGGTCAAGAAAGATGTGTAGGGCCCAGAATCTCCAGTGTGATTGGTCATTAGTGCTACTAGCCCAAGAGTATCTTTAACTGCATAATGGTTTGTTCCTCAAGATATCAAGATGTCAAGGTTGTCATCAGTTTGGGGTTCAGTTCTAGAATCCCCATGACCAGCTAGCTGCTTCCATGGTGGGTTTTATTATTACCACTCTTGCCAGGATGGTTGTAGAATCAACTCCACGTTGTCTGGTAAACTAAGTGTGAATGTCTGGATTCAGTTAATAAAGAATTTCATGATATGTGTTAGAATTGTCCCAGTCTGGACATGGCGACCTGTCCTAAGAACTGCAGTCTATTGATTCTGTGCAGTGGGTTTTTAATGTCTGGTGAAGGCAGGATTTTCATTGCTAACTCTCTTGAGGAACAAGGTTGAGAAACATTCAATCTCTGTATAATCTGGGGGTTTAATTTTAGTACAATACCATTTTTTTCTAGTATTTCAACCCCATTTGGTACAACTCAGGCTTCTAGCAACCACTTAAACAAGTTATAACAACCTCCAATGCACTTGGACTAGTAAGTTAAATTATCTTTCTGCATTTAGTGATGCACTTATCTGTTCATTTAATATTCATTCAGTTTTTATAGGTATCAAAAACTCCAAGTAATAAAAATATAATGTCGGATAGCTCAAAAGTCAGTTTTCTTGAAGCCTACATTTGATGAGTGACCAAGAAACAATATTTTTAAAATACACAGTATTTTAAAAGGCAATGGGTACTTCTACATAGTGACACAGCATGCAAAGCACACTGGGAACATAAGGACATTTACATTTAAGCAGGAATGTCCTAGGGAAGCATACTCCAGGAAGAGGCCACTGCAAGGGCAGATGCTCAACACACAGGAGCCCAAGAAGACTGGAACCCAGTGAGCTCGTTATATTGGTTAATAAGATGTGCACATGGTACCTGGGCAGTGGTGGCGCATGCTTTTAATCCCAGCACTAAGGAGGCAAAGGCAAGCAGATCTCTGTGAGTTCAAGGACAGCCTGGTCTACAAAGCTACACAGAAAAACCCTGTCTCCAAAAACAAAAACAAAACAAAAAAAAGATGTGTACATGGCTTACCAACATTTTATATCGACAATTATTAGACAGCAAGCAGTTTATTAATGTTTGTGTATGGATTAAAGGGACAAAAAGTATTCAATTGAGTTCTTTCCCACTTACTCTCTTAGAGCTATAGCATGAGTTATCTGCCCTGGTTTTTCCTAATCACTATACATCATGGCAGAATCAGCATCATAATCCAGGCATGTATTATAAAGTAAGAATGCAAGCTGAGACTTACACAGTCTGATCAAGGAAGGGTAATTGACGTTTATTTTCAGATATAGTGCTGATCGTCAGATTTTCTGGGAAAGCCTAGTAACATCTTCGTGTGTGTGTGTGTGTGTGTGTGTGTGTGTATGTGTGTGTGTGTGTGTGTGTGTGTGTTCTTTATTTTCAACTGGCATTCTACTTTAAGGAAAGCATCCTACCTACAGCTTTTGAATGGGTAAATTAACTATTGATTTGCCTCCAGACAAATGATTCAATTATGCAGAGAGAGAGAAAGAGCTGAATTTGAGAAATCAAAGGTAGGAACTCATTCTGTTTAAAAGAAAAAAAAATTATGACTCAGCTCCATTATCCAAATAGAGTATATTTTGTTGAAACTATAAATAGAAATATGGTGGGCATAGCACACATTAGTAATCAGTATTGAAGAAATCCCCTTGACAAAGAAAAACCTTTCTGGGAAAAAAAAAATAGCATCAACAGCAGGATTCATGGTATTTTCCCCAATGATAAACTATTGACTTTTGACTTAGTCATAATTACATATAGAGATAGAGCAAAGTAAGAAGGATACAATGTAAATTTTCACACTAATCAGTCAGAAACACATTTTCAGTTTATGAGTTGTGTGAACTGTGCTATATAACTATATAACCTGTCTCTGCCACTGAACTAAAGCCTCAATCACAGCAATCCTATTGAGCATTGTCCTAATTAAGGTTTCTATGGGCATGATAAAACCCCAGGGCCAAAAGCAAGTTGGAGAGTAGAGGGTTTAGTTGGTTTAAAATTCCACATCACTGTTCATCAGTGAAGGAAGTCAGGACAGAAACAGAAACCGGGCAGGAACCTGGAGGCAGGAGCTGATGCAGTACCCATAGAGGGATACTACTTACCTGCTTGTCCTCAAGGTCAGTTCACCCTGCTTTCCTGTAGAACACAGGATCACCATCACAGGAGTAGCCCCATCCACAATAGACTGGGCCCTCCCACATCAATCACTAATTAAGAAAATGCTCCACAGGCTTGCAGGCAGCCAGATATTATGAAGACATTTTCTCAATTGAGGCTCCCTTCTAGCTAATAACTGCAGTTTGCGTCAATTTGACATAAAACTACCCAGCATGGGCATGTTCTATGATTCCTAACACAGAGATGAAGAAACTGAGCCTCCAAGGTAGATGGGACTTCCTGAAATCAAGCACAAAGGAAACAAATGGCAGACTCAAACTGGAGCCAAGACATTTTGATAATACCCCTCTGTGCCTGTGGCCTCCCTGCAAGCCTGCCAAATACAAATCTCTAATACTACTTTTATCTCTTCCTTATAATCACCTCCTACATTATGTTCATCTTAGCATTGGTTAATAATAAACTAGTGTGTCACACTGCAAGCACCAAATGCACCTGTAACCTGTAAGGTAAGCAACAAAAATCCTTCCCAATATTTGCACAGAAATTTTTATCCAATCATGCTTGTTTCTTACAGAACATGAAACATATAGAGATGCATCGGGTATGTGGAAAGCTGCCTTTTTACTTCAAATTCTAACACACAAACACACACACACACACACACACACACACACACACACATATATATATATAATATATATATATATATATATATATATATATATACACCCATATACAAATCCTATGAAACAAATAACAATAACAATATTTTGGCTAAAACAAACACATAAAAGATTCTATGCATTTTTCTTGTGTGGCTCAATCACCATATACCTAATTAATTACAAACAGATATTTCTGAAAATACTTTCAATTTTCAGGTTGCCATAAAAGAAATCATGAATACAATGGAGACAAGGCTTGAATACATTGTTGCTTAAGCATTAGATTATGAATTACTTCTGCAGGTAGTATGCGGTATGGGCTCCCCTCTCGTACACTGCCTGGATGACCAAGAATCAGAGACTCAGTAGTCCAGACATCTAGGGTAGAACCAAACACGACTAGCAAAAAAAAGCAAAAAATTAAAAATCCATAAAATGATTCCTAATGATATTCTGCTATACTCAAAGATCAATGCCTTCTCCAGTCATTTCAGAGGCTTCCTCTGGCAGCAGATGGGAATAAGTGCAGAGACCCACAGCCAGACATTATGCAGAAAGAGTCTAAATTGGAGGTCTCAATTGGGTCCCTCAATTTGAAGATTGGGGAACCCCATGGAAGAGAGGGAGGAAAGATTGTAGGAGTCAGAAGATATGGAGGACACCAGGAGAACATGAATCAACTAGTCAGGGCTCACACGGGCTCTCAGAGACCAAAGCAGCAAGCACAAGGTCTGCTCCAGGTCCTCTGCGTGGCTGTTAGCTTGGTGCTTTGGTGGGACTCTTAACAGTAGGAGTGCGTGTGTCTCTAACTCTTTTGCTTGTTCTTGGGACTTTGTGTTTTCTTCTATTGGGTTGCCTTGTCCAGTCTCAATATGAGAGTTTTAGCTTTGTCTTATTGTATCTTGTTTTGTCCTGCTTGGCTGTTACTGTCTCTTGGAGGCTTGCTCTTTTCTGAAGGGAAACAGAGGGAAAGTAGATATGGGGAAGAGTTGGGGAGGAGAAGGGGAGACTAGGATGAGTAGAGGGAGAGAAAATGGTTGGGATGTATTGCATGTGAGAAGTATCTATTTTCAATATTTTTGTTAAAAAAAGAATAACTTTTCAATGCTGTACAACTTTCAAAGCACATCCTTAACATACAAACAATACTGGCCCCTCATCTAACACTGAACTTCCCTGAAGATTAAAACTATAATTTCACATAGTCCTACAATTTTCTCACATACCAAAACAGCCTGTTCCGGTAACTTCATTTCATTCCAGGGCAATTTGTCTCAACCCCACTGTGTTCCATTCCCTTGATATCTGAAGACCAATTTCTATTCAAATACAAAACCAGGCAGAAAACGACTTCTTCAGTGAAAAATAGCATCTAATACCCAATCTGGTCCAAGACTTTAGTTTTTGCATTAAGTATTTTCCATCTTATCTTTATAACTTCTCTATACTAAGCTATATCTCAGAGTAAGATTTGCCTCCTGGGTCAATTATTATGTTTTAAATTTTCCAGTTTTCCTCTGTGAGAGCACAAGGTACCAGCAATAGAGGGTGAAGCCCTGGGGCTGGACCACAGAACTTAGTCTGGCTGCTTCAGCACTGCCTGTAAAGGGGGCTCAGGATGAAAACAGAGTGGTAAAAAGAATCACCCAGAGGTAGCTGCTGAGGAACAGGTCTCCAGGAGCCCAGGAGCTGCGCCCCTGCTATCCTGCACTGCCAGTAGCCTAACCTAGAGACTTCCCTAGAGACTCCAAAGTTAAGCCAGGAATGACTTCTGTTTGCTTTCCCAATGGGAAACAGGCTCAGATCTGTACAAATTCCTTGCCTGATGCCACAGCTTGACTGTAGATACAAGTAGACTGTGCCCACCAAATGGCTCCAGCGAGAGAATTAATGATTTCATCAACCCCCTACCTCCCGTGCTTGGACAGTGATACCGTACTCCACAGAGGCGTGCGCTCATGGGACAATATGGGTCCATTTTATAAAGTTTCTAGAAAAAGAAGCTTGTGAAATGGGGAAGAGTGGAATTCACATAAAGTGTGGGCTTTGGGTGGTGCCACATACTGTACACTTGATTGTCATGCTTCCCTGAGAAGCAGATCCTTCCATCACCACAAAGTGCTCTGCACTCTACCTGGGTTTCTCTTGCTTTTCATCTGGAGTACCCACTGTCCGATGGGTGACTCGGCCAACTAGATTGGCTATGATTTGTGGGGCCATGTTCATTTAGCCATGACTTTTGCTTTTACTTGATGTGTACCTCTTGGACAAAAGATGCCTCTCATAAATTTGAATCTTACTTTGATGCACTACATATCTAGTCTGATAACCTGTCTTTTAAGTAGAATATTTAGTCCGTTGATATCTATTGCAGTCATCAATTTTGTAATAACCACTAATAACTAATCCTTGGGTTTGACAACTTTCTGTATGTTTTCTGTTTATCTCATTGAATGTTTTCTTGTTCATCTCCTTTTGAATTCCTTCTAATTAATTTTTAATTGCAGTCATATTTTCTTCTTCTGGTAGCTTCTGCAGTAGTTACAGTAAGCATTCTTACTCGCCAAGGGTTGGCTTGGATTATGTACTAATACTTCGTTGTGTGACAACATCCCAAGGGTATTCCATTTCCTCACTTCATCTCTTATGATTCTGTGAGCCTGTATTATGGTTTCATGTTTTATGGCCTTTGAAATGTTATACTATTGTTACTGCTTTAACTGATCAGTAGTCTTTTAAACAGCTCCACAGCTTCCATTCCTAATGCCTAGTATAACTACATATAAGTTCTTCAAGATGTATAGATTTGGGACCTGTTAATTTCAGTGTGTGATTTGATTTCATTTGCAAGTTTTTATAACAAAGCTTATTTTTAAAGGAAAGAAAGGTTTTAGGTAGTCTCTTTTTTAACCAGACATTTCTCTTTTCTGGAGTGTCTTATTCCTTCCTATTGATCTGGCTTTTGCATTTTATAGCCCAAAGAACTTATTTTCCTGCTACAGATAACAGGGGAATAGTAGATGTGAATTCCTCAGCTTTGGGTATCTGAAATAATTTTAAACTAATGCTAATTTTTTGAAGTGCATTTTTGCTGAGTATAAAATTACGAGCTAATATTTTTGGTTTATTTAACTACTTTAAAGATGCCATATATTGGCTTGTTATGATTACAAATGCCTCCAATCATCTATTTATCTCGGGGACTCACACCTGTCTCTCTTTTTTTTTTTTTTTTTGATTGTTTCTAAATTTTCTCATCTTTTGTCTACAGCATGGTCATTGTGCTGCGTCTCTGTGGGTTCCCTATTTTGTTTCTATAACATCTTGAATTTGAAAAGTTATGCTTTTAATTTGGAATGCTGCTAGCACTATTTCTTAAGTGTTTCGGTATCCTCTCCCCCACCACTCTCCCTCTTTCCTAGAACTCTCTTTTGTTCATGTGTGACATTACGTTAGTCTCTCTCACAGACCCAATGTTACACTGTTGTGTTTTAGCTCTAATCTCAGCTCGTCCCTCAGTTTCAATGACTTTTTCTGACTTTTTCTCAGTGCACCATTTCTTCTGTGTCTGGTTTGCTGTGAAACCCATTGAATGCTTAACTGTTCAGGGTACTATAGTTTTCTGTTATAAAATTTATATTGTTTCCTGAAGTTTTCTTTTCTGTTAACACCCTTCACTTTTCATCCCATTTGTCAAAGTTTTCCCCTAAATTACAGGCTAAATATATAAAGGTTAATCTAGAACCTTCTCTGCTAATTCCAGTGTCTCCATGAATATACTTATTTTCCACTGTAATCAGCATTCTATGAGTCTTGGTTTTGCTGATGGATGGACAAGGTGCTTGAAAGCAAGATCACAATCAGTAGTATTTTTCCATAGAAACAGCTCCTGTTTGTTCGGTTGGAATTCTTGGAGGTGCTTACCTTCGGTGTAATAAAAACTGAGCAGACTCTAGGGCTGGTTTTCCACTTTACCTAGTTTTACTTCACTTCTGCCTTCACATGCCCAAGGGGCTGGATCAGTTCTTTTCCACAGAGGTTTGGGATCAAGTTCCTGATGAGGTGATTTTTTTTTTTGTCTTCCTATGCCCAGGTCCCCTAAGTAGGGGCCAGCAGTATCTCTGAGCCTGTGTTTGCTTCACCATCAGATTCCAGTCCACAGTGACACCCTACACCATCACCAACCGGTTCAAAGCTTTTTGATGACAAGATAGAAAGCATGGGCTTTTTACAACCTCCTGGGGGTTTCTCCTGGTTGTGTTAAGAGCAGTGAATTTCTGTAAGCTCCTACATTCTCGATGGAGCCAGAACCAACAACAAGAAATAGAGACCATCCACCCAGACTTGAAATGAATGGAAAGTATTTACACCTTAGGCAAGAGTTGCTATAGGAGTACAAAATTTTTCTTTTAAAAAGGATGACTAAAATGAAAGAGTAACCAACAATGTACATAAAGAATCTCTTAAATAGTATTACCACGAGAGTTCATCTATCCTGTTCTTAAAGAAAGATGCTTTTTAGTCTGGGATTG
Source organism: Cricetulus griseus (assembly GCF_003668045.3). Taxonomy (NCBI): domain Eukaryota; kingdom Metazoa; phylum Chordata; class Mammalia; order Rodentia; family Cricetidae; genus Cricetulus; species Cricetulus griseus. Next base: position 194,678,625 of record NC_048597.1, on the reverse strand, counting down.
TCCAGCATTTCACTATTTGGGAGCACGGATAGATGTGGAAGTCACTTTAGGTCTTTCTCAGTCATATGCTTCTAGAATAGATGAATCTTTTCACTCCAAGTCTTTTCTCAGTGGTTTATGACTGGGAAGAAAGGCCTGCCAAGAGAAGCAGAATGGGAAAGCGATCCCTAAGGAGAATTAATAATTATATTTAAACACAGGAGGAACAAAAGACTACAGATGTCATCATAGTGTCCAACCCATGGACCTGGATGTGCTTTACATGCATTGTCTTACAGAACAAAAAAAAAATGGGGATTTGGGGAAAATCATGTGTTCACATTTATACAGATAGGAAGTGACTCAGCCAGAAAGTCTGATTCGAAAGTACATGCATTTACTACTGCACTGTATGGCCTGAAACTTCAGCAAATCCTCTGGTGAATCTTCTCCTTGGCTCAGGCTGAACAGACTTAGAGGTCAGCATTGCATAGGGCATCCCTTCAAACAGGGTAAAGACCTCATTTGTCATCTTGTAAATCTGTTTATGTTTGCTTTTAATATTATATCACACTTTAAAATTTTACCTAAAGACTATCTTCATGTCTATGGTTTACAGTAATACATTTGTTTTTTAATGTATTTTTATTAAAGTTCCATATCTGCAAACTATTCATAACACACACACACACACACACACACACACACACACACACACACACACACACACACACGTTAACATACACACATACATATAGACACTTTAACAAGTCTACTTTCAATGTTAATAATTTCAGTGACTTTAACAAATGCTTAGCCACTTGGCCACGAACACAATTCTTGCTTTTGGTAACTTCCACCTATGTCCATATGGCTCAAAGGAGTGCATCCCACCAGTGTGTCATTTACTCTCTCCACATGACAGTAACATTACTTTAGCCTAAGACCTTTCTTCATCTCAAGTTTGTGATATTTGTATGGATCTCGAATTCCCAGTCTTCTCCCAGATCCTCATTCCTTTGTTAGATCCTGAACATGGAAGTGTTTTTTTGTTAATGATGTCTAACAATATCTGCCAAGATGCAACTTTCAGACCAAGAATGGCTCAGTAGCCATTGACTTTGCAACCTGTACATGGGATCAACTATAACAGAAAAGGAAAACATAAACAAGAGTGTAGAAACCTAGCAGAAGTTATAACCCCTGGAAACATAAAATTTTCATGTTCCAATTCTGTTCTTCACAGCAACTCCTCCCACAACTATTAAATATGATCGAATTATTTTACATTTTTTCCTTGGAGGTGACTTTATAAATTATTCAGATATTATTTATTTAGGCTAATCATAATTTTATGTAGATACAATAAATGAAAAACTAATGACTCAACCAAGTCATGGTGGCTTACATCTGTAACCCAGCACTCAGAAGGCTGATGAAAAGGAATGGTTGTGAGGTCCTATTTTAAGACACTTTTTTTTTATAAAAGAAAGAAAAGAAAGATGACTCTGAGATACCATCTTACTCCTGTCAGAATGGCTAAAATCAAAAATACCAATGACAGTTTATGCTGGAGAGGATGCGGAGAAAGAGGAACACTCCTCCACTGCTGGTGGGAGTGCCAACTTGTACAGCCACTGTGGAAATCAGTATGGCGACTCCTCAAGAAAATGGGAATGAGTCTACCACAAGATCCAGCAATTCCACTCCTAGGCATATACCCAAAAGAAGCACATTCATATAACAAGGACATATGTTCAACCATGTTCATAGCAGCATTATTTGTAATAGCCAGAAACTAGATGCCCCTCAACTGAAGAATGGATAGAGAAATTGTGGTACATTTACACAATGGAGTACTACTCAGCAGAAAAAAACAATGCAATCTTGAAATTTTCAAGAAAATGGATGGAACTCGAAGAAACCATTCTGAACTAGGTAACCCAATCACAAAAAGACAAACATGATATGCACTCACTCATATGTAGACCTGCTTTATGATACATAGTAGTGACCATGCTTTATCAGAGCTGTTTTTAATGATGTTGCTCAGAATGGTTTCCTCCCAGATGATGACTGAGAAACTAATTTTAAAAAAATGGTGCCAAGTAGCACAAGAGTAACAAAAAAAAGAAAGAAAAGAAAGATGAATAGGAGACAATGGATGAGAAACAGAGGAAGAAAAGGAGGGAGGGTTAGAGGAAAGAAAATAAGAAAAAAGAAAAAAGAGGAGGGAGGAAGAGACATACTAATGAATCAAATAATCAAATTTATTGTATCATTATCAAAGTTAATTTTCTAGATTAGGGGGACTAGGAAACAGAAACAATGGAAGTCTAACAGCAGTAGGATGAAGTCAAATAGTTGTGTTATCAGTAGCAATTCTTAAATGTAGTTTCATTAAATCAACATTTTTATTCTTCTCTCATATATTACATCCTGATTGCAGTTTCTGCTCCCTCCCCTCCCCCAGTCTCCCTTTCCCCACTTCCCTTCTCTCCAAATTCCAACTCCCTTTGCCTCCTCTCAAAAGAACAAGCCTTCCAGGGATATCAACCAAACATGGCATAATATGCTACAATAAAACCTGGCACATACCATCACATCAAGATTGTAGAAGGCAACCCAATAGGAGAAAAGGGTTCCACAAGTAAACAGAAGAGTCAGAGAAAGCCCCCATTCATACTGTTAGGAGTCCCATAAGAACACCAATATACTCAAGGTAATATATATGCAGAGGACCTAGGTCAGATCCCTACAGACTCCCTGATCTCTGGGAGCCCCTGTAAGTCCCAGTCACTGGATTATTAAATCAACTTTTTAGCATCTTCTTTCTTCTTCAGAATAAGACTGCCTCCTCTCAGTACTGATTGTATCGACCCCACCACTCCACACAGCAAAAGTCAGTGCACAAGACCGGCAGGAGAAGCAATACAGGCACTAGAAAGAAATTTTAAAAAAAAGATCAAAGGTGTTTATACTCCATTTAACACGGTAGTTATGAGTAAAAGCAAAAATAGGAAAACTCATCACTAAATTCTCAGAGTAGCACTTATCGCCTCTCAGGGTCAGGTGGTTAAAAGGTGAGAGCAGCTATTCCATTAGATCTGGCAAGTGCACAATCCATTTAAGAGCGCAAAGCAGGGCCTATAAACGCTTCTGCAAGATCAGGTAGCAATAAAGAGTGTTAACAGTCACAAGCATCTTCTGAGTTGTTAACTCCATAAAACACACAAAACATGAAATCAGAGCTGAGGCCAAACATGTTGCAACACAACAGATGTCTGCCGAGACCTCAAATGCCTGTTGCCTTCTCTGAGTTTCCCTGGAGAAACCTCCTTGACTCATAATCAAACTAACTGTGTGTGTGTGTGTGTGTGTGTGTGTGTGTGTGTGTGTGTGTGTGTGCGTGGTGTGAGTTTATTTTTTCTTTTTTATTTAATTTAGAAACAATCTTATTTTACACATTAATCCTAGTTCCCTCTCCCTCCCATCTTCCCATCAACGCCCCTTTCCACTCCCCAGGGAGCTGAGGCCTTCCATGGGGGATCATCAAAGTCTGTCACATCATTTGGAGGACGGCCTAGGCCCTCCTCCTTGTATCTGAGCTTAGACAGTATCCCTCCATGGGGAATGGGCTCCCAAAGTCCATTAATGAACTAGGGATAAGCACTGGTTCTACTGTTAGAAGTCCCATGACTGCCCAGGCCTCCTAACTGGCACTCACTCGGAGGGCTTGGTTCAGTTCAATGCTGGCTCCCCAGCTTTATGACTGGGATCCATGTATTCTCACTTGTTCAGGTCAGCTGTTTCTGTGGGTTTCTCCAACACAGTCTTGACCCATTTGCTCATCCCTCCTCCCTCTCTAAAACTGGATTCCAAGAGTTTGGCTTGGTGCTTAGCTGTGGATGTCTGCTTGTACTTCCATCAGTTACTGGATAAAGGCTCTAGGACAGCATTTAAGGTAGTTATCAGTCTCATTAAAGGGGAAGGGCATCAAAGGCAGCCTCTCCACTATTGTTCAGATTCTTAGTTGGGGTCATCCTTGTAGGTGAACATTTCCCTAGTGCCAGATTTCTCTTTAGACCTATAATGGCTCCTCTATCATGGTATCTCTTTTCTTGCTCTCCTCTATTCTTCCCCCAACTCAGTCTTCCTGATCCCTCATGTTCTCCTCTCCCTCCTCTTGTCCCCTTCTGTTTCCTACCTCCATCCCCCATCCCTCTGTGCTCCCAATTTGCCCAGAAGCTCTTGTCCCTTTCCCCTTCTCTGGGGACCATCTATGCCTCTCTTTGGGTTCTCCTTGTTTCCTAGCTTCTCTGGAGGTGTGGATTGTAGACACTTGAGTAGGAAAACACATAGGAAATGAACACATGGATCTACAAATATTGAAAAGGAGCTAGAACAAACCAGATTTCCTTTAAGAAATCCTACTTGTTAGGGTTTAACAACCAACAAATAGATGCATATTTCTGTCTTATCTTCATTTCCTGTTGCTGTGATAAAACATCCCAGCAAAAGCAATGCAGAGAAGACAGAGCAAAGCCCCATAAGTTCCACATTACAGTCCATCACAATGGGAAAGTTACAGTGCTGAAATTCAAGGGATCTGCTCACATCCCAAGTGTAACCAGGAGAAGAAGGCAACAAATGCATCCTTGCCGGGGTTCAGCAGTGCTCTCCATTTCATCAGTCCACATATCATCTCATGAGTTGGTACTGCCTGCCTTCAGAGTGGGTCCTCCCATGTCCGTTAACTCGATAAATGAAATAATCTCTCACAGGCAGGCCAACAGGCCAACTCATCTGGACAACGCCTCATTGAGATGCCTTTCTGAAGTGATTCTGTGTTGTGTCAAGCTGACAGTTTAAAGTAACCGGCATAGAGTCTACGGCTTGCATTTTTATGGTCACTCATTTCTGTTTACAAGGCACTCAGCACACTTTGCCATGAAGCTCTTTGTTCTTCTGCAGGCTGAGTTTTCTGATGACTTACATTTCCATTCTCATCCCTCATCTCGGGTATCTTTTCTCAAGCCTGCTTGCTTGTCCTGTCACCTACTGCTGAAGCTTTCCTATGAGGTGACTCATCTCTGTTGTCTTCCATCATCCATTTATGTAAAATAACAGCTTCTCACCACCCAGAGCATTATCTGCTCATTGTCTCCTCAAGAGTCAAGCATATTATATAAGTAATGCTCTTGGACATTACCAAATTCTGCACCAAGTCTTCCACTCACCCCTTGAAGCCATAGTACAGTAGACACTAAACTTGTAAGTGAGCTGTACTTTGATGGTATCTCAGAAATATAGTGGCAATTTCCATCACTCTATTCATTTATCTATATTCATGTTGGCACATAAGACATATTGTATTTTAATTTCCTGCAATGTAGGTACTTTGCTAATTTAAAAAAAAAACTACACTATATGACACACAGAGAGAAACAACTGAATTTTTAAATGGGTTTAGCCTTCTTGATATTCATATTCCCACTCTTTGTCTAGCCCTGAGCATCTTTCTGTGAGCTACACACATCCATGTGACAAATGGTTTTAAGACCAGCTTCTACTAATATAACATTTCAGTCAACTGAATGTTTTTGCATTTAAAAATGCATCCCATGATAGCCAGAGAAATGCTGGAGTCAGATTCATTTCTGTTCTTAAGTTTTCCTTAATACATGTTTCTCATGTGTGCATTTCATATGCATAAGACAATAAAATGCTCACTGTGGCATAGCAAATGTGGGTACTCACACAGCTCTGCAGTTAAGGAATATTGTTTTCCTTTGTGACGCATTAGCACTCTCACCTTAGAAGCAAATGAACAGAGGCTTGGGGCCATAATCTTACAAGGCAATAAAAGTGCCATTCTGTTGTGACTCACGGGTAGATATGACACAGGAGACTTAATCACAGTGACTGTAACTGCCATCAATCCCCTATCACTCCTTCAGTGTCCCACCTATGCTTGCAGGTCACATAGTCCAAAACTGTCAAGTAGGCCTCTTTTCCACCTTGTTTGCACTTTTAAGTGGACATGAGACATAATTGTGAAAAACATGAAAAAAAATTATGAAAAAATATTTTCACCTCAGAGATACAGAGATGGATAGAGTGGGGATGGGGGTTGATGCCATCACATTGGAACTGGCTCAAGCAGCTACCGCAGCCCTCTTTAAGGACAGATGAGCCAAAGAAAACAGCCAACTTCCTGAGGATAAAGACTGAAATGGATGTCTTCTTGCTTACATCAGCCACCGAGTCAAGAAACCCCTACTGTGCCCCTTTTAGCTTCTCCCTTGTCAAATGAAACCTCTTAATGGTTTAGGACACCTCTGGTTTTCTGTTCCCTGTGGTCAGAACAGTCACTCTGATTGACCGGGCCCATTGCCAGTGAGATCACAAGCCAAAACCACTTTCCTACCAAAGACAATGAATTGTAAACTCCTTTCACATAGTGAACCAGAGAGAGTAGACAGCAGAAGGTATCTCTGCCACAGATCTATAGATCAGAGCCTGATCAGAGAGTTTGCAGGTCAATAAAATACACACAAATGATTCATCAAGCAGCCAGGGTCTCTGTAGAGCACACAGGAGTAAAGCCAGTGTTCATGTGACTCCGTGGATAGACACTGTAATAACAATAAAGGCCTGGAACCAAACAGAACAAGGTTTTCATGGGCCCCTGGGGAAAGACTAGACACAAAGACAACACAAGCTGCAACTGAGCCAACAGTCACTTCCGCCACTCTTCCCCACTCCCTACCCCCCAACCCCCCCTCCCCATCCCAGCTACATTATTTCCAATCTGAAGTAATATTATTTGTCCGTGGAGAAAAACAGATTTGTGTGTTTTGATTAGTTTGTAAAAAAAACTAATATAGCCAGAATTCAGTTTTTATTTTGATATATGGAGTAAAACTTTAGCTAATCAACATTCAAGATTCACTGATTGCGTGATTGCTTGTGGAGAATCCAGGAGAGACAGAAGGATAGATGTCTTCTTGTCTCAAGGGCGGATTGGTGATTTTTCACTAATTGTTGAGCCATAACTCACTACCCTTTCCTGGGTCTACACCCAGGGCAACTGGAACCACAAGTCAACCTAGTTTGGCAACAGAGAAAAAAGAACAAGGACAAAATTTCATTCTTTCAAAGGTCTCAAGAAATTTTTCCCATGTCAAGTGCAAAATACTGTAAGAGTTCTTTTTCTTTTCTACATGGAAAGACTGCCAAAGTCTAGGCCACTTCATGCAAAAATAAAGTAACAGCCAAATGGTGCAAGAAAGTCAAGATATAGAACTAAGCCCAATATTATCATACATTTCTAATTTTTCCTCAAAAATATTTTCTCTAAAATTACCCATTGTCTTGCTAAACACTAATCATCTCAGAATCCTTTTGCATTGTATATTATTTGGACATCACATTCTCTCACAGATGCATTTTTTTCCAGAGACATAATAATTTAGCACATTTTCCACAATTAAATAGAACTGTTTTTAAAATTTAAACAAAGCCACTAAACAAGACTAGACTAAAACTCACGTTCATTGAACTTCAACACTGGGCTTCTAGTGGGAGCCAAGCTATCTCCTACCCCCACCAGCATGCTACAACAAAAAATTTTAGCATCTCCTTTTCTATAAAAATCATAAATTGATGCTTCCATTTCCTAAAAGACACAAAAGAGCCTTTCAGTAGCCAAAAGAGCACTCTCTCTCTCTCTCTCTCTCTCTCTCTCTCTCTCTCTCTCTCTCTCTCTCTCTCTCTCCTCCCTGTTTAATAAATCAAAACCCCATAAAAACCACAGGCTAGTACAGTTGATTGCCAGCACACCAACTACCCAGTCTAAAACTGCCCTCCTCTTTCATCACCTTGAAAGTCTTGCCCCTTTACTTGCATAGCTCACCAATCAGTGCGTGCCCAAACTGCTTTGGGACTTACAGTAGACACCAGGTCACATCCCAGATGAGTATCACTTTGCTTAATAGTAATACTTCATTTTTTTTAATTCATAGCAGTTTAATCATTCCAATTCTTTACCAGGGAAGGACCTGATTTCTTTGGACGTTTCCCAAATACAATATTTTTGCACCAAGTTTGAAATCTTTTATTGTTGGATACAATTTGTAAAGCCTGCTATGGTCTTATGGGAGAATTCCCAAGAGAAAGTTCAGCAGTGACTGCCTCAAGGTAGCACCCATTAATGGAATACGAAGCCTGCCATGGTAGTATTACAGTGGTGTCTCCCATAGGATTAACTTTGTCTTAGTGTATAAACTTTGACATTCTATCCCAAAGTACATTTTACTCAAAATAGGTTCAGCACCCATCTATGTGAGTTTGTAAGGCACAGTGCCAAAGGAGAGATTTCACAGAGGTTTGTAAAGCCATCCATGTAACTGCCCACATTAAGTCCTCCAAGGGTCATGCTTCTCTTGAATGATCGGTGATTCAATTGCTGCTTCTTGCAATATGACGCATTTCAATTCAGTCTACCAATTTCCCCATTATGCCACTTTTAAGAGAACACTATGGCCAGTAGACCATTTTAGTGAATTGCCCACTGTAGAAATGAGGAGGGATGCATTATAACACCTTTTCTTTCGCACACAAGAAATAGCTCACTGACATTTTGACAAGTTAATGAAGCATCGCTTACTCGTCCTGGGGGAAAAAACAGTTGGGATTCCTTCATCAAGCACATAAGATTCCAAGTGTTTCTTCATTTGACCCTCAAAGCACCTATTAACACTTTTCTTCTGAGTGATGTAACTGGCACGAAAAGCCCTTCTGAGCACTCCTGTTCCTTTTAAAAAGAATTCCATCACATTGGCTAATCCTAGGGGGTCTCTCCAGAGCTAAGTGCACTTGTAAAACTATTCATAAAAAGGGTGTCCAGTTTCTCTCTGTACTTCCTTTAACACTCCAGTTATGTTTTAGTTGGACCACGAAACATAACCCCCAAAGCTTAGAATATTGCTCCCTTTCTCAACTGTTTCAAGGAGCCAGTTATCTGCACTTCTATCCTTCCGACCAATAAATTTGATTATGGTAAATTCCCCTTTGTGAAACCAGAAACTGAATTGTTCTGCTATACTCCTGATGTTTGCATTTGCTTCTGTCTCTGTTAATTAAGCACTTGCATGTTTAAAGGCATTAGCTCCTTTCCCCCCGTCTATGTATATATTCTTAAAAAAAAAAATCCTGTCAGCAGTCAGTTGAATGTTTAGTCTTGCTTGAAATTAATTTTCCACTCTTATTGTTCCAATTATTTGGCAGGTTTCGTGGCTTTATAATAATTCCCCAGAGCCCTTTGAACCTGTTATGCTTTTTATGTTTGTCCATGAGGTTTCCTTAGCAACACATTGATTCCACTGACTATCCCATGAGATTCAGAACATGTCCAAGATCTGAAGATGAAGAAGACTGTCATAGGTTATGATGCCTTGGTGACCTAAAATGATTCTTTTTGTATAATTGCAATCAGATTGTTTAATTCAGTCTGTTTTTCAGGCATGGGGAAAGACTTGGTCAATAAACAATTTGTCTTCATGCATGAGAACCTGAGTTCAATTCCTTGAACACTCATTTGAAAATCCTAGATATCTAAAAGCTAGTCACCAAAACACCAAATAATCCAACTAAAAAGTGGGGTACAGAACTAAATAGAGAATTCTCAATAGAGGAATCTAAAATGGCTGAAAGACACATAAGAAAGTGCCCAACATCCTTGGCCATCAGGGAAATGCAAATCAAAACAACTCTGAGATACTATCTTACTCCTGTCAGAATGGCTAAAATCAAAAACACCAGTGACAGTTTATGCTGGAGAGGACTGGAGAAAGGGGAGCACTCCTCCGCTGCTGGTAGGAATGTAAACTCATACAGCCACTTTAGAAATCAATATGGCGATTCCTCGGGAAAATGGGAATCAGTCTATCACAAGATCCAGCAATTCCACTCTTAGGCATATACCCAAAAGAGGCACATTCATACAAGGATATCTGTTCAACTATGTTCATAGCAGCATTATTTGTAATAGCCAGAACCTGGAAGCAACCTAGATGACCCTCAGCTGAAGAATGGATAAAGAAAATGTGGTACATTTACACAATGGAGTACTACTCAGTGAAAAAAAAAAAAAAAAAAAAGGAATCCTGAAATTCTCAGGCAAATGGATGGAACTAGAAGAAACCATCCTGATTGAGGTAACCCAGTCACAAAAAAGACAAACATGGTATGTACTCACTCATAATTAGATTTTAGACATAGAGCAAAGCATTACTGGCCTACAATTCACACTGTCAGAGAAACTAGGAAACAAGGAGGACCCTAAAAGAGACATGCATCATCCTCCAGAGAAGGGGAAAGGGACAAGATCTCCTGAGCTAATTGGGAACATGGGGGAGGGGAGATCCCATAGGAGAAAGAGAAGGGGAGAATAAGAAGGGAGTGGAGGACCTGAGGGAGCAGGAAGATTGAGTGAAGGGAAGAATAGAGGAGAGCAAGGAAAGAGATACCATAGTAGAGGGAACCTTTATAGGTTTAAAGAGAAATCTGGCACTAGGGAAATGTCCAGAGATCTACAAGGATGACACCAACAAACAATCTAAGCAATAGTGGAAAGGATACCTTAAATGCCCTTCCCAATAATGAGATTAATGACTACTTTATATGCCATCCTAGAGCCTTATCCAGTAGCTGAAGCAGACACCCACAGCTAAACACTGAGTCAAACTCCTAGAATCTAGTTGCAGAGAGGGAGGAGTGATGAGCAAAGGAGTCAAGACCAGGCTGGAGATACCCACAGAAACAGCTGACCTAACAAGGGGGAGCTCATGGACCCCCAGACTAACAGTTGGGAAATCAGCATAGGACTAACCCAGACCCCCTGCATGTGGGTGTCAGTTAGGACACCTGGGTAATCTATGGGGCCTTTGGCAGTGGATCAGTTTTTATCCCTAGTATACAAATGAACTTTGGGAGCCCATTCCACATAGAGGGATACTCTCTCAGCCTAGACACATGGAGGAGGGCCTAGTCCCTGCTCCAAATGATATGACAGACTTTGAAGATCCCCCCCCCGTGGAATGCCTCACCCTCCCTGGGAAGCAGAAAGGGGATGGGATAGGGGGTTAGTGGGGGGCAGGGGAGGAGGGGAGGATAAGGAACTGGGATTAACATGTAAAACAAGCTTGTTTCTAATTTAAAGAAAAAAAGACCTATTGTGGAATATTTGTACACTGTATGAAGATATATTGCTGGGACTGGTGTAATAAAAAGCTGAACAGCCAACATCTCGGCAGGAGGTATAGGCAGGATTTCTGGAGAGAGAAAGGGAGAGGAGGATGAATCTGGGCATGCAGGAGAAGCCAGGAGACATGGAGATGAAATAGGAGGTGTGAGATGATAAGAGTGAATATTAATTTTAAAACATTGGTTATTTTAAGTTATAAGAGCTAGCTGGGCACAAGCCTAAGCTATAAGCCAAATTTTACAAGTAATAAGCAGTCTTTATGTTGTTCTTTGTGAGCTGGCAGTCCAAAGAAAAATCCGAATTTAAAGGCCTACTCAAGGAGATGGAACCCATACTGAATACAGCTTTAGTGGCCAAAAACCTGAGACTATATATATCAAGGATTTAGGGGTAAACCAAATACAAATGCTACTGTTCTCCTAAAGGAACACATCAATAAAATGGCTCCTAACAATGCTATACTCGTAGATCACTGCCTTGCTCAGCCATCATCAGAGAAGCTTCTTCTTGTAGTAGAATGGAAGAAATGTCAAGACCTACAGCCAGACAATATGCAGAGAGTGAAAGATCTTAGAACATTTAGCCCTAAAAAGGATGTCTCCATCAAATCTCTCCCCCTGGAACTGAGGGAACTCTATAGAAGAGGAGGTGGGGAAAGTGTAAGAGCAAGATGCAATGGTTGGTGCACATATGAACTCACAGAGATTTAGGCAGCACACACAGGACCTGCACAGGTCTGCACAAGATGGGGGTTCCAGAACTAAAAGGAGAAGTGGACACATTTCCCCATCCCTAACCAAGAAGCTATTTCCAGTTGAGGGTGGAACTGCCAAGGATAAGGAACACGTAGCACATACAGATGGCATTCCACATAAAAACTAAGGTTGAGACTGAGCATAGTGGCATATGCCCGCACTCAGGAAGCTGAGGCAGGAGGACCTCAAGTTCAGGACCTAAGCTATGCCACAAACCCCTAACTCTAGAAATCAATGGTGAGATCCAGTAAGAATGCTCAGTGGGTAAAGTACTTGCCTTGTGAGCATGAGGACAGTGCTCAGGCCAGGAGAACTCATGGATCTGTAACCACTGGGCTCCTATGATAGCCTAGGAAGCACAAATAAGGGAATCCCCAGAGATCACAGGCTAGCTAACCTGACCTACACAGTTGTGAGCAAGAAAAAGGTCCTATCTCAAACAGCATAGGGGGTAAGGACCCAAGGCTGACCTCTGACCTCCACACATTTGCCCTCCCTCACATGAGAGCACATGCATGCCTGCACATGGACACATACACACACACACACGCACACACACATGCACACGCACACGCACACACACACACACCATATACACAAACCAAAAATAAATACCTAAAAATTAATTATTTTTAAACAGAGGAGAGAAAGTGAATGAAAGGAGGGAAAGAAGAGGGTTATTGCTCTCAGAAAAGTTCATTCTTCACAATGTAACTAAGGTGGCTAAACAGCTCTACTAGTTCCTGAGAGAGAAACTTGGAGACATCTTTCGTCTAGCTCAGTGGTTCTCAACCTTCATAATGCATGTTGTGGTAACCCCCAACCATAAAATTATTCCATTGTTACTTCTTAACTGTAATTTTGATGCTGTTATGAATCATAATGTAAATACCTGATATGCAGGATATCATATCCTAATGTGTGACACCCCTGCCTAAAGGGTTCTTGACCCACAGGTGAGAAATGTAGTTCTAGAGTCTCTGTGAGGATTACACACCTGGCTCACAGACCTCCTGCATCATCACACTGGACAGCAGAAATAAGACTGGCTTCTTTGAGGACTACCTGCAGAGAAATCTCTGTGTAACATGCTTCCCCAGACATGAGCAGGATAGCCACAAACATGACTTAACAACAGACGTTCTGCCAGTTGGAATAAGAAGTACAGAGAAAGAACAACATGAAAGAGAATTGTCAGGCTCTTGAAGTTGTATAGGGAAAAAAAATGTCACTAATGAAACTTTTCAGCCTTTAACACACTCTGCCATTCATGAAAGAGAGTGGTTCCTAGGACAAAGCAAAACCCCATAGCCTTGAGCCAGAAAAGCAGTTTCAAGTCACAGGTTGCTACTATGCCTTGAAACAAAATGAAGTTTGCCTGGATAATACAATTTTGTGAGTTATTATTTTCCTTAATTTTAAGGTTGCCCATTCAAAATTATTCCCTGCCATTGAAACTGATGCCAAGAATTGCTAGTAAGAATGTAGGAAAAAGAGAAAACATAGGCACTGTAGTAGGAATGTGAATTGCTGCAGCCACTTGGAAAACAGTATGGAGATTTTTGAAGAAGACTAAAAGTAGAAACCAGCTCTACCATGCCTAGGTATCTTCTAGATGGACTCTGAGTCAACATATTACAGATATGCCCACACATTCATCACATAGTGTAAATATTGAGCCATAAAGAAAAATAAGATCATGACACTTTCAGGAAAATAGATGGAAATGAAAATTATTATGTTATGTGAAAGAAGCCAGATTTGGAAAGACAAACACCATGTGTTTTCTTTCATCTGTAGAAACTCTGTGTGTGTGTGTGTGTGTGTGTGTGTGTGTGTGTGTGTGTGTGTGTGTGTGTGTGTATGTGTGATGAAATGGGACCCCATGAGAAGAGGAAGAAAACACAAAGAAAGGAGAACAGGGCAGGCAAGAGATACGGTAATAAAATTGAATGTAACAGAGAAGCAGAAGCAGGGTGTCTTAGTGTTTCTATTGCTGTGAAGAGACACCATAACAACAGCAGCTCTTAAAAAGGAAAACATTTAGCCGGGCGTTGGTGGCACATGCCTTTAATCCCAGCACTCGAGAGGCAGAGGCAGGTGGATCTCTGTGAGTTCAAGACCAGCCTGGTCTACAAGAGCTAGTTCCAGGATAGCCTCCAAAGCCAGAGAGAAACCCTGTCTCGAAAAACCTGAAAAAAAAAAGGAAAACATTTCACTGGGGTGGTTCACTTAAAGTTTAGAGGTCCAATCCATTATCATCATGATGGGACATGGTGGCATGAAGGCAGACATAGTACTAGAGAAGTAGCTGAAAGTCCTTCATCTTTCAGACAACAGGAATTGGTCTATCTCACTGGATGTGGCTTGAGCATATATAAGCCCTCAAAGCCCATCTCCGAAGGGACACACTTCCTCCAACAAGACCACATCTATTCCAAAAAAGCCACACCTCCCAATAGTGCCACTCCCTTTATAGAGGGCCATATTCTTTTCTTTTCTTTTCTTCTTCTTTTTTTGTTTTGTTTTAACTTTTGAGACATAGTTTCTTTGTAATGCTGGAACTCAATCTGTAGACCAGGCTGGCTTTGAGCTCACAGAGATCCACCTGCCTCTACCTCCCAAGTGCTGGGATTAAAGGCATGTGCCACCAACACCTGGCTGGGGGACATTTTCTTTCAATCCACCATGCAGGAACTATCTGGGGGTAGGAAGAAGGCTAGAAAAAGGGGGAATGGAGGAGGAGTTGGGAAGGAGCAAATAAGAACAAAGTATAGACACACACACACACACACACACACACACACACACACACACACACATATATGAAAATGCAATAATGAATCCTATTGCTTTGTTACTAACTTTAAAATGTTAGACCCCCGGAAAACTCAGGTATCCGAGGTCCCAGGCCACGACTGCGGTCACCCCAATCACCAGGCAGATTCGAGAGCTTGATGCAAACTGCACGAGGCTTTATTGTAATTTAACGAGCTAACCCCATGTTAGCTCCGGTCTTTCACCAACCCGCCATGGCGGATGGCTAGAAAAGACGGCTCCTAGGGCCTCCCAAGAGATCTTATAGGACAGCATAAGGGGATTGTCTAGAGGTACGCACAGGCTCACGATTGGTGTGCCTCCAGGCTTGGAGGGCTTGCCCTGTGTTGATTGGTCAACTGGTTGTTATGGCCCGTAGGCCCTCCCAGGGTGGTTGCTATACTTTGTGTGTCATTGCTGTGTGCTTGTCTGTAAAGCACACCCAGGGTCGTAAAGCATAGCACCACCAGCTAACTTCTGATTGGTTCCTTGTCACGACTTTCTAGTGTCTAGGAGAAGGTCATAGAAGCACGTGTTCGGCCGTTATGGCTGCCAAAAGGGAAGCTGGTCCCTTCAAAAAATTCAATAACAAAAAAGAAATACATGCCAATGCTCTATGAATTCAAGGACAAAACCATAACACTGTAGACATTTTTCCAAAGAAGACACACAAATAGCCACTGTGCAGCATGAATTGCTCACTATCGCTATGGGGGCAGGGGCAGCAGGGGAGATGCAAATCAAATCAACAATAAGAGACCATTTCATTACCCACTAGAATGCCCATCATAAGAAAAAGAATTAAAAAATAAAATATTTACTATAAAACCACTAATGTCTACCACTGCTTTTAAAAATATGCTTTAATTTAATGAAAGCCAAATTTATGCTTACATTATTTTCTATGTTGTGGTTTCCAAATGTTCTGCATTTATCAAACTTCTTTGAATGTGAAGACAATCATATGTGTAAATTACAGAATTGTCACTTTGGCTTCTCAAAAGTAGAAATTTTGAGTGCAATATCTGCACTAAGTTGCCTGAAGTTAAACCCCTCTTCTGCCACTGTTAACATGTGGCCTCTAGCAATTTAGCACACTGATGGCATGCAAGAATCTTTCACTCTATCTGAGATATAAGATTTGAATATTTCAGGGTTGTTATTTTAGTGTCACCCAAATGCTCTCACATGTTGTTAAACCTTGGCTCCAACTTTTATCTACAGTGTCTTCCATGTATGTTTACACTCAGGTACAGAAATGACAAACATTTGTTTCAAGGCTTCAAGCAGGTGGACCCAAAACAGTGGGAAAACAAATCAATGTGTTCTTGACCTATAAGCACTAGGCTAGTGTGGATAGCTCAGGGCTGGTACACAATGGTAGTAACACTGACTGAAACTGACTTCATTTCACAACTTTAGGTTTTCAAAAATATTGCGGTATAAGTAATAATTTGGTTGGTTGATTTTAACATAATTCTAAAAAGATATAGGTAAGAAAATGCATATCTCTTAGGAATAAAACTGATAACTTTGGTAATTTGGCCTAGAAAAAATTTAGCAATGTCAATTGTGTCAACAGCCCCTGATCTAAATATCTGCTATCAAAGACAAATTTGGGATATTTACCCCTTTCTTATTCTTAACTACCTTTGAAGGGACCTGCTCCCCTTTCGGCAGCCATAACAGCCGAACACATGCTTGCCATAAACCTGCCTTGGTCACTTAGAGGTCAGATGCCTGTCTCATGACAAGGAACCCATCAGAAGTTAGTCACTAGAAAGTCAGATGCCTGCCTCGTGACAAGGAACCAATCAGAAGTTAGCTGGTGGCGCTATGCTTTATGACTCTGGGTGTGTTTTACAGACAAGCACACAGCAATGACATAGAGAGCATAGCAACCACCCTGGGAGGGCCTATGGGCCATAACAACCAGTTGATCAATCAACACAAGGCAAGCCCTCCAAGCCTGGAGGCACACCAATCGTGAGCCTGTGCGTACCTCTAGACACTCCCCTTACACTGTCCTATAAGATCTCTTGGGAGGCCCTAGGAGCCATCTTTTCTAGCCATCCGCCATGGCGGGTTGGTGAAAGACCGGAGCTAACATGGGGTTAGCTCGTTAAATTACAATAAAGCCTCGTGCAGTTTGCATCAAGCTCTCGAATCCGCCTGGTGATTGGGGTGACCGAGAACGTGGCCTGGGACCCCGATACTTGAGTTTCCGGGGGTCTAACACCTTTATATAGTAAAAAGTTATAATGACAAGACTAACACATGACAAGACTAACACATTACCCTAAATGGCCTCTAGGGGTGAGCAAATTCAGAACACAGGATAAAGAGTGACCATCTCTTTGAACACCTATCATTCTTATGTTAATATAAGGACCTGAACACCTATCATTCTTATGTTAATATAAGGACAAGAACACCTATCATTCTTATGTTAATATAAGGACCTGAACACCTATCATTCTTATGTTAATATAAGGACAAGAACACCTATCATTCTTATGTTAATATAAGGACATGAACACCTATCATTCTTGACTACCTTCATTTACACTTGATAATGTGAATCCAAAGCTAGTGTCTCCATTTGCTGATATAAATATTTATGCCTACTCTCCAAGCACTTTTCAGAAAGCATGGCCGTGCACTTAATGATTTCCAATCCCTTTCATAGCCAAGCTAAAGAAATCAACATGTATACAATGTTGCCAGAATGATGCTAAGAATCAGTTCCACAACTGAGCAGCAGTGGTGCACGCCTTTAATCCCAGCACTCAGGAGGCAGAGGCTGGTAGATCACTGAGTTCAAGGCTAGCCTGGTCGGCAGAGTGAGTTCCAGGGCAGCCAGAACTACTCAGAGAAACCCTGCCTCAAAAGTAAATAAATAAACAAGTCTAAAATAAAAAATAAATTAAAAGAACTGTTCCACAATACACTCTAAAAACTGCTCTTAGATTAAGATAAAAAAATTTGATGTCCTTCTTAGCTTTAATTGTTAGCTAGATACAGCCTATAGACGTCTGAGAGGAAAACCTCAAATTGAGGAACTAACTGCCTAGATCAGATTAGTCTGTGCATGTATCTATGAGTGATTGTCTTGGTTGTTCATTGACACAAGAGTGTCTAGCTAACTCTAAGCAGCACCATTCCGAGGCAGGTGGTCCTGAGCCATATATATACATACATACATACATACACACACACACACACACACACACACACACAGTTTTTAAAAATATAAATAGTTGCAGCATTTTATAAATCAAAGATAGCTGAAGCTTTTTGTCAAAAATTTCCTTAACTAATATTTTATGGGCTCAGGGTATAAGCTGCTAGCAACTCTACCCATCTGGATCTCTCATGCTAATATATGCTAACTTTTCAACAGTCATTTTAAGGCCATCAAAAGGAATTTTTAGGAATTTCAGGGGTGGGCATAATGTAAGACCTCTCAAGAAAGAAGGTATCAGAAAACTTATTCTGATCTAAAGAGATAGTGTGGAAAGACAATGGCCACTGAGATTCACAGTCAAAGCCTGGGCCATTACCATCAGTCCCTGGAGGTTATGTTAACTCAGAGAAGTCTTCTAAATCACTGAGGTTTCAGAGTACAGAACTTGTTTAGCTATGAACCTCTTCCATCTGTGGTTTGTATGAACAGAGATAATCAAGAGGCTGGGTAAAACCATAAGAGCCTTAGCCACACTCCAAACCCTGATATATCCAAAATCCTTTGTAAAATGATTAATTACCAGCTGTGTGGGGGACAGGGAGGATGCATCTTTAGGTGAAATCCTTACAAACTACATAAACCATAGCTTTTAAAAAGTAATAACAACAAAGGATAACTGCTTTTAAAGGTTTTTGTAAAGGATGAAAAATTAGTGGGAAAAATCATCTGGTCTTTTCCTCCATGCTCTTATGATTATGAAGATTAGAATAGAATAGCAACATCTCCAATCACTAACTACATCCATTGTAAGCATCCTAGTTATTGACAGGTGATCTGTAAGTTTCCTCTGAGATTGAAACATTCCATCCTGCAGAGAAGCACCTTAAACAGGAAGGCATACAACTCAACATAGCTTCAGGAAGTCCCTTAAATGGACCAGATTCACTAGGCCCCTCCCTCTAAGAGTAAAGCTGCTGAGAGTCATTCTCTCAGCAAGTCAAGCTGCAGAGAAGATTCTGAAGCCAGACCAGCTGCCTGGAATAAGCAGATAACAGCCGAGCTGCAGGGAAAAGGTTTAGAATAACTGGGTCACCAGGAAAGGACACTCCCCACTCTATTGAGTTGCCCACAGGCTGTGTGCAATGTGCTCCAGGGTCCCGGCTTTTGTGAGCTCTCATCCATGCTGCAGTGGGCTTTGTCAATGCAGCTGCCTTTGAGTCATTTCTGCTCCTATAAGTAACACCTCACCCATATTCCTGTAAGTAACCTGAATTGGTTGGATTTTTGGTGGTATCTGTACTTTGGTCTGTTGTGTGCTATCTATCTGGGGTGAGTAGATGTATGTGCTACGTCTCTCCAGGAAAATTCTTGTCACACAACTGACAAGGTCCACAAAACAACGGTTTTGTGACTCATACAGCTCTATTTGGCTAGTGTTAATTTCTTCTCGAAAGCAATCATTCTAAATATTTCTAATCAACTGACAGATTATACAAACATTTATGAGCATATTAATATTTGCTAATTAGTTTTTTCATCGAATCTATTAAGGAGATATTATGAAACAGTTTGCAATTCTATCCATGAAGCTGACCCAATATCAAATGACACCCCAAAATTATTTTATCCATCCACAAGTGGGGGAAATCACATTGATTGTAGTCAGGGCCAGCTTTGTGAGTACAATGTTTAACTGAGCACAATATTTTTAACTGAGTAAAGTCAGGTATGTGAGATATCATAAATCTCTATTCAGCCATAGAAATTAGTTCTCAGGAAATTTGCTGTTGCCCTGTCACTCAGTCACTTCCAAAATTCTAAGCTCAGTCATCTCAGACTTCCTCTCATAGTTCTTGAAGTGGGTGAAGGAGCCTGGTATTAAGCCGATGGTTGGCCTCAGACACTCATCTCTTCACCAGGCACCACAGAGGTGTCCAGTGGGTGCCTTTGTTCCACAGTCACTCAGCCACAGCTTCTTCATCCCTATCTCCCCTCCTCACAGCTGAAAAAAAAAAAAAACTGAGAGGCCATGACTTCTGGGTAAGTCATACTATTTTTTGAAAACCAAGCATCCTAGGGTCTCACTTCTTTCTGGCCACACAATGTAATCAGGCATGGTGATCATTGTCCTAGGCTCCCAGAAAGAGGCACAGACCATCCTCCAGGCTGTCGGTATTGTTCAGAATCTCTTCATATGGTGCAGGTAAAGTGGGAATGGATGGATTTGTGTTACTGAGACTCCTAGCCCATGGGAACTTCCAAGTCTTAACTTAATTAAACTCTGCCTCCAGACCCTCCCCTCTGCCACTCAGTGTTCCCAAGCAATTCATCAGATGTAGTTTCTCACAAAAGTTACTTACCTGAAGGTATCTGTAAGTGATACATCCAATAAACAATTCTGCAGAAAGCCATAGGCAGTCAGTCATTATCTATGACTGCCTGATTGCCTTCATATTTTTCTGAAAATCATCACCTTTCAATAACTTCCAGCATATTTTACCTTCTTTGATAATATAAACTTTATTTTTCCTCTCTTCCATCACAACAAACATTACACCCAGTGTTTCTTTAATAGGTGGATCTGAGGAACACTTTTCTCTTCAAAACAGTCCTTTCAAATTATTTATTGGGGATGCTATATTCCCAACCTGAACAAAAACATAGGTTAAGCTTTGATGGTGAGGTCTGGAGAGATGGCTGAGCAGTTAAGCTTTGATGGTGTCACCACTGCATCCAGCTATTCTAGTTAGGGGTCAAATTAGATCCAAAATAGCCAAAAACTCCAGGTAAACACTGTAATTGGTGATAGGTATGTGTTCAATGATTTAGCCCTGCTATGAGAACTAATGTAGAGTATTTCCAAAAGTTCATAGATGTTTCCAGAAGAAAAGAAATATAACAGTGGAGATTCTGCTGGGATCCTAAAAATAGGAGGCACTGTATGTTTTTATTTTTCTTTTACTGCAGTAAAAGGTGTTTGCCATGTTACCCACATAGCCAGAAATTATAGGCATCCTGAATCAGAATCAACTGAGTGTGAAATGAGGAACTCCTGCCCACTTTCCTATCCATGGTGGCCTTAGCATCCGCAATCCTTTCATTAGCTGTTTAATTGTCCTGGGAACATTCTGAGTCAATATTTTTATTTCCTATTTTCACCTGCTAGTGATGAAAATTTTTCTCCATTTTCTGAAAATATGACTAAATTTAACATGGGAGGAACGACAAGATGCATAGGATGCTTCCCAGGCCAAACAAACAGGAAACCCAAACAACTTAATATATGCTTCTTAAGAAAAGTTCTTCCCACCAGGTTAAAACTGAAGTGTTTCAGTTCCTTTTAAGACTTGGGAGTGTGTTTTAAGGATCTGTTTTGATGAGGGATTTCTCAGTCACCATGTAGAATCACCCACCTCTTAAGCGAATTTACTGAAAGTAAGCTACACCTCCAATGAAACCCTTTTGAGTTTCATTGAATACATCTCTGAAACTTTACTATTTGTTCTTGTTTCTTTTACAATTTAAAACCCAATTAGACTTGGGAAGATTATTAATCCACCCAATTTCTATCAATCCTATGATAGGTGGTGGTCTTTTGATCTACAAATGAAGTCTAGCTAATGTAACAAATACATGAAATATCATCTTTATAATCTTTTGGAAATTTCTTTTATTCCCATTTTCAAACAAATTCCATAAAATTCCATAAAGGATGCCTGGTTCCTTTTTGCATAGCTGATCACAGGATAAACCTCTAAATACCCTTGTGTGAGTCAGAAGTTCCAATTGCACAGCGCATCTAATATGAATAAGTAAAACATTCTCTTACTGTCTTTAAAAATACCTAAACTGGTATATGGTTGATCTCCCAGCCACGTTTTTTCTAGGAGAGAACTAGAAACAACTGAATGACAACAAAGGGTTGAAAAGGGTGAGGGAGGAAGGCTAGTCTTGGGATAGACAAGCCCTAAACACATTGGCAGCAAAGGGAAAAGGAGTAACCATGACTTTCTGATCACCCAGCAAGCAATTTAAAGTCACTGTTATAAACAAGAGAATAGGAACTAAGGGTATCTAATACTCCTAAGTAGAATCTCTTCAATTGATTGTTTTATTTATATATAATTTCTATTATTATAATTATCATGTTATAGTAATTATAATATTATATAGATATTATAATAATGACCTTCACTCATCATAAGCATGTGTACACTACATGCTTTTGTACTTCTCTTATCCTTTATCTTTTCATGTGTATGATGTATGATATATGTATGTGTGTCTACATGTCCATGCCTATAGCACATATATGTCTATTTGCAAGTGTGTGCTTGTTTGTGCCTGTGGAGGTTAGAGGTTGACACTGGGTGTCTGTCTTCCTGGTTCACTATTTACCTTCATTTTTGAGACAGAGTTTCTCACCAAAGCTGGAACTCACTGATTTGCTGAGGTTAGCTGGGCTATGCCTTTTTTTTTCTCTGCCCCATCCCAGCACTGGGATGGCAGATATACAATTCTGCAATCAGCTTTTATATGGAGTTTGGGAATCTAATCTCTGGTCCTCATGTTTGTGTAACAAGCACTTTACCTACAGACCATCTCCTCAGCCCCCAAAGTTTATTTATTTTGAAGAACAAAGCCAAACACCATGGCTTGGTCTTTTAATATATATATATATATATAATATATATATATATATATATATTATCTGAAATTACTTCTTAACATAGTGGGAGGACTTGAAATTATTTAAACAATGGTACCTTTTATGCAGTTCATTTATAAAGGCTTTGCAGTGTCATGAGGAGATATTCATAAAAGCTTTTTTTTGCTATTAAGAAAAGTATCTTCACTCTCATCATAGCAATTATTGTGAGGTAATAATATAAGGTACAATGTGCGCTATAAGACATCTGACATCTTCTTAAGTGTTCTTTTGGTATTTTCTTCTTTATCCCAACAGTGGTCCTTCAAACCGAGTATATTGCTGTCCCCACAGCCTAGGCAGTGGGTAGCACACCCAACCTTTGCCCCCAAGCATGCTGACCAGGGAGTACTTACACCCACTACCACAACACAATTCAGCATATTGCTTAATCTACAGCTGCTGTTACATCAGTTTTCAGAGGAGAAAATTGGGTCTTGGTAAGGTTAAATCACTTCTAGCCTCCCCTTTGCCCTCTGCTAACATGTGACAGACACAATGGTTAAATGTAAACTTTCTAATTCCAAAGTCCATGCTCATCAGTGCTTCTAAGTTTCTAAAACCACTGAGGCCTCTAAATATGGGACCTCAGGGAAACACATGACATTCCATGGCCATCTAACACAGGTGAAGCAAAAGGGGACAAGCCATAGTACTGGCTTGTCTGTCCATACTAGTCTATTGAGGTGGCTCAACATACTGTATATCCCAGTATTTCCACGACACTAATCACAGGACAACTATCCCGAGCCAAACCTCTCCTCTGGCCCAGAGCTCTCCTGTCAACACTAAAGATAGCCTTTATTTCACTGATCTTTACCAACCCTCATGACAGTGCTTCTGTCTCCAAGAATGGCCACAAATTCAACCCAGGGACCCAAGATTGTATTCAAAACAGGAACTATCCACAGCCTGAGTCAGGAATTTTTGTCCCCACAGAGTACTTTGATCCTGAAAAAGGGAACTAACTCTCTGGCACAGAGGAGAGAAGTGGCTTAAAGATGAGAAGGGCTTTGTTGCTGGGGTCTCTTCCCTGTGGATGAGCCATCTAAATTTCAGAGTGGCTGGTTCCTGCTGCGCTTCTGGGAGTCCAGCCACTGCCTCTAGACAAACCAGGAGGAGAATTTTAAAGTCAAACACAAAAGCGCAGCAGCAAGCCAAGAAGTCCACAGCACAGGCCTGCTGGGAGTCTCAGCCAGTTCAGACACCATATGTGCCCCTGCTTAACCATCTGGCTCACTGGACGAGGCCAAGAAAAACAGTGCAAACAAATGGCAGCAAGGCATTGTAGTCCCTGCCTTGAGACAGCCTCTGACTTCACCTTGTAGAGATTTTTCTGCAAACTGCCTGTCATTACAAGTATTCTGTATAAGGGGCAATGTCCAGTTTGTACAAGTTTTAAAACTGGTGAGAGAAAAATGTTCCAAACTTAATCTGATTAATAGACTAGTCTCCACTGTATCCTTCAGTTTTTTAACAGTGTGACTCTGCAAAGCAAAACCTGAGACTGCGTGAAATCATGGAAGCATGTTGCTTGGCCGCACGTGACTCTAAACCCAAAACACTCAGTTTCTATGGCCACCACAGAAAATCTCTACTTTATTAAACTGTTTCTTAAAATGAGGTTTGGGATCATTCATTTAAGCAAAATTCCACAGCAGTCAATTTTGGTACCATGAGAAGTTACATAATGTCTGAAAGTTCACTCTCTGCATCTGTGTTTTATGTGACACTTCAAATTTGGACCATTTGTTCAAGCTAACACATTCTCTGACTAATACATGCATTGACTTTTTGTGACTTTATTTTCATTCTTTGAAAATTTCATACACCCTGGTATTGATCATAACTCAGTGGAATATAATATATATATATATATATATATATATATACATATAGCATATACTGCAAATATATTATGTATATCACTATATACTATATACACGCATGTGCCCATGCACTAAATTTTGAATACTGATCCAATCATTCTCATTTATATGTAATCAGGAAGAGCTACTGCTCAATATTGATAATGCAAGGCAGCGACTAGTTCTGTTGTCAGTTTTTTTTTCCAATTCATGGTCATTTGTCTTTTGAGTTTATACAAATAAAGTGATAATGCTTTTGTTTTTCTGAACATCACAAAAGTTTATCATGCACAAAATTCTTTCTATCTTAATGGAATGAATACATAGTAGACATCTGTCATAGATTTTTGTCAACTGGATGCAAATGTAGACATAACAGAAAGAGGAATCTCAATTTAGAAATTGCCTCCATCAGATTGTCCTTTGGGCACACCTGTGAAGCATTTTCTCGATTGGTAACTGGTACTGAAGAGCCCAACCCAGTGTAGACACTGCCATCCCTGGGCAGGACAGATAGGAAAGGCAGCTGAGAAAGCCCAAGGAAGCAAACCAGGAAGCAGTACCTCTTCCTGGTTGTGCTTCAGCTCCTGCCTCTAGGCTTCTGCCTTGAGTACCTGCCCTGACACTTCTCTTAGTGATGAATGGTTATCAGGAAATGTAAGCCGAAATAAACCTTTTCCTCCCCAGGCTGTTTATTATCATAGTGTTTATTATAGCAAGAAAAAGTGAAATAGGGCAGCATACATATACCACGAAATTAAATATTGAATCTTTAAAACACATATTTCCCATATTGATCCTAAGCCCACTCATTAAACTGCATAATTCATACAACAGAGATAGAGATCTTTTTATTTTAATCAAATAGACAAAACTCATGAGTTATTTTTAAATGTATGTAACAAAAACAAGTGAGAACAAAGAATAATCCATAAAAGCCTGTGTTTATCTCCCATTTTGTTAGACTGGATGAGAGATGTCAAAGTAAATCAAGCCAGCATGAGCCTTTACTTGAAAAGGAAGATAAGCAACAGAGAAGGAAATGGGAGAAAAAGCTAAGTTATTTCCAGCTTCTGTATGGAGGAATTGTTTATATATAGTAGGTAGATATGAAGGAGAAAGGTTTGAGAAAGGCATCAAGCCAGGAGTATGCATTCTGTTTTGAGGTTTGAATACACCCCCAACCCCAAGGTTTATGTATTTTAAAACTTAATCTTGAGGACGGCCGTTGGTGGCACATGCCTTTAATCCCAGCACATGGGAGGCAGAGGCAAGTGTATCTCCGTGAGTTCGAGGCCAGCCTGGTCTCCAGAGCAAGTGCCAAGATAGACTCCAAATTTACACAGAGAAACCCTGTCTCAAACAAACAAACAAACAAACAAAAAACCTTAATCTTGAATACAACCTTTAAGGAGGCGTGGTTAGGTAAGCAGTGCTCTGTGCTTATGAACGGATGAATTCTGTTTCCTTGAGAGTAGGTTCTTCATCTTTATTGAAGTAGGTTTAGAACTCCATCACTCTCTTGTCTTCTCACTATCTGTCTTATGATGATAACCAAGAAAAAAAGACCATAACACATACCGAGCTCTACTGACACATGCCAACCTTTATAACTGTACTAAATGCCTTGCACTTTATAAACCAGTTATTCTTTTATAGCTTTCTGAAGTATCACAAGTAGATTAAACAGAAACTCTGTACTGGGTTCAATAGTACAGATACAACACATACCTGAAATGGGAAGGTATCTCTCTCAGTAGATGATTAACACAGAACACAGAAGAGTTTGCACTTGTACATATATGGACTTGCTTGCATGTACACACATACACACACACTGCTGGTAGAAATAGATAATACAGGTCTCTCTAATTGGAATCTCAGTCAGAAATGAGGGAAGTTATTGAGAAGTAAAAACAAAACAAAACAAAATGTCCTCCTATATACATAGTTGGAAAAACCAACTTAGCAGAGTTGTGTTCATAGTCCTGGATTTCCAGGAAAGCAGAACTCTAAAGATGAACAGAGATTATATAGTGAGCAAACACATACAAAGTATTGAAGGTTATGTCTGCCTCCTTTATCCCAAAGCAGTGAAATAAGTTAAGAAATGATTTAAAGAGAAAAATCTGTATTTGAGGGAATAAGAATAGAAAGAAATATAGAAACCTGCCAGCCCATGTACTGATGAACTTCTGGGTTCTATTTATCAAGGAAGTAGATGAGAAACAATGTTACCAGAGAGACATCCAAGGGACTAAAGACCCAAATTGCTCTTGGAAATTTGGCCACTGGTTCTCAAAATGCCACTGGGTCTATTGCTTTGGAATGCCTAAGTCTTTGCAGTGTTCTTGGTCAGGAGTCAGGGTATCAATTCTACCAGAATGCAGACTACATTTCTGTGGGGTCAAAGGATGTTACCAAAAACCTAGAGGCCCCGTAAGAGACTCTGCCATGGCATGAACCACCAGGGAGAGTCCTCACTAGGGCAATGTTCAGTAGAGCTCAAAAGAATGCAAGAATAAGATCACTTGTAAAGTTCCCATCAAGGCAATACCTAGTAGAACCATGAAAGTGAGGCACCCCTTCCAAAGTCTCTGAGTTTTGAGACCACCAACTGACAATGCCAGCCTGAAAAAGTTGCATCATGAGATTCTAAATCACCAGAGTTACTACATGGTTTAATATCACCAATACCATGGAAATGGGTCTATTGGAGATCACAGGTTCCCATCCCTAGTCCAAGAGTGCTGGGTATGGAGGATCTGGAATCCATGGATACTAATGTACAGCTGTAAGGCTTAACTTTGTTTTTATTGTTGGCTTTTGAACTTTGTTAAGACAAGCCAACTCTCTTTTCTTATGTTTTATAGGTAGATTGTGTCTCTCTTATGATCCAGGTTTATCTCCTCATGGTCCTTTTTATGCCTTCTGTATAACCATGTACTTGCAGCTTCCTGGCCATAGTGAGTTTCCTAATGTTGAGCACCAATTGGTTACCTATTACCCACTTTTGTAACTGTTTTTTAATCTCTTCTCCCTGTGTCACCCAATGGGACAGATTTATTCTAGGCCCATTGCCAAGCGTGTCCTATTTGTCTGAAATTAACCCTCCACACACAGCTGGGGAACACAATGGCAGGAATCTGACATGTGGGAAGGACATCTGGGAAAGAAGAAACAAGCAACAAGGAGCATCAGAGCAGGCTGTAAAGAGTACTAAGTAGGGCCTGGACCACAGGCTTCATGTTCCTTAGGGAAACCTAGAAAAATATGTTTCAGTGCAAAAACAAATGGTTTTTATAGTGTGCTTCATACAGAAATACTCATTTCACAATTAAATATAATACATAAAATCCTCATTCAAATTTTCTAAACTTACCATTTTAACCTAGGGCCATTTTTAGCAAATCTCTTATAAGACTCGCTCTACTTAAATCATTAGTCTCTTTCGGTTCCAGATGTTTCATTTCCTTTAAATAATTGCAGAGATGGCAGATCAAATTAGCCCTTCCCTCTAGAGAGTGGGAAGCCTCAGTGAGGAAAGAAAATGTTCATGACAAATTGGTTAATACCGAGATGTCTCAGGGGAGCAGCGACTCTCAGTGTCTGCCATTGCCTTTGGCAACCTGAATTTTTCCTTCAATTACTGAGAAGTATTTCTGGATTAACCACAATCATTATACTGAGTAAATTCATCCCCTATTTAATTTAAAGCAACAACAACAAATAAACAAATATTGAATTTGCTGAGAGAAACTGGTGTAGTTCTGTCATGATGTATCAGGATTTTGCTTCAACCCAGTGAATATATTTTCCTGTCAGTTAGCTAATCTAATAAGCAAAATCCTTAGCATTTAAAACTTCACCTAAATTAATGAAACTGGGAACTTAAAATGGTACATGAAAAATGCCTAAAATGGCATCCTACTTTGATTTTCAAAAAATTGGTTATGAATCAATGGAGAAAAAAAGAGTTAATGTTGTATATACAAATAATACCTCCCATAGTAAGAGTTTAAGTAAGCATTTATTGTGTGATGACTTGAGCTCCAGCTAGCATTACACATAAACCTGCAAATCAGGTGTGATTTCACAGTCTCTGGCATCAGCATCAGCCTTTTGTCAAAGCTCCAGGTGATTCCAAAGAGCAACCAATGCTAAGAGACTGCAGGATGGGACCAAGTAGCTAATAAAACAAATTTTGTGACAGAAGACCCTGGAAATCCAACTAATATAAATCTATCATCAGTTGTCAGGTACCATGCATGTCAAAGAGCAAGACAATTTCTGCACGTTAGGAACTATCAATCAATTGGATCAAACAGACAAAGTGATTCTGCAGTGGTAAGAAAGGATATTTCTACTTAGATACAGCAAGGAAGGGCCCCAAAGTCGAGGCAGTTGACGGGATTTGATAGATGAATGAGGTTGTATCAGGAGAAAAGAGAGAAAAGTGGTAGTGGACAGACACACAAACCTGTTTTAAAAAAATCCATGAGCAGGAGAGTGTAAAGCATCTGCACACTACAGAGGATCCAAAGAATTTAGACAGTCTGAAGCTGGAACCCAACTGGTCAGAAGGACCTTCAAAACCAAGCCAGGCCAGGCAGTGGTGGCGCATGCCTTTAATCCCAGCACTCAGGAGGCAGAGGCAGGTGGATCTCTGTGAGTTCGAGACCAGCCTGGTCTACAAGAGCTAGTTCCAGGACAGCCTCCAAAGCCACTGAGAAACTCTGTCTCAAAAAACAAAAAACAAATAAACAAAAACAAGCCAGGAAATACTGATACCTCCCTGAAGATAAAATGATGCATGTTGGGAACCAGATCCTCTGCAGAGCTGTGATCCAGGTTTCCGGAGAAGGGAAGCAGGCTTAGAAACGAAATCACAAGCTAAACTAAGCCATAAAATTTGTAGTGAAAGTCTCCCTTCTCAAATTCCTTCTATGAAAGAAAATAAAGGAAACACTTTATTTTTGAATGCAGCACTTTATATTAGATCCACACATGATTTTATATAAAATTGTGCTGGGGAAAAAAAAAACTTGAAAGGGAGAGCGTGAACTTCACAGATAACAGAAAATGACTCTGAAAATTATGGTGAGAGTGATAGCTCAAAATTGTACACTTCTTAGCATAATCTTTTCTGAACCATTTTCTTTACAAGTTACTGCTGCATGTAAGTAAGAACTACGTATTTAAAGACCTTGAATGTTGAAATCATCCTGTCATCTGTCTCAAGTACTTGATGATGGTCTAGTGTGGGAGAAGCATATCAGTACTGTTCTAAGTTTTGTTTTCCAAATGCAGAAAGTAAGGATTAATTCTGCCAAATAAGTATCAAGAACTACTAGGAATCTTATATTTTATTCTTCCAGAAAGCCAATGTGTTAGCTTGTGACAGTTTCATCAATATTTATTGAAGACACTGAGACCCCACCCCCAGGCCAGAAATAGAGCCCTGTCTTTTTTATTCTCAGAAACAACAGCTTCAGGATATCAGCATTTTCTTTCACCATCTTGCATAACCCAGTTCCTATAGGACTCTGTAGGGCAGAGCAACACAGAGACTTGTCACAGATAATCGGGCGGTTGTTTAACAGGGGCTGTATGTGTTTCAGCCATCTTCACAGTAGAGATTACGGCAATTTTATGGACAAGAAGCATGCCTGCCTCTTGCTATGAAACAGGACACTATTTATATCTTCAAAGAGATTGGTTTTTATGCAAATGTCTTCTTTTGTCTGAGTTTGGAATTTTTCAATTTTATTTATTACTATTTTGTATACAACCATCGTGTGTCTGGGGGATGCACACCTTGAGGCACATGTGGAGGTCAGAAAACACCTTTGTAGCATTAGTCTTCTCCTTCTACCTTTATGTGATTTCTGGAAATAGAACTCAGGTATCCAGGTTCACACACTGACCCGTTTCATCAGCTCATGCATGTGTGTATACATGTGTATGGTGTATTTGCATGTTTGTGTGTGTGCATGAATTCAGATATGTCCATGCCATAGCACACAAGTGGAGATCAGAGGATAGATAACCTCAAGTATGAGCCCTCACTTTTCACCTTGTTTGAGATACAGTCTTCCCCTCTGTCATTTGGTGCTATATATGCCAGCAATAACTTCCAGGGATTCTCCTCTCCTCACTTTTCATCTGATATAGTGAGCACTGGATTCATCTGATATAGTGAGCACTGGATACGAATGCACAAGGCTGTACCTAATTCAACATGGATTCTGGAGATTCAAACTCAGGTCCTCATGCTTTCATGGCAAGAATTTAATCCACCAAAACATACCCCCAGTTCCTTTCCAAACATCTTTGAAACAAAATCAGGACAAAGGCAGTTAGGGAATTAATGGGAGGTTAATTATGATAAGTGTACTGATGAGCTGCCCAAGTTCACAAAATTAGTGACAGAACAAAGATTAGAACCTAAGTCTACCTGGTTGGCACAACTAAGCTCCACCTGCACTGTAAGAGCATAAGTCTGTCTGGTTGGCACAGCTAAGTTCCACCTACACTGTAAGGACATAAGTCTGTCTGGTTGACATGACTAATTAAGCTCCACCTACACTGTAAGAGCATAAGTCTGTCTGGTTGGCATGGCTAATGTCCACCTACACTGTAAGGACATAAGTCTGTCTGGTGGATGTAGCTAAGTTCTCACTATACTGTAAGAACACTCAGTAGAAGACATTTAGACTTTTGGAAAAAAATCCACATCTTCTAGTCATTGTAATGAATAAAGAGCCAAGAAGATATGCACAGACCCTTAGCTGTCACATCGTTGGTTAAGACTTCTCTCTAAAATTGTGATATGAATAACATTCACTCCCTCTGAAACATTACAGACCTCTTTAGGCTGTGGAGAACACTTTAAAGACATTAACTATGATAGTTGCAGGAAAAAAATATCTAGGCTATCCTTGGATGCTACTTCTAAGGCATTGAATTTTAATTCTAGCTTCAGTTAAACACTTGATGAAAGGAATTTAAACACTATTTATATGATATAGCAGAATTTTATGGAGCAGAATTTTTCCACAGTAGGCCATTTCACACCAGTAGATGCTCCATTCAGAAAGTATTTCAAAGTGAGGAAAATGACCATGATTTATGTTCTTTCTAAAGTTAGAGACTTGAGTTTTATATTTTGCTACTCGGAGGGGAAGAAATGCTGTTGCTTCAAATGCCACAGACTGCCACACCTGCTCTTGGGCAAGTTCCTTCTGCCACACCAGGCTTGTCAGGATGGACCAAGGGTGGACACGCAGAGCCTCACCCACTCCTTGCATTCCTAAGTGTCTCCTCGTCCTGAACTGCTGCCCAGAATCTCACTGTAGGGAAGACTGGATTGCTACAGTTTAGAGTCAAGGCCAGTGTAAACACCCACTTTAACACCAATGTCTAGTACACGGAGACCAGGCTGTTAGCGCTAACAGGCCTTCACCTTTTCCATGCTAGTACCTGACTCCTTCATCACCACAGTGGCCACAAATAAAGGTAAATGATATTCTTCTGACCTCTTCGGAGAAGAGGGCTCTCTTGCAAATGGGGAAATGCCTTCCTCTGGACATAGTTGGAGAAGCCTTAGCAGGAATGTTATAGTGGGAAATTGCCAATATGGAATCAGGTAGAATGCTACTTCCAGAGCTTTGTGACCAGCTACTCAAAGGTACACTAAAGTCTAAGTCTTTTATTCCACCCTCATTGCTGCGAAGGCCGTTTTTCCAGGTCCTGCTCTATACAAATGAAGCCTGCTGGAGATTCCTTTCTGATTCTGAGAGACAAAGTGTGAAGACCATCCTGGGTCAGTGAAATCATCTTTTGCCTTAGATCATGCCCCCAAATAGGAGGAGCTTAAGTCTCCTTTCCAGGATTTGAAGTCTGTCCTGAACCCACAGCCCAAGCAGATCCTGGTATGCTGCCTAGTATTTGGGGATTTCTTACTGGTGAATATGATATAGCCAAAGCCTCGCTTGGCTGCAAAGGAAAACCAGAGAAAAATAAAGATGTGCTTTCATTGGTAACAGACTGTGGGGTCAGGATGTTGTTCTAGTGACTCACTTGAAAAAAAATGGTAGGAAAATTAAATTCAACCTCATGACAAAGTTGGGATGGCTTTCCTTCACAGTAGTTCCAGCCAAGACTACTTTTGTGCCGGCTACATCTATGTGATTCAAGAGTATCTAGCAAACTTGAGTCTAAAATCTAGCTAAAGGACTAGCTGTTTTGCTTATTAAGTAATTCTGACATGAGCCACTTCAGACAACTTATGAAGCATGTATGGTAACTGATAATTTGATTAATTATTAACAGCCTGAAATTTCTAAATGTCTTTCATATAGGCATAGACACAGAAGCCACTTGATCCCCTCTTCTCCTTCTTGGCTTCTACATTAAATTTCCTTCTCAGCCAGAGTATCCCATTGTTGTTAGGTGCACGAGGAGATAGGTTAGAGGTGTAAGTGATCTCCTCGGGGCTTTATACTCCATCTTCAGTGAGTTCTGTCAAGTACTAAGCTTGGGAAGTGTGGACTGCTTGAATTTTTGTACACTTTAATCATTTTGTAAGAGACTTTCTTATAGTTTGATTGTTCCTTAAATCCTTTTGAACATAAAGAACAAACTTACCTCATCCATACTAGGCCAGTACTCAATGGCTGGGGCCTATCTCCAGCCATTGGTTATTTTCGTTATATTGATGTGTCCTTGGTAACCATAACACATAGCACACACATTTCTACCTAAATGCATGAACCTATCTTCATCCCTTACACCCAGGAATGACATTTCCTCCAAACTTCAGCTTTTAAATATTATTCAGGTTTTTCAGTCTAGCTCAAGGCCACTTACTCTACAAAATTAAGGATGATGTTTCTCTTGTTCCGGGTAATAATGCCACTCAGGTGTTTGAAGTTACGTAATAGCACATTGTGTTCAGCAGTACCATTCTGTGTGCCACTGGTGGTGCCACCCCTCAACTGTGAGCCCTTGGGGCTCATTCTCCTTTGATCTCATATCTCCCAAGCAAGTTCAGTTATTTGTTTGGAATAAATGACTTAAAAAAAAATGATGCCACACGCTTCCAATAATGGGCTTGGAAAGGAGGTAGGAAGGACAGAAGGAAAAACAAATTCAAACTGGAAAGCTGACATGTCCTAACATCTAATCCATAATCACTCATGACAGGAAACCCCAGAATAAAAAGGCCAGACAGTTTAGTGTTTTCAAATGCCTTGGTCTTTCCTTTTATGTAATTATTCATTCTGCAATGCTTTGTCCTGGACAAAGCGTGGACGTGACTCTTTGGGTTCCCTTCTTTCAAAGGGAACAGACTGCTTTATAATAAACTTATTCTGTTTATAATGCAGATCTTCTCTCTGTCACTTAACTACAACTGCATCCCCTTATCTTAAAGCAATAATTTGATGGATGAGTAACTGCCTTTCCCTTAAGGCAAAGAATGGAGAAGACAGAGCCAGTAAAATTAATTCAAAATAGTACCGCCATGAAAACACAGTTGACAACAGTGTGGGCTACCACTGCACACTCACAAAGGTGTTGTCCAAGCCACAGTAGCACTGGTTTCTTGAAATAAAAAGGGCAAAATTATCTTCAAATGCATTTTAACACAATTAAATACCCTGTGTGAGGCAGATTTATTTCAGAGACCATGACTGAACCACTGGGAATTTGATTTCCAGTATGGGAAATGTTCAGTATCTGTGTTTTGCCATCTATTATTTCAATAGCTGACTCTGTTTTCTTTCAAATACATGGCACTGAATAGTTGATGGTCCTGTGATCTTAAAGCAGTTTTAACTGACCGTACCATTTGGAAATGCTCTGCCCATTAGAAGCAGAGAGGGTTGGGGGGCAGGGGGAGTTACACTACACATCACAAATCATGAATCTTTGTTCCTGCCAATACTGTGCTTGGGATTTCTAACACCTAGCAATTTTCTAACTTTGTGGTTGAGGTCATCTTTGAAAGACTACATTTATATTTTCCCCTTGTGAGACAGAATCAATACCTCACTGCTGAGAGAAAGTGAATTGCTCCATTCATGCTAGCATGCTGAGTAAAAATTCAAATGATCAGGCAACAAGGCCTGCATGTTTTGGAAACACAGGAACTAAAAAGGGGGAAAAAAAGAAGAAGAAAGAGCTCCTGATTGCTGTCTTTTGGAAATATTAAATCTGTCCAGGTTTTAGTTTTATAAATTCCATCTCTCTGCCTTTCCTGAAAAATGGCTCATAGCGAGCATGCTTAATTGCCAGAAGGAAACCCTGAGTCCATGCAACACTTCACAGAGTTTCCAACTCTTTCCATGTTTACTGCAAGGCCAAGTCTCCTCGAAGCCCCACGGCCCCATCTCTCTCCTTCTCTTGCTCACTCAGACAAACGACTTCCAGCAGTTGCATTCATGAAGCAGTTGTTTCTAAGATGCAGTGGAAAGTAAGCTTTAGATAAAGTGGGATCGTTATAGTTTAGGAGCATCTTGAAATGTTGTTCGAAGTCAAGACAGTTAAATTTGGGTTGCATAGAGAGAAAATTGGTTGCAGTTTGTATGGGAGAGCTGGAAGATTTAATCACACACTTGAGTGTGTTTGTTTTTCCTTAGAGGCAGCAGTGTTCCTCACTAGGCACTTTTGCTTATCAATGGGCATCCTTCCTCTTCTCGCCTGTCATAGGAACCAACTTTTCAAAGTAGTTCCTTCTAGAACAGTGGCTCCCAAACATAAGCAAGCTGCTGAGGTCCCTGTAGAATTGAGTTCCACACAGATGGCTAATTCAGTAGCTCCAGGGCTTGGCCCATGAATGT
This sequence comes from Cricetulus griseus, assembly GCF_003668045.3. Taxonomy (NCBI): domain Eukaryota; kingdom Metazoa; phylum Chordata; class Mammalia; order Rodentia; family Cricetidae; genus Cricetulus; species Cricetulus griseus. The sequence continues at coordinate 194,643,198 of NC_048597.1, read as the reverse complement.
GTGTATATGCTGTGTCTCCAAGGGGGCCAGGCTGTGACCTGAAGACAACACTTTAGGCATCACAGCTTTGAGAGGAAGCAAAGAGAAGCCTCAGGAAAATGAACAGGACTGTTGGAAGTGAGGACTTCATCAGAGAGCTTAAACACAGAAACCATAGAAGCAATGGTCTATATCAACAGCTACTTTGTGAAAGAATATATTAGATGTCCATGAGCTCAGACTGAGCCAAGAGTTGTGGAATGAAGAATACAGAACAAAATTTGCAGAAGCAAAAGAAAGATTGCAGACTGAGACCTTTCTAAGAATGCAGCAACATTAAAAGACAGGTGGCAAGCTAAAACTATACTACAATAAGTAGAATCATCTTCCAATTCTCTTCCTCCATTACAGTGGAGTGGGTTGCAATCCTTCCCTCTATGAGCTAACCACACAAGGTTAACTATCCATGGATGCATGATGGAAACAACATTCTCCTGATTCTCCAGCACACTTGCATTTTTTGTTTGTTTGTTTGCATCTTATTTTATGTGTATGGGTGTTTTGCCTGCATGTGTGTCTATGTAACACATGCATTCGTTGTTTTTGGAGGCCAGAAGAAAGTGTCGGGTCCACTGGGGTTAGAGTTACAGATGGTTTCAAGACATTATGTGGGTGCTTGGAAGTGAATCTGGGTCCTCCAGAAGAGCAGCCAGAACTCTTAATGAGAGCCATCTCTCCACCCCCAGCACACAATTTTGTCACCAGGTACAAGCACTATCTTAGTGGCAAAGTATAGCCTCAATTGCTCACCAAGAGTCCACAACAACCAAGGTGGGGCTGCCATTCAGAAACTTCAGGATAATCCTAGGCACGGTGCAATGTTCAATGATCTGTGGCCTTCAAATAGCATTTATCACCCTACATGGGTCACTATCAGCTGCTTCTTCACAACCACTTTACCATAACAGTCTTTAATGAAACATCTGTACGCTAATATGCATGCAGGCTCTACTGAGCAACAGCTTCCTAGCTTCTAAAAAGCCCCATTCAAGAAGCTCCATTGCTCTACTGAATCAAAGTTGAAACTAAGATTTGAACCCTCTAACTTCTATGCATACTTGATTGTATGTCCCCAAAATTATTTTCTTCATTCATCATTTTTTAAGCTTTTAGGATTTAGGCCCAAATGCCTGAGAGTTCAACAGGCATGGGAGCTAGGAAAGTAAATAAGAGAAGCCAGACAGTAGTAACATGATAAAGAGTGATGGAGAAGGCTGGGCCCTGAGACAGCAAACTAAAAAAACACAAGACTCACATTTTCTAAGGCTGAGGAAGCCAAGCAACACATATATTGAGGCCAGTGGTGCATCAGTCTTCTAGACTGTGAGCATCACTGAAGTTAATGGGAACCAAAGATGTGATGTCTACCTCTCCTTTCCTCTTGGCTGTTCATGAGGAATTGGATATTGCAAGGCTGTTTTCTCAAAGGCAGGGATTTCTGGCCTGTCCTGCTCACAGTTCTCTTCCCAGCAAGTAGAACAGTGCTTACTGCACAGTAGACACACTCTGCAAATATTTGCTGCATGACTGACTAGACAAGAAAAAACTGAATAAGTGATTGCTGAATGGAAACAAGTGCATTATTATCCTAAGACATTGTCCAAATTTGTTCTCTTTATTCTATGCAAATCGCACTGGCTACTAAATGCCATATTGTACAGAATTAGTGCCACAATTATGAACTTGAGGACTAGTGTACATAGATCCATGAGGGCTGGGGCTCAGCCCTTCTTTCTGTTTTATTTTATTTGTGTTATTTTGTTTTTTTGTTTTCTCATTTGAGACAGATTCTCAGTCTGTAGCCTTTGCTGGCTTAGAACTCACTATGTAGATCAGGCTGGCCTTGAGCTCACAGAGGTCTGATTTCCTCTACCTCCCAACCACTAGAATTGAAAGTACCTGCCATCATGCTTGGCTATTTTATTTTTGAGACAGGTCTCTCTATATACAAGAATAAGCCCTAATAGGCTCAGTTGTTTGAATACTTGGTCTCCTTTGGTGGAACTCTTTGGGAAGTATTAAGACCCTCCTGTCTCAGCCTCCTTAAGGCTTGAGCTACAGGTGTGTATCACCTACAAGGTCCTAATCCTCTTCGTTGGACCATCTACCACACCCAGCAAGAATATAGCGATAAAACTAGGAAAACATGTCAGGCCTGAGTGTGGCTTAAGTGGTAGTGAAATGAATAATACAGATGGTCATCATAGACGTCTGTAACTTCAAAAGCCAGTCAAGAAACAGGCTGAAGAACCCAAGCTTAGAAGCTCAAGTTTAATCTGAACTGTGCTGCGCTCCTTACAGGCACTGACTAGTCATCTGACCTCTCTTCCCCTTGGGAACAATTATCATTACATTGCTGCCATCTGCTATCCTTTCTGATCCCACCGGCCTTCAGAGTACATGGCTTTCTGCCTGCTGCTCCCTCTTTTATCTGATGCCATTCTACGAGACCCTGATCCACTGGAAAGAAAGTTAATCTTCTCCGATCTGCATGGTTGCTTCCACCCATAGATTGTTTCCCTTGGTGAAGCATTTAGCACAAACCAGGAGCACACAGGCTCTGATAAAACACTCTGGAGGAAGAAAGGCTTTGCTAGTGCAGCTGTTTGGTGTCTGTGAATTTCTACAAAGATGGATATGTTATGACTGCACAGTTTGAGAAGTGTGTTGGTAAGAAAGTGTGGATGGCTGGAATCACTGATCGTTTCTACTTTATAACAAGAATCCCCTCCATCTATTTAAGTCCCGGGTCTCTACTTCAGCTTTGTGCACATTCCAGGCCACATTGCTGAATATGAATCCCAGGTTTGCATCCCCTGAACTGCTGCTTCTTAAAACCAATGTATAAGAGCTGTGACTTGAAGCACCCTGTGATAGCAAGATCATGAGTCAGGAGCTTAGGAGAATTTCAGCACTTAATCACCTGGACTTGCTTAATCACTAACCTGCAAAATATGTTCTTAGAGGAGATGTAAGAAAAAAATATGGCAGGATGGTTGTGAGAGACAAGTGAAGTGAAAATACGAGAAAGTTCTTAGAAAGGGTACAGAATAGGGAAATGGTTAGTTTTTTATTGTAGATGATGATAACATTATGAATAAGAGGAAAGTGGGTATCAATAAGGAAGATGTCATTGGGAGATTAATAATAGAGTCCCAGAAAACCTAGTTAACAAGAGGTTGCCCAAAGAGAGAAAAATGAAAGTTCTATCCTGATGGGGGTATTTGGGGGCTAGGGAGAACTCCCAGGAATCCATGAAGATGACCCCAGCTAAGGCTCATAGCAATAGTGGAGAGAGTGCCTGAACTGGCCTTATCCTATAACAAGATTGGTTACTATACTAATTGTCATCAGGGAACATTCATTCATCCAGTAACTGATGGAAGCAGAGGCAGAGATCCACTGACAAGGACTGGGCCAAACTTCAGGAGTCCAGTCGAAGAAAGAGAGGAAGGATTGTACCAGCCAGGGGGGTCAAGGTCATGACAGGGAAACCCACAGAGACAGCCAACTGGAGCTTGTGGGAGCTCACCAACTCTGGACCAACAGCTCAGGGGCCTGCATGGCACCTGAAACTGACTTAGACTCTCTGCCATATGTGTGACAATTGTGCAGCTTGGCCTGTTTGTGAGGCTCCTACCAGTGGGATCAGGATCTGTCCCTGGTGCTTGAACTGGCTTTTGGGAAAACAATCCCCATGCTGGGTTGCCTTGCCCCACCTTGATGCAGGGGGAGGAGCTTGTTCCTGACTCAACTTGACTTCAGGCTTTGTTGACTCCCATGAAAGGCCTGCCTCATTCTGAAAGGAGACTGAGGAGGAGTGGATGGGTTGGGGTAGAAGGAAGGTGGGGGGAGGGAATGGGAGAGAAGGGAGAGGAAACTGTGATCAGTATGTAAAATAAATGAAAAAAAAATAATTAGAAATATTTTTTAAGTTATGGTGGTAGCAGGAAAGATAAAGGTGGAAGTCCCATCACTCTATGATAAGTGGTAATTTGCGAGGGTCAGGATGGCAGGGGCAAGGAAGGTTAGGGCTTCAAAGAATCAAATACTGTGTGAGGAATCTCTGATCTGTTTCCCTGAAAGAAAGACAATCAATAACTCGACAGGGGAGAGGGGTGTAAAGATGAAGCACACAATACAGGGTCTGGGCAGTTTCTACCCTCTCCCTAACACAGCAGGCTCCATAAACTCATCAGAGATAACAGGAAGTAGTCTGAGCATAACATAAAGAATGAAAATAAGTCCGGATTGCAACAAGGAATATGATCCTGCTGTCCTTATGTGTGCTTTATTATTATATTTAATGTATTTGAAACTAAAGCCTGGTGACATCATTCTCCCCCTCAGCCTTTCCCACATGTCCTCTCTCTAACCCCTCCCATGTTCCCACCACCATGGCCCCTTTTACTGTTTCATTTTGTTTGAAAATATATTTTTCATACAATATATTCTGATGATAGTTGCCCTCCCCCAAATCATCCCAGATCCTCCACACCTCCCCAAAATGTATAGCCCAGGCTGGCCTCGAACTCATGATTCTCCTGCCTCCACCTCTCTCAGCAAATCTATCAGCATGAAAAACCACAACAGGCCCCTTTTCCTTTTATTATTGTTATTACGGGTAAATGTACAAAGACAGAGATACACACACGAATATAAGGACACATTGCTGAGTCCATTTCTGCTGTTTGTGTGTATGTGGCTTCAGGATGTCTACGATCCTCAAAAGCTGACAGGCAAAACACAAGTGAGGAGTCACCCTCTGTCCCTAGCTAATGACAATGGGGCTGAACCCACAAGATCCTTGGTCACCCTGCTCATTTGGGGAATAAGGCCACTGAGACAGACATGTACAAAGGGAACCAGGGAAATGGGAGCTGGAGCAAACTCTCTTTGCTAGAAGCATGCACAGAGAGTACCAGAAGGTTGATATGATGAAGTACAAGGAGAGAGCTCATTTAGATGACACAGATTATGAAGTAAAAATATAAACATGAAAAGGAAAAAATAAGGCAGAGCCTAAGCTTTCTGTCTTCCCAAAGGCCCTGGAGAAAAACTGATAGTAATACCCAGGACTCAGCATACAGCTCTAAAAGAGAACTTGAGAGTGGGAAGGGCACACCAGAACCCACACAGACATTTCCAAACACAGCAAAAGCCACTGCCTTACCTGTGCACAAGATGTGATGGTTAACACCGAGACAGGACCTATATCCATGTAGAACTTGATCTAGAATCGTGTAGGGCATGCTGTGGGGGATTAGCTACATTGAGTTAATTGAGACAGAGAACCCACATTCACCGTGGATGGCACCATTCTCAGTGCTGGGGTCCTGAAATGAATGAAAACGAGCAAGCACACTAAGTACACGACTGACTGGACCAGATGCCTCATGATCCCACTGCCATGACTTCCCTCAGAACAGAAAGCCCAAGGAAACCCACACTTCCTTAAGTTGCTAGGGTCAGGTATTTTGTTGCAGGATTAAGGAAAATCACTGATCCCCAAAGTGGAGAGGCAAACACTGAGATAAGTAAGTAGCATCACACACAAGAAAACCCAATTCCAGGCGGAAAGAAAATGCACTTCAAAGAACAGCCCCTGTTCTTGCCTCCTAGTGCGCAAGACCTTAATAGGAATATGAAGAAGAATGAAACAAAGCACAAGAAACAACAGTTGCCGAAAGGCAGACAGCAGAGAATAATTGCAAGTCCAACAGTGTCCTTAGAAGAGCTCCATGTCTGTTTGATAAATTGGAAGTACAAATAAAAAAGACACACTGGAAGTCTATTAATGGGACAGGGGAAAAGGCTGAAGCTACAATTAATGTCAGAAAGCACGTTCAGAAGAAATTGGTTGAGGGCAAAGTTATATAATGATAGACAGTGTGTGTCCTTGTCATCATAGCACCAAATGATTAAGACCAGAAACAGTTAGAAATGTTACAAAGAAAACTCCCTGAAATTAGAGAGAAATGCAGTTTAGAGGGCAGGTCTTCTCTCCTTAAAAAGGACCCAGAGGGATCAACATTGCACATGTCCTGGTTAGGTTTTCAAGATGCAGGGACAAGGGACTTTTTTTTTTTTTCTTTCAAGCAGAAATGTGAGTGAAATAAAAGAGGGAATAAAATCAGGAGTTTCTTCACTGCAGCACACTTTGCCAGAAAACAGTGTTACAGTATCTCTAGTGTCTCAAGTGGGAAAAAGAATGACTTCAAAATGTAATAGCCAGACACAATAGGAAACAGCACTCTGGTGTCATGGAATATGAAAGAATGTTGGAAACAGAATACAGGAGACCTTCCTGGGAAAAACAACTGTAAATAAATCAAGCCCAGCAAGCAATGGCTGAGGGAGATATAATACAATGGCCTGCTCAGCACCCAGGGCCATGACCAGATAAATATCAAGAAAACTCAAAGGCTGGATCTACAAACCCTGATGCGTACGGTGAAGAGATGGGTGTGCAAGCAGCCAACACAGCTTGCACTCAGTGAACTGGAAAATGTCATTTAGCACTTGAGGAAGCTATAGCAATGTCCCCATTAATGCTACAAGAAACACAGGAGTTTGACTCAGTGCTTAGCTATGGGTATCTCCTTCTGCTTCCATCAGCTGCTGATGGAAGGCTCTAGGATGGCATGTAAGATAGTCATCATTCTCATTATAGGGAAAGGGCATTTAAGGAAGACTCTCCACTATTGCTTAGATTCTTAGTTAGGGTCTTTCTTGTGGATCTCTGGACATTTCCCTAGTGCCAGATTTCTCCTGGAATCCACTTGTAGAGAGGGAGGAGTGATGAGCAAAGGAGTCAAGACTATGCTGGGGAAACCCACAGAAACAGCTGACCTGAGCATGTGGGAGCTCATGAACCCTCTCCATACAGCTGAGGAACTGGCATAGGACCAAACCAGGCTCCCTGAATGTGGGTGACAGTAAGGAGGCCTGGGCAGTCTATGGGGCCTCTGGAGGTGGAACCAGTATTTATCCCTAGTACATGAATGGACTTTGGGAGCCTATTCCCCCATAGAGGGATACTCTCTTAGCCTAGACACAAGGGGAGGGCCTAGGCCCTGCCTCAAATGATGTGACAGACTTTGATGATCCCCCGGAAGGCTTCGCTCTCCCTGGGGAAATGGGAGCATGAGATGGAGAGGGAACTGGGATTGGATATGTAAAATAAGATTGTTTCTAATTTAAATTTAAAAAAAAAAGAAACTCAGGATGTTGGATCAACTTGGGTTTGATGTGTTAAAAAGAACTCAGAAATCTAGAAAAAAAAAAAACTTATAACATCTGTCACTGTAAAAAAAAAAAAAAAAAAACTTGTTATGGGATAAATTGTGTCCTAACAAAAAAAAATTATATGCTAAAGTCTTCAGCCTGTATGTATTAGTAGACTATATTTGAACATGAGTTCTCTGATGATGTTGTACTGGGAGGGGGGGCAGAAGGACTCAGTTTTCAGTTTTCTTTAAGGTTATAACTTCTGGTTGGTCACCTACACTCCAGGGGATGTAGAAGTGGATTCAGAAGTGTGTGGTCAGCACAAATTAGAGTCAAAGGGTTACTAAATTTAAGAAAAGAGAGAGACCACTCAGCTGGGGATAAGGAGGTAGGGGTGGATTTGGGAGGAGTTCAGGGAAGAGTTATGGTGAATATGACTCATATTCATTGTATAAAACTCTCAAAGAATTAACAAACATATTCATTTTCAAAAGAGAAGTAGTTAAGGTAAAATGGGGCCATTAGAGTGGACTGATGTCCTTGTAAGCAGAGAGATTAGAACCCAGGTGCCACAGGAGTCCACTGTGCTTGGACATGGTAAGAAAGCATTCACCCACAGGTCAGGGACAGGGGCCTGAAGAGGTAAGCCACTGCCAGCACCTGACATTGGGCCCCTACCTTCGAGAACCCTGAGAAAGTGACCTGTTGTTTAGGCCACACAGTCTGTGGCACATGGTTCTGGCATTTTAGCAAAACAACGCAGTACCCTAATCTTTTTATTTTTTGAATTTCTTTTGTTTTGACATCAAAATTGCATCATCACTCCCTTCCCTTTCCTTCTTCCAAACTCTCCCATATACCCCCCTTGCTCTCTTTCAAAATCATGGCATCTTATACCATTAAATGTTATTATATACATATACATATACATATACATATACATATACATATACATATACATATACACATACATGTGTATTCCTAAATATTAAAACACAACATGCTAGTTCCATATGGTATTACTTGTATGTATCTTTTCGGGGCAGGCCATTTGCTGCTGAATGAGTGTGCTCTTCCCTGGGGAAGACTTTCTCCTTCTCTCAGCATTCCTTGCTTGCCTGTAGTTCTTTGTGTAGGGTGGAGGCCTCGGAGCTTCCCCCAGTCCACTTTGGCATGTCTATTGGTATTATCCTTGTTTGGCTCATGTTTAGGCAGTCACGTTGGTGACACTTTATGGGTGTAGCTTCTGAAATTCCTAGAAGACCCAATCTCAAAGAAAATCCTCTGTTCCTCTGGTTCTTGGTATCTTACCGACCCATCTCCCACAATGATTTAATGAAAACATTAAGAAAATAACTGAAAGGCCCAGTAGGATGTTCCCGAAGCAGAGATTTAACAGTACCTTACTGATATTTTTTAATTAATTGAAGCTGTTCTCTGACAACTCCATGCATGTGTATAATGCATTTGGGGCACTCTTATCGCCTACCTCCCTTACCTCCTTCTCACGGGTCAGCATCCACCTCTTTCCTACAAATCCCCTGCTCACACTCATGTCCTTTTGTTTTATGACCCACTGAGTTTAACCAGGGCTGTCTGGGTTAGCATGGCTTTGAAATAACATACTGGAGCCTGGCAGATCATCTATGGTACGATATCACTTTACAATGCTGGACAATCCATTTGTTTTATTTTTCTTAAATGCAGAAGAATAAAAGTGAATTAAAATACACATGAAATGAAGGTATTTTCAGGTGACCCTACTCATATATCTTTATTTGTTGCTATGAGCATACATGAGATGTCCAAAATGATGTTCAGTTATTGCTAAAAATGGTAGTTTCAGGGTTGGACTATTAAGAAATTCCTATATTGAACGTATACAATTTTTATCAAAGAATCTGCAGTGTGATTTATAATAATAATAAACCTGTAGTCTCAATTCACATGAAGAAACTTTGTTGCTACAACTCCAGTAAAGATCTTTCCAAGAGTTGAGCAAAGGAGCCAAGACAGGGATGGAGAGACCTGCAGAAACAGTGGACCTGACCTACTGATAGAATGGAGACCCTAGTCATAAAGCTGGGGAAACAGAATTGGACCAAACCAAGCCCTCTGAATGTGGGTGCCAGCTAGGAGCCCAAGACAGTCTCCAAGTCCTCTAACAGCTGAGCCAGTCTTTATCCCTAGAGCACAAATGGACTTTGGGAGCCCATTCCCTATGGAGGGATACTATTGCAGCCCAGATACAGCAAGGAGGGCCTAGGCCCTCCCCCAGACAATATGACAGACTTTGAAGGTCCTTTGTGGAGGGCCTCACTATCCCTGGGGAGGAGAGGGGGGATTAGGGTGGGTTGCATGGGGAACATGGGAGGATGGGAGGATGAGGGAATGGCGGGGATGGATATGTAAATATGAGTAATTAAAAAGAAAAGAAAAAAAGAAATCCACAAACAGCATGGTGACTACAGTCAGTCATGGTGTAAATCAGAATTCAAAATTGCTGATGTGGGTTTTACACCACACCATAAAAAAAAAAATAAAGAAGGAAAAGAAGAATATAAAGATGTGTCTACATATCCTAAAATATTCCACTGTACTCGATAGAAGAAAATATTATTTGTAAATTAAATTATTTGTAAAAAGAATATTTACTAATAGTGAAATCCCAGGTGATTATGTTGTTTTATTTTTCTTTATCTGTATTATGTGCTCATTTGGCCACAAAAGAAAACTTTTTTTTTGCCCAAAATAAATGATGAGTTAGAATGCTTCAGAAAAAAAAAAAAAAAAAAAAAAAAGAAAAAGATCTTTCCAAGAATATATCCACATAGCACACAGACAGGCAGGCAGGCAGGCAGACAAATTACACTTTACCTCACAGACATGTTCACAGATATACTTAAACACACACACACACACACACACACACACACACCACACACACACATGCATTTTAAGTGGATTCACACTTCACTTGTTTTGTACAAAACTTAAGCCTCTTAGGAAATACAACTGTATAACATCTGCTTAATGTCTACTTACTCTATACTTGGAACATATGAGTTAACTTATCCCAGCCATACCCTAGTTTAGGACAGTTGTCTATTGATCCTTGTTTTCATACACCCCTGTTACGATAAATCTTTCCGCCAAAGGCCGCCTGAGCCCCACCACCACGTGCGAGCTTTATGCTAGCCACCCGCCTGAGTTAGGGCCCAAATGAATACACAGAAACTTGTATTAGGTTCAAAGCTGCTTGGCCAATGACTAGGATTCTCATCTGTTAGCTCAGTCTTACCTATCATAAACCTATATATTTTGTAAGACTTATCGGATGCCTTTTTAGCGTCCCTCCTTGCTGGTGGCTCACATTGTGCCGCTGGAAAAGGAGCAGAGGGGAAAAGAGAGACGCTTCTGGTTTCTCCTTCTTTAAATCTGAGTCTCCTTGCTATGTCACTTCCTGCCTGGATCATCACTTATCTACTACATTTCCCAGAATCCTCTTTGACTCATAGCCCTGCCTAACTTGCCGTTTCATTGGCCAAACAGTATTTTATTTAACAATCAATAAGATAAACATACACAGAAGTACTTCCCCCATCACACCCCATAACACCTCGTCCTAGAATACATTTAAAGAGAAGATTCAGAAGAATCTTAAAGGAATAAATCATTAGGACAAAGAAGAATGTATTCACAAATGTAATGGTGACTTACTATAAAGAACTATATTAATATAACTATCATGTAAGGAACTTAAGAAATAATTTAATCTACAGTACTCAGGAGGCAGAAGCAGTCAGATCTCTGTGAGTTCAAGGCCAGCCTGGTCTCCAGAGCCAGTGCCAGGATAGGCTTCAATGCTACACAGAGAAACCCTGTCTTGAAACCCTGCCCCCCAAAAAAGAAATAATTTAATCTCAAAAAACATTGGCATAGACTTATTGCTCAAGGCTTAAGTAAACAAATACACGCTCTCTTCAGGAATTTCTATCTTAACTGAACAAGTATTATAGTTCAAAATTAGATAAAGTATTAAAAATAGTTTCTCTGTCTACCAACAATGAAAGCATTAACAAAAATCCAATTAATGCTTTCTACAGAAGCAATAAAATAAGAAATGATCAGAATTTCTGATAATGTTGAGTAAAATGCTTATAAAAAAACAATAATTGTTTTTCTGAAGCATGCAAGGCTTCCTTAAAATATCTAATATGATCCCAAATGGTAAATCTCAGTGTAGCAAGACAACAGTTATCTTAAATGAATGCATGAAATGGAATTGTGTGGAAACCTCACAATTATTAAAATAATTATTTTAATTATTAAAACCTCACAATTATTAAAAATAATACTTTTAACCTTATTTTAGAGAGTGTAATAAAACAATGATTTGTATATATCTCTGCTACACATAGAGATAATTTCTTCTGAAGATAATTATGGAATATATATCAAGCAGGGTAATATACATCTCACTTTATTACTTTATGTGTGTGTTCATGCATGTATGTAAGTATTTGTATGCACATGTATGCCTTGCAGGCACACAGATAAGTCATGGTACATGTGTGGAGGTCAGAGGACAACTCTCTGCTGTTGCTACCCTATGGAATCTGGAGATCAAACTAGGGTCATCAGGCCTTCATGCAAACAACTGTCTCCAACACCCCACAGACCCTCAAGCAGCTTTTGTCCATTAGTAACAAATACAATTTTATGTATGCAGACTGTTCTTCAAAAGTCTAGGGCTAAATTGCCTAGGAAGCTGAGATAGGCATTTTACAGAGTAATTCTGGAAGATTACTGAGACCAACACTGTAGTAAGAGGCAAGTCGACATGAGTTTACTCACTGAGTACACCTCAATATGGACGTGAGATCCACACACAGGAGTGTTTTAAATAGCAACGAGCAAAATAGCTGCTTCTGAAAACAGGTATAAGAACACACTATGAAGGTCTCTAAAGGGAGAAAGGCCATGTCTTTTGGAGATAAGAGTAAATTCTGAGGGCAGAGTAGTGGGTTTACTTTGAAGTTAATGAACTTACATCTCAGCATCCCTTGATTAAACAAAAGACCTTCCCAGATCCCAGGAGGGGACCTAGAAGTATGGGCCCATAAACATATACTTTTGTTTGACTGAAATTTATACTGATGGATATTGAAACCTCTGTCCCTTTCTACTCATCCTCCTACTGGTTCATTTCCTTCCCTGTGGGCTACAAGCCCAGAAGCTCATCTGCAGGCAATTCCTTTAATCACCACATGCAAAGGGACTGGCACCTGAATGTGCACCAAATACACACTCCTTCCTGCCAAAAATACATGAAGAAGAACAAACAATTACAATCCCATTAAACTGCTTCCTCGCTTTTGAGCCAACCATGCAGGCAATACAGAATTCATCACAACCTGTGTTGGTGCTACACAGCAAAGGTGTGAGACAGCGAAGGGTAAGAATGTCAGTTGCATGTTGTATGTATCCCACTTCTTGATTATAAAAGACAAATTTCATTCAGCCATGCTAGAAGATAAATGGAACTGTTTGTTCTCTCCATGGAAGATTAGAAGAAAAACAAGTGCCATTTACTAAGTCACAGATTGTACAGGCAACAATAACAAAGGAAAAAAGGACATTCGAGAGATACGTCAGGCAATTAGTGTAATCACTGTATGACTTTTCTGAATTCTATGGTGTTTGTGATCATTGTCAGCTTTTGGTTTTCATAATGCACTCTCTTTACGCATTCCAAATAAATAAATAGCTGCTTTGTACATAATTTTATATTTTTAATTTTGTATTCTTTTTCTTAAAGACAATACCAAAAGTGAAAATGAGTAGAAGATTCCCATGAAATTTTTATATGCCTTTGCTCAGTGGAAATATTTTGGGGGGAATAAAAAATAACAAAAAGGATTGAGGTCCACTCTCCAAATGTCCAAAGTCTCCAATATCCTGAGGTGTATTTAAAGGAAGGGACTTGGCTAACTGAGGATACTTGAGACCCATTGTCAGGAGAAACGTGCTTCTGCAAAGCCTAGAGAGAGATGGAAGTACAGCCCCCCCCTTCATTTCCGTTCTCTTCCCACCATCCCCTCAACGTCGATCATCACCCAACAAAACTGGTTTTCCTTAAGTGTGTGCATATTGTTCTTAACCATACATGGCACATCCTGCTGCAGTACAGCATGGCCTGTTCATTGAGTCCCACACACTCCTTAGAATAGCTTTTGTTGTGATTGCTGCTTCTTGTGTCTTTGTGAATTTTTGGTTTGGTTTGGTTTAGTTTTGGTTTGTTTGCTTGCTTGTTTGAGACAGTGTCTCGCTATCTAGCCCAAACAGGCCTCAAAATTGCCATTCCCCTGCATCCACTTGCTGAATGTAAGGATGGCACAAACTTAGATGCTGTTAATAACGTCTTTGTTAAACTTTTCATCTTCCCCAAAACATAGTAGAACAATTCAGCGCTTTTCCTCTATATGCCTCACGTATGTGATTTCCTCTTTATCCTAGGAAGCTATCCAATTCACAAAGCTGAAAGCAGCATTCGAGCAACGTTTGAAGTGTCTGGCAAGTCTCTCCTATAGCAGATTTATTTAAAGGAAGTAAGAGACAGAACAAAAAGAAATCCAGATATATTTGCCTGTACCTTAAACTCTAAAGTAAATAAAAACGGATTCATTGCTTTGGAGCTTTTTCAAAATCTTGTACCTAGGAAGTGAGTACAAATTAAATAAAACAACACTAGCTTATGGTGTAGATGCCAATAATTGTAACTAATGATAACCAACCCTGTTGCAACCTGCATGCATGCTCTGGGATTGGTCCCACTCAGGTGAAAGAGAATGAAGAAACAACACATAGAGAGCAGTTGGGATTAGGTGGGCCGTCTTCTGTGATGGAGATGCACAGCATCCAAGAAACTCAGCATATTTATTATATGCATCTGAAGAAGGAAGTGGGTTAGCTAATCAGTACAGGTTCTCTGCAAGGGAGCAGTCTCGGGTGTCAGTTATCCAGGAAGAAGGAGCTATAGATGACACTTTCCTGCACACACTGTCAACACAGGTACTTGGACCAATGAAGACCTTGACATTCCCCTGAGCTTGAGGCATTGGCATCCTGGAAATGCCCACATTCTCTTTTATGCAAGGGGGTATACTTGCTTTCCAAACAACCATTAATCCAATCTCTTCAAGCGACCCTCTATGGGATAAAGGATGGCATAGAGAATACCATATAGAGGACCAACAAATGACTCCACAGAGGCATTTTATTCTGTTGTATTTCTCATGATTAATGTTTTCATCAATTAATCAAGGTCTTGCCCAGTTCATTAAGTATAGATCAGGAATTCAAGCAAATAAGAGAGAAGGGTGAAGGGAGGAATGCAGGGAAGAAGGAAGGAAGGAAGGAAGGAAGGAAGGAAGGAAGGAAGGAAGGAAGGAAGGAAGGAGGGAAGGAAGGAAAGAAAGAAAGAAAGAAAGAAAGCGATTTAAACAGCAATAGAATTGCAGCTATGGAAAATTGACTTGATTTGTTGCTTCTATTTTCACTTTTCAAAACTAGGAAGAGAAGCAACAACCAACTCATGAAGAATATAATAAAGGACACACAACTTCCTAGAACACCAAGACAACTGACTGCTATAATATACACCATCATTTAAACAAACATCAGAAAAATACAAGAGATTTAAGATTTGAACTAATAATAGAGATAACTACTGCTTAAATGTGATCATTGAATAAAAAGTAGTTACTTCATCTTTTGGGGAGAAAAACATAACAAGAAGTCATTCTAGAATTTTTTAATATAGATTCTATAAACAACGATAAACTATCTCAAACTTGACAATTTTCATTGAAAATTTGATATATGAAAGCTGGTTACACTTACTGTAATATTTTCCAGAATTAAAACATTATCATTCATGAGGAAAAGTAAGCTACTATATCTATAAAATATCAACATTTAACAGTTTCTAATTTTTCAACACATTTGGAGCAAACACTTGTAGCATTATACAATACCAGGATATGAGTGACCCAGTCACTCTTTGGTTTAGTTTTAAGCTCATCTTCTATTATTTGATTAAAGGACAGGTTGTTTTCTAAAAGGCATATGAAGAGGTCTTAAATCATTCTTTCTACAACTTCAAAGAGTACGATGTTTATTAGTGAAAAAGTCATTTTGTTTTATAGGCTCCAGGATATGAAGCTTCCAGCTGGAGTTGTCTAGTCCAAAACCCTGCTTCAAAGAGCACAGAAGCTGAGCATCCAGGCAGGAGTGAGGACGAGGAGTATGATGTGCTTGGCTGGGTGCCCCCTCAGGAAGCTTGTGCAATTATGGAGTTGAGAATCTCCCTAAACAACAGTCACTAAAGACCATTGAGCAACTGGTAAACCCCTAATACTGTCAGGTGCTGAGGCCAGAGATACCCAAAAAGAATGCAGATTTGCACTTAGCTGGATGAATATGGCTCTGTCACTGTAACCTAGTTGCTTGGGGACAGTTCAGCCTTTTAGGAATCCAATTTGTGCATCATAAAGTGTGATTATCAACTAGAGAGTGTCTTAAGAGAGAAATGTCTGAGCTACGTATCATCAAACTGTAATTAAAATTTTGTGAGAGAATGTGGACACAGAGAATAGAGAAAAACCTAAGCATGAGAATGGCCAAATACATTATGTTCTCTTCCGTGTCTCTTTAGGATGTATCTTTAAATAGAGAAGATTCTCAACCAAAAACTTTGGAAACAGAAATGGCAGTGCCCTCTGAAGTTCATGTATGGGGCAGGATAGTATCTACATAAGTAGAACTTACTGTTGCCTTTTTTTGGATAACGATATTTCTCCTTGAAGTAAATGCTTTTATTAGAAAATAAAACCTGCTGGGCGCTTGTAATTACAGCATGAGATGCTAAAACTGTGGGGCTTATCCACAGCATATTTTACATTCAGGCTTGCTTTGCCCCAAGAACTTGCCATCAGTATGGCTGAACAAAAACTAGCATGTTCTGAAGCAGCATGGATTTCAACATGAATACAGGCCAAGTGATCCTAAATGAAAATTTACAAGACCAAAGAGAAACAGCTTAAGAATTAGCCATTAACTTTGTTCTATCTATGCCACAACACTCTTGTTTTAGTGGCTAATTCCCAGAGCTTTTCTTTTTAGTACCTGCTCTCTCTCTCTCCTCTCTCTCCTTCTCTTCCTACCTCTCTTCCCCTCCCCTCTTTCTTCCCACCCCTACCCCCATCCTTTCCTCTCTCTCTGTCTCTGTCTCTTTCTGTCTCTCTGTCTCTCTGTCTCTCTCTCTCTCTCTCTCTCTCTCTCTCTCTCTCTCTCTCTCTCTCTCTCTCTCTCTCTTTCTTTCCATAGAGCAGATACGAAAGATTACTGGAAAAACTGAAACAGAAAGTTCTCGGAGTGCACTGCCGAACTTCTTGAGACTGTTTTGCACAAGTAGATGCCAGCCTGTCTGGCCCTGGATAAGGGCTTCCAAAGCTTTCCTCAGACTGCCGGAAGCCTATGATTCCAAAGTTAAACTCTGTATCAATCTCCAGGTTATACTTTCTTTGGTACTTGGTTGGAACTTTTTAATTTTGTTTTGTTAGCAATTGTCTAAACCCATTCTATCCCTAAACCTAGATTTTTTAAATGTACACAAAAGCAAAAATATTTTTCATTTATTATTTATTGAGACAGTCTCAGTGTATATCAGGCTGGCCTCCAAATCTCTTATGAGGCCAAGTAAGACCTTGAATGCCTGGTAATCTTGTCTTTACTTCTCAAATACTGGGATTGCAGACATTTGCCACCAGGACAGGCTCAAAAATATTGCTTAACTCAAAATCACACAAAAAGTCCTTATTACCTATAGTAGATGTAGACATTGTTTTCCTATAAAAGTTTGCTATTCTCACAACAGGACAGCATGAGATAATCAATTAAAAGGAAGCAAGAATTGTTTTGGCTCCAGAGATTTAAGCCCAGGGCCAGTTAGTTCTATTGGTTTGGAGTCTGTGTCATAGATGCAGGTCATCCAGGGGACTGTATGGTAGAGCAAATCTTGACCAATCTACAGCAATTGGGAATCAAGAAAAGAGAGCGAGAGAGGTAAGGGCTAGGGTCCCAGTAACTTCCTTCTCCTTAAGGTTCCACACACCCCAACAGTACCACAGCCAAGCATCCAAACTTGCAACTCAGCCTTGGAAACCACACAAGATCTAAACCATTAAAAACTAGCATATTTCAGCTTGCTGCTTAAGGAGCAACAGATTGCCTGTTTGGAGACACAACATGAGATCACAATTGCTTCAAGGAGGCCAAGCAGTGGTAGTGCACGCCTTTAATCCCAGCACTCAGGAGGCAGACAGAGGCAGGCGAATCTCTGTGAGTTCGAGGCCAGCCTGGTCTACAAGAGCTAGTTCCAGGACAGCCTCCAAAGCCACAGAAAAACCCTGTCTTGAAAACAAAACAAAAAAATACAATCACTTCAAGGTACTCTGATATGTGGCTCTATTCTTAACAGAATCTCCTTAGGAAGCAAAAGACATGCTTGAACTCGATAAAGCCAGCACCCTTCTACTAGGTGAACTATAGAACTATAAAGTTCAAGTGTGGCTGTTTATATGCTGCAAGTTTCACCATTAGTAAACTCCCCACAAATCTAAATAAAATTTTCTCAAATTGCACTACTTTTAGTACCAAAATCATGGATATAATCCAATTCTTCTAGCCTCATATATGATTTCAAATATTAGAATAAACATAATCAAATATACTATGTCTCATGAATTACAGAGATTAATAACTGTTCTATTTGCTTATTATTATGTTCTTCAAAACTTCTCTGAATGTATACTTACAGGTAAATATTCTGTTCCAAACCACCCAACTGCTTAGAATATGTAATATTATCTAAATGCCCAGCTTAAGTTTTACTAACCCAAGAAACTTAAGCCTAGTAGCTGCTGGTTCTATTCTTGTGAACCACCCCACGGACTTTGTTTGGCAGCTCAACAAAAACCTCACATGCTGAAATAATTTATTTTTAAACCTAATGTCCCTCCACAAATTCCTCCATATGATTAATTCTTTTTTGCTTTATCATCCCATAGATGTTTTAACAGAATAGGAAAATTGTTCATTTCTTCAGTTGTGAAAATAAATTTAATAAGAGAAATTTGAGAGAGCAGAAAGACAGGGGAGATAAAATGGAGAATTTGCTTTTGTAAATGTCTTATACATGGCTCAAGTAAGTTAAAGATGCTTTCTTGTTTTGTTTGTAATCTATTGATAACCCAATAAAGAATATGTTAAATACATTAGACTCCAAAACCTAGTTACAAACCCTTTACTTGAACTTTTAAATCAACTATCTGTAAGCAATTCCCTAAGCCACTGGCTAGTAAGTGGTGGGTGCTATCAAAATTGAGCTTTCATTCTGGCCTCTGGAGAATATATATATATATATATATGTATTATTTGTGAGAAAGGAGCTTTTATTCTGAGTGAAAACAAGGGACAGAACACATGGCTATTTGGGTTGGAATCAAGGAAAATTAAGCAGAAGCAGATGTAGGCATTGGCTCCTTCTCTGTCCCCAAGTTTCAGAAGCCCTTTTCCATAAAAGGAGCTACTGACAATACCTTGCAGAAGAGGTGCTTGTTTGTGTCCCTAAAAAGAGGAAAGGAAAGAGAAAAGAATGAAGAGGAGGAGATGGAGTGGTAGGAGGAAGAGTGGGGGTAGGAGGAGGGAGAGAAGAAAAGGAGAGGAGGAAAAAAGAAGAGAAGCAGACAGAAGATGAGGGAGGAGGGTGAAGAGAAGGATGGAGGAGGAACAGGAGAGGAGGAAGTGGAAGAAACGGAACTCCTTGTAAGTTTGGCCCACCACTTCTCCAGCTCCTAATTCCACTAGTTGAAAAAGAATAGTAAAATAGGCATTGTAGAGACCCAAGTCAGTCATGTTATACTTCCTGGAACACGGAGTTGAAAGCCAAGCGATTGGCACCAGATGCCTGTGCTCTGACAGGGTTGAACTGACACTGAAGATGGAAGAAGTAGGCTATAAATTATTGATGAAGTTCATGGGAACACACTAAGAGAAGCAAACATTGTCCTTGTACGCACCAGTGGCTATGGACCTCTCCTGAGGTATTTTCCAGTTAGTGTTGCCTTTTTATACCATGGGTTCCAAGCATCAAGTAAGTCTTTTAAATGTATTTCTGGTAACCACTGCTAAGTGATCTGTTTGACTGTTTACATTCCTATCCCCGACATGCTTGGCCAGTGCCTTTTCATGAGAAACCAAGACCATGTGTTTTCTGTGGCCAACAAAACCTCTCTGACCAGAGTATATCTATGGAGATTTTGAAATCTATGTTTATACAAGGAGATACATCCTCGGCACTAAACAGCACCTAGGCAACTATCAGTTAATATGATCCCAGAAGGGAACAAGTGATGACTATTTATTCTCTCTCACCCTCCCTGCAGTTTTGAAAGTCCAAATAGAAGCACTGCAAAAACAGTCCAAATGAATGGGATTTAAAGGTGTTTGAGCATACCTCCTATACACTGTGGAGCTTTAGTTTTATAAAACAGAAAACTATTATGTTATATATTTCAATTCATTAATATATAAATAATAAATACTATGTGGTTGTGGGGTTTAGTGCTACTGTCAAATGTAAAACCCCAAGATGGTACTTTATAGGAAGCAAAAATAAGACTAAGGAGAATGGACTCCATGGGAGGCCCGTTTAGACATCCAAGTTCTGGGTAATATTGACAAGGCTCATAAATTTGGAGGGGAAAACCCAGAATATTCCATAAAAGCTTTGGAAATAATTGAAAAGAGTATTTGTACAAACTGTGATCTAATATCAAGAATTAATCAACAAAAGAAACAAGACTGTGCCAGAGTAAGCAAATTAACATGATTGGAAACTCAGACAATCCCATTTGTCAGGGAAAACACAGAAAACAGACTTCAGTGCTGATCCATTCTCTCTGTCCAATTTCCACTTCGATTTCTGCGATGAGAGCTCTTCTACTGGAAAAGAACATTGGCCCAGAAAGAGTGAAGTCACCACCAGAGTATTGAAAGGAAGGGTCAGTGAGGAGTTTTTCTCCTGGAGTCCTCGAAACTCTATGTGTGAAATACTTATGGCCAAAGCATAGCCATGAGTTCTTTTGACACCTCAGAGAGACTTCATGAAGATCAAATCCAATTCCAGTGCAAATGCTTTTGCCTATTGAAAAACATCTTCCACATTGAAGTTACATGTGCTGTGCAGGAGCTGGGTCTCCTGATAGTTTGCAGCATTACACAGAGCTCAGAATTGGCATTTGTTTACCGCCATCTCTAGCAGTGCTGCGTTTTTCCTAAGTTCAAAGGAATAAAAGGTTCAACAGTATCTAATCATCTGGATATAACTGCACTGGGTGGAACCAGCGGGAAGGTTGCAGGAGTTGGGAATGCTCCAGCCAAAGACTTACTAGGTGAGAAAGGAAGTGTCCACAAGAAAGTGCTGGTGACTTTGCTTCTCATTTTGCTTAAATAATTTCGCAGCAAATTTTCATTTCTGGGAAAATTCCAAATATCATTCATTTAATTTCTCATGAAGAGATACTGAAACCAAAATAGAAAGGAAAAATATGTTTTCTATGGGTCATCTAGTCAGCCATGTTTCCAACATGGAAATAGTTTGGAGCAGCTGACCCCCAAAGCACTTTCAATAGCCCATAGTGTACCACAGGTTATTCTTCTTAAATTTCTCTGTGTATAGGCACGCACATGTTCACACAGCATGCATGTAGAGGTCGGGGAACATTCCTGGGTGTCAGTCCTTATGTTTCATCTCAAATTGAGACAGGGTCCCTTTCTCACTGATTCATACTTCAGACTGGCTGGTTCACAAGCTTTCAGAGATTCCCCTGTCTTCACTTCCCATCTCAACATAGGGATATGAGGATTACAGACACCCACAGCACTAGATTTACATAGGTTCTGGGGATCTGGATCACACCCTCATGCTTACACAACAAGCACTGTACCCACTGGGTCATCTCCCAAGCCCCTGCCAGAAGCTGTTCTATGGGAAGCTCCACCCACCCCCAAAATAAAGTTCTTGGAGAAGAATTTCATGTACTAATGGAAAGAGGTTTCTTCAGGGTTCTGCCAAAATGCTCAGACTGTCCAGTGTGCGACTTCGGGAATCCCCAAACATGCCTGCCTCCTCTATTAGGAAGGCTTCTATGTTTCCCGTCTCTCCGTCATGATTTAAACAAAACATCTCTAGATTACTCAGTACACATATTAGCTACTCAATACTTTTGGAAATATATCTTCCATTCATGTTGCCATCCTGTTCCATAATATAAAAACAATCAGGCAAATAATCCTGGGTCTCCAAGAGATGATGTAACAACCCAAAGACATACATACAGATGGTGAGAGGACAGAGCTCTGTGTATTCCTAAACTCAAACAGCTTCCACTACTGATAAGAAAACTCTTTAACAGAATTTGTGATGTATTTGCACAAACGCACAGCTTAGATAGCTGACACTACCCATTATATCTCCTATCCCAAATATAATCTGTGTTCTAAAAGAAGGTTGCCTTAGAACAGAAGACTTGTAAGCAATATCTAGATGATTAATGGGCGCTGCAGCTGATGGTGATAACAGCAAACACTCTGGCATTGACTTCTGAACTCAGTGCTCACTCTAGGTGAATGTAGCTGTGAATAAATCTCAACCACCCACACCTTGACAAGGTATATGCTGGTATGCCCATGTCATTGATAAAATGAGGTACAAAGAAGGTAAATGACTCTCTGACAATGCATAGTCAGGACAAGGTGTAGGGGGAAATCCTGTTTAGAGGTACTGCTGACCACACCTACTTGGCTGGCCACAGGTGCACTGACCACGCCCACTTGGACATGATCAGAGTGACATAGCAAGAGTTTAAGTAGCAGAGAGGCATGTACACGGCCCTCTTTTCTCTCTCTGCCTGGCTAAGCAGACATCTGCAGGTCACTGCTGCTCCAGTGTAAGCCTGGTCACTGGCCCTTGTGTGAGTGCTATCCCTTTAATAAACTACCTGTTGTCAATCTAGTTCTGACTTCATTGCATTCAGCATTAACAAGGGTCAAACTCAGATGGACTGTCTTTAAGGTCGTTGTTTGAGTTCTCTACTCTTCTGCCCCAGGGAAATGCTAGAAGCTGTATTTGGCAAGACTTGCCAAATCTTGGTCTTATAGGCAATACGGGGAGTGTGGGTTAAATTAAAGTTAAACATACCTGTGTTATCAAACAACTTAGGTTAAGAAATACTGGTTAATGGTGGTGTGAATCAGAGGGGTGATTTCTAGACACAAACCAATGGATTCCAATCTGTGCATTATTATATATCACTTTCATGAATGCAGTAGGCATGCAACATCCAGTTCACTGATGACACCTCCCTGAGACTCTGCAAAGGGTTGGATGTTATAACTACTCTCTTCCTCTTGTCTCCTTTTTAGCCACACTTCTTTGTTCTTTTTTTTTTGAAGGTTTATTTTTAGTCTATGTGTATGAGCATTAGGCTGCAAGCATATAAGTATACCACATGCTTACCTGATGCCCACAGAGGCCAAAAGAAGGTGCTGCTGGATCCCCTGGAATAGAAGTTATGACCCACTATGGGTTCTGGGAACCAAACCCATGTCTGCTGCAGGAGCAACAAGTGTGCTTAACTGCTGAGATTTCTCTTCAGTCCCTCTTTGTTCTTTTTTAAGCTATAGTCTGTTGCCTGGCCTACTAAAAATGTGCCACATAGAGTGTGCTTGCCATAATTCAGTCTCAGTCTGGTATTTTGGACCCATTGTTCTGTTCCCACTTAGTCCACATTAATAGTTGATGTTTTCTTGATTTAAATGCAGAGTTGCAAAGTTCCTGCACAAATTCTAGGCAATTTCCACTTGAAAATAAAAGAATAACTCATTAGGCTCCCCTCTTCTGGTAAACCTACACTAAGCAAGCATGGTGTTTTCAATGTCTATGACTTCCAGGTATTCCTAAAAAAGAAAAACAAATGGAATAGGAGCTGCCTAACACTGGGTTGAGAAAAGGCCTTGCAATTGACAATAGGCTGGGCAATTTCCTAATGCCAGGTAGAAGGGAGCTTTCCAAGGCTTGGTGCTAGAGGATGCGCCCTCTACTGGCTCCCAGCCTGCCTTCCGGATTCTGGCATCCACAGCTGGGGTTTGAGAAGTGGAAAATACAAACAAGAGGAAGTCATTTCTGAGTTCCGGAGACCTATAGGTCATCATCCACAATAGAGCTCTTCCACACTGCAAGCCACTCCTCAGTCCACCTGACCCTGATCTCATGTTGTTAGGGAAAACACAAGGCAGATCCCTGGGTGGACTGTGGAGAATGTGTTAGGGCTGCTGATCTCTGGCTGTGACATCAATTTGAAGGGGCAGGACATCAAAGCTACCTCTTGGCCTTCTCCATTGTTTATTAATGCTTCTCCCTGCTGAAAACAGGCGCTTTGTCATTATGCCTTGAACCACCCTTGAACTCATTTGTGAAGAAGAGGGAAGGAGAACACTGGGAAATAGTTTCTTTCAGACAGACATGCTGATGAAAAGTTACTCAGTGCACGTCCAGATTTCTGCCTCTCGCTGAATTTTTAATCTTGTTTGTGTTGGATGAGTCCCCTACCTCTCTGGTTTTTGACTATTGATACTTGAGGAGGGGTTATTTTATTCTTAAGCTATAGATTTTGTTTGAAAGTGGCAGACACTGCACCTGGAAAAGTAAGCTGGAGAAACAATAATATTGTTTTATTAACTCCCTGGGTACAGTCCCTATTCCTCACAGCTTGCATGAGAGATTGTGCTCATAAGAAAACACATTTTCAGTGAGCAATTACAAGTTAGAGACTTCTTGCTTTGCTGAAAGGCATTGCTTTCAAATGGATGCCAAGGAATGAGGTTGTATACTCAAATGGGGAGGGACATTATGTGTTTCAGAACTTCTAAATCGCCCCCTGAAACCTGCAGTGTGCAAAAGGGAGTGGATGCCTTCATGTAAAATTAAAAAGAAATACTGAGACAATATCTCCCATAGCAACAGCAATTTCAGAAGTTCCAGTATGATTAACAAGTGTCTGTTTCATCTTTTCCTCTGTTTAAAATCAGACCACAGCCTGCAAAATCAAAATAGTACAAAGACTTTCACAAAGAAGAAGGATTTCTATGGACTTGCTTTCTTGTTGAGTTCAATTATTTGCCATATTCACCTGTTTTTAATTATTAGCCAGCTATGATGAAGTGAAGAATCTGGCTGTTTTAGAGAATCATAAAAGATTATTAAAACAAAAATAGTTTATTTTCATTAATATTTAAATTGATTTATTGGCCAGAATAAAGCTCAATGAAGTTATGGAGGTTGCAGTCACTGTCAACACACAATGCAATTGTGACATTTGACTTATGAGTCAATAGCACATTCAAAGCCTGGATTTCTCAGGCAAGGTACCCTAAAGTGTCTATTGGGAGAACTCCTGGGATCAATACCCAGAGGATTGGCAATGGGTCTTTAATCCCAATACTACCAACAGCATCCGGTTTTAAAAGTAGAAAGCCCTTCACTGACTAATCAGCTCTGACACCATCCTCAAAGATGGCTAATACATAAAGAAATTTTGCAACATTATCATCAACTAAGTGAGCAATTTCTAAATTCTTGAGTGGGTCTTTAGATGGCCCACTTATAGTCTATCACAATACAGAAGCTAAAATCTAATGCTCACTTCTTCAATTGAAGATGGAAATGTGCTAACTTTATACCCTATGCAAAAGTGAGGGAATATTTTCACCTGAATTCCTCCATCAATTGCTATGATCAAAACACCTAACAAGAATCAACTTAGAGACGGGGGGGGGGGGGGGGGGCTTTATTTTTTACTTATATTTGAGTAGACGCCATCCCTTATGGCATAGAAGGCCTGGAGGAGTGCCAGGTACCTGGTAGTGATGCATTCACACAGTCAAGAAGCAGAAAAAGATAAACAATAGTTTTCAGCTTACTTTCACTCCGTTCATGAGCACAGATCATGAGACAGTACTGCACACACTCAGGGTGGGTCTTACCTCTTCAATCAACTTATCTGGAAATACCATCATTGACAAACCCAGAGTTGTGTTTCCATGGTGACTACAACTTCAGGCAAGTTGACAATTAAGATTAACTACCATACTAATACATCTGGAAAGGGAACAAATTTAAACTTATTGAATCATCATGGAAAACATATGAAATAACCACTTCTAAAAAGAAAAACACATTAAAATACAATTACTCAGACCATTTGGAAATTAAAATATTTCCCTGTGTTAGTTTCTAAAGTAAACTCCATAGATATTATCTTAATAATTAAGTAGCTTCCTTTGCTATAAATGCACTAAACTTGAGAAATGTACCTTCTTAAAATGTACTTCGTGTAAATGCAATGTCAGTGACATCAATTACCATTTCAAAGTCTGCCTTTGATTGAAGTGCACGTGTTTAAAATGCAAATCAGATGCACAAACATTCTGTCTTGTTTATGAATGTCATTGGCACCCTTTAGCAGCTACTTGTATCTTTATGTAAGAGCAATAACATGCATGTTCAAGAACTCTCAGAGAAAGCTAGGTAAGGTGATATCTTTCTGTTATTCCAGAACTCAGAAGCTACCACAGGAGGATGGCAAGTTTGAGGACAGCCAAGGCTACAAAGAAAGACCCTGTCTTGTTGCATTTCAAGTTGGAGTAAATTGCCCTTTTGCTAACAAACAAAAGATTTACTTGTGTTATGGGATTGTCTAATATTAAAGTATAATTCCAATTTTCATAGCAGGTAACCTAACAAAACTACTTTGCCAAGCATTTTGGAGAAAGAACTACTAAAATATTTACAGGTTGGCAAACAAGAATATCTATGGGCAAGAGAGACAATTCAGAAATTAGGAACCCTTGATTTTGTAGAGGACCAAGGTTCAGTTCCCAACACCATGTGGCAGCTCACAACTCTCTGTAATTCTATTTCCAAAGGATTTGATGTCCTTTTCTGGCCTCCAGAGACACTGCAGGTACATACATAGCATACAGGCAAAATACAATTACAAATAAAATAAAAACAAATCTTAAAAGAATATTTGTAAGTGCACATATTTGTTCCACATCTGATCACTTCCAAATTTCCCTGAGTCTTCTTAGAGCCCAAATTAATTTTTACAAGAATGAGTAGGAAAAACATAAATGAAAAACACAGGATGAGTGCAAAAACAGCATCACCAAAGCTAACTGTGCTGTTACAAAGCACCAGGATAAACTCAGAAATAGCTTGACCCTAAACAGTTGCAAATAGCCATGTCTTGCCAACTTGGAAGTCCCCAAATCCAAACACCCCCCATGTCTTAAGTACTGTAGTCACTACACTCTCCTCTAGAAATAGAAACAGAACCACTCTGTATTTATGTCCCATTAGTGGCTGAGTTTTGGAAGTCAAGCCAAGAGGATTCCAGAAATGAAAAAAGAGAGAGAGAGAGAAAGAAAAGCTTTTGTATGAATCATCTGTTATGAGCCTCTGTAAATCTACATCATTACCAAAATATGACCAAAATTGCTATATAAATACCCAAGAATTGGAACAGAGGGAAAAAGGAGGGTATTATGTCAGATTTCAATTAGCTTGGTATAAGGAAGCAGCATCAAACTGGAAGGCCATGAGAAGTTCCAGTTGTTGAATTCTTAGTTTTATTCTTTTTGTGTGTGTGTGACATGTTGAGTTGAGCTTAAACCTGATGCAGAAGACTGGTAACATGGATAATACCCAATGTTACTGCCTCAGTCGTATGCAATGGTTCCCCAAACACACAAACATACACTTACTTAACATTAGATTGGTGGTATTTTTAGAATATATTAAAGCAAGACTATCACTCACTTTAATGACAATCTTCAAAAGAATGACTCCTCATTAATTTTTATAGATGTTATCTTAATTTTCCTGTGGGACCTTCTCAGCCAAATTATACTCAGCACTCAAATTTATGACATAAATAGATGTCTCAATTCCTATGTCCATAAGTCACTTGGAAAAAGACACATTTAAACTTTTTTCTAATTTTTTGAAAATTTTTACTGGCAAAGCGTTTAGAGAAAACTGCCCTAGCTATTAAATAGCAGTGTTTTATGCCTTGTTAAGTTGTTAATCATTACTTAGTTCCCTTAGTTACAATCAAATCCTGTATGCACATTCATACACATACATATCATTGCCTCTGATCCCCATAGGGTTTTAGAAAATGTTTTAACCGGATAGCATGGAAATTCCTGTATGGAATTTCTGAATACTTTTCATGCATGTGCGAATTCATTCATATTACTCTAGGATTTCAAAAAATAATAAATGGAGGTGTCTTTTCATGGACATGTGCAATATTTTAGGAAAAATAACACTGTAAGTATGTGGAATGGTTAAACAATATGAAAGACTGTATGATTAATGTCCATTATAAATGGTATACATGAGGAATCATAAAGAGTCCTAGAAGCAGAGCAATAGTGTAGAATAGAATAGTTAGCAAAAGGTCATCCAGAGGACTTGAACTGAATTGTGACACTTGAGTGAGAGACCATCCCCACCTGGAAAGAAACAAGATTTATGTGTACAGTAACTAAACTCATGATAGACGCCGTATGTGAAACACAAGGGGCACATAAAATTGTATAACAACATACTGCACTCAGGGTTGATTTATTTGGAACAGCACCTGTTAGCTAGGTTAAAGAATGGTGTGTTTGAATTCTGCATGATCCATGTATGCAAAATTCAATGACAAATAAATCTTAACTGTGAGGGGGTCATTAGACATGGTGACCAATTTTAGACAGGATGTGACATCCAAATAAATAACCTTCAGTGTAATTGATATTGACTTGGATGGAGAAAAAGCAAATCCACTGGGATGTAGACATAAACTGTGTCTTGACCTCAGTGGTAGGGATTACACTGATGCAAAATTTCACTAAGCCCTACACTTTGGGATTGTGCACTTATAAGCCACAAGGTATTAGATAAATGAACAAAGGTTACAATCTGTGAGATAAAATATGGTTATTAGGATAATATATACGGAGCAGTGGAAAAAGCTTACACAGTTGCCTATCTTAGCTCCAGCCTTCACAGACCTAGCTCCAGGAAGATGCTGTGGGTCTCCTTATTCTTCGGGGCTTGTTGGCCACCAATCTGTGAGAGTGGAGGGAGCAGCAACAGAGACCAGGGTTCTGATGGCTGTGGATATGATGGAGGAGATAGCCTTCTGGGGGTTGACTTCAGTGAAATGTTGCAACTTTATTCCAGAAGATGGGAAATAGAAAAGATTGGGGATGGTAGTTGGGGAATCACCCAATTTGCATTATACAGCATACTTAGATCATAAAGCTGGGTTAGTGGAAGCATGGCCCTATGAAAATAGCTAGCACATATTACTTAATGACCATGTGGTCAGCAGGGGAAGAGCATTTGCAGGGAACTACGCTGAGTCATCCTTGAAATAAGTCAGGCCTCCAGGCCTAGATACATCTTCCAAATAAGGGCAAGTAGAGAGCAGGGAGCCTTCCTGGGGATGGAGTCCTCCATGTTGCTGAGCTTAGAGAAAGTTACCAGGCCATGATAAACTGCAACATCTGACAAGCAGGGCCTCCCAGCAGATGCAGAGAAATTCCCTACATCCACAGACACTCATGGGGGACATGGTGACTGATGCTGAAATTTTTTCCACTTCTCTAAGGACTATTTCATATGCTACATTTTACTTTTTAAAAACCCTTTTAAAAATAAAGACATGCTATTGAATTCTTTATAATATTTCTATATTATTGTTTACATTTACTACACTTACTTTTCATCTTCAGTCTTGATAACTTTGAACTAAATTGTTTCAAGTTTTCCTTATTATTGATGCTATTTTACATACTTATCTATAATCTAGTTTCCCCAAAGATGCTACAGTATATGTTCAAAAAGATTCTTTTCTATCACAGAAATCCAGTAAATTGACCTGTTCTAGACTTCCATTCTAGTTGTTGTATATTGGCCATATCTCATGGTCTAGAAAGAAAAAGATAAACTGGTGTTATGACAAATCTTTCCGACAAAAGCCGCCTGAGCCCCACCACCACGTGTGAGCTTTACGCCAGCCCCCACCCCTTGTTAGGCCCAAATGAATACACAGAAACTTGTATTAGGTTCAAAGTTAGCTCAGTCTTAATTATCATAAATCTATATATTTTATAAGACTTATCTTATCGGACGCCTTATTGGTGTCCCTCCTTGCCAGTGGATCACATCGTGCTGCTGGAGCAGGAGCGGAGGGGAAAAGAGAGAAGGGACACTTCCTGTTTCCTCACTTAGATATGAGTCTTCTTGCTATGTCACTTCCTGCCTGTAACACCACTTCTCTACTACATTTCCCAGAATCCTCTTTGACTCCTAGTCGCATCTAACTTGCTGTCTCATTGGCCAAACAGTATTTTATTTAACAATCAATAAGATAAACAAACATAGTACATTCCCCATCAAACTGGTATCAATGTGGATGGCATTGCTTTGGGTAGATGGGTCCTATCTTTTTCAGAGTATCTGCTTATATTGGGATCACCTACTCTATCCATAGCAAATACCCTCCCACTATTCTCAGATATTTCCATGGCTTTGACAAGGGTACCTGAAGAAAAATTTCTAAATTTCTAAACTTTTCCTCTATAGAAATCCCTACATTTTCTACATGATATGCATGTCCTCGTATCATGATATATGTGCACAACACACAGAATACCTCATCATTTCATTCATAAACAACTTTTAAAAAGATTCTCATTTAAATACTTCTGAGGTTAAAAAAATGGAAGGCATATTTGTGTTTACAGATAATGGCTATCCCACTTGTTGATACTTTACAAGTACATTACTTTACCTATATTTTGAGATGTGGTAATCTGATGAGATCTATTCCAAGTATCTTCAGAAGAATCATTTAGAGTAAAAAGAAGACAAATGCCAGAACTTTGCTATTCATAGAAAACCTATTTGTGAACCAATTTGTTTCATATTCTTGTGTTCTGACATAATTTTATCAATTTGAATGAAGGAAGAATGAGAGAGAGAGACCTCTGGTCCATAGCATCATGGAAAATTCTAACATCACTCTGATGAATTGTGCCAGATTTTTTCCACCTGCCCATTTATATCTACTCACACTCCCATTCATCCTGCAATGGGTCTCTGGAGGCTGATTTGGAGGAATCTTTTCAATGATTATATTTGTGCTTTTCTAGTTCATACTGGGTAGCCTATGGATCATGGATAAGACACTTGCAAAAGAAAGAATAAGTGTGAACACTTTTCTGTAGTTCTTTGTGAGGATGGTCATATTAGCATTCTGTATGCTTTGCGTGACTACCATTTCCTATTTGCTTGCTTTCTCCAAAATTTCTACAAAATCTTTGGATTTTGTCAGTGTCTCCTCCCCCTGCCCCTGTCTCCATCACTTGTTCTAGGAATAACAATGCTCCTCACCTATACTGGTCACATACACCCACATATTTTCCCCATACCCTGCCCATATCTTTTCAAGTAAACTGCTTGTTAACAGTGTTGAAATGTTGTGCTATTTCATGTTTTATACAGAAACTTCAAGATGGGTTTGCAATGAATTAATGAGAATTACTTTGGAAATTTGGTCCATTTTCTAAGAAGAAATGGGTGTGTTTCTCTCTCCCTCTCCTGTCTATACTCCAGACTGGTGGAAGTGGACTATTGAATACTAGATTGTTGTCTCACCCTGATAGTCAGTCTAAGTTTCTTCCCAAATCTCTTAAAGGTATCTTATCTATTTCAAGCTAAAAATGTTTTTTAATCTAAACTCAAAACTAAATAAAATAATGAAAAAAGAGAGAGAGAAACAAAGAAAAATGACATTGGGGCTAAAGAGATGGCTCAGGAGTTAAGAGCAATTGTTGTCTCTCCAGTAAAACCAGGTTTGAAACACACATGATGGCTCACAAGTAGCTTAGAACTCTACTTCTAGATAATTCAATACCCCTTTCTGACATTCAAGGGCACTGTATACATGTGGTGCACTGACATATATGCAGACAGACTATTAGCACACGTTGGATTAAATTTTTGTCTAAAACTACTTCAGAGAAGATTATTTTAAACATATGCTTCTAACATTCAATTAATATCAATTTCTGCCCCCCATAGAGCAGCATTTATGAACTAATGATGAGGATAACTAGTGAGAATGGCAACCCTACTGATAATTAAGTTTTGTGCTTCCTAACATAATGCCAATAATGTTTCAAGCCGTAAGTCTCTGAGTTCCCTTGCTTTCCCATTTACAGTGTCCACCACCACATTTGATTCCTTTGTTTCCCAAGAAAAAACTGCTTCATGCTGGCACCAGTAGGGAGCTTGTAGTCATTTACCTAAGCCCTCATGACAGCAATTCACCATGCCTCCATCCATAAGTCCTGCCCCTTCCCTTTCTCCCTGAGTCCTTTCTGAAGTGGGTTTCTCCTTGCTATGGCAAAATGAACAATTCTCACGTTTTTTTAGATGTTATGGTATTATGAGGTCATTGAGAATGGGATGAGGGGCAGACAGTCGACTATCACCAGTGCAATCACTGTACTATGTTTTGTGTATTCTCTTGAAGTGTTCTCTCACTCTCAAGATCCAACCTGTAGCTAGAGGTTTCTTTCCCGCCTGGTCCCACTGCCCATCAGCCCCAAATAATAGTATATCACCCAGCTGATAGCCTAAGAATCTCCTAGATTCTACCCTTTTCACTTTCAGATGTTAGCTTTATTATGACTGAAGGAAGCAGAATCATAACTGTGCCACTTCCCTCACACCAAGCACCCAAACTCTGGGACGTAGCACATACTTTGGGTGACACTGAGCTAAGTTCCCCTATACAGGACTGAGATTGACAGCACATCTTTACCTCTCTGCTTCTTTTACCTAAACTGACCCAATTTTCTAGTTGTTTTTTCATGGGAGTGCTTCCAAGTACTTTTCTCCTGGATATTCCTTGAATATTCTGCTTCTGCAATATACTGGATTGTGACAAATGCAATCCAAATTAAGTGAGAATTAATTCAGTGTAGGCTTCTGGGGAACTAACTGAACATCTTACACAACACCAAAGTACATAAGGGAGTGAGAAAGGTAAACAGTGGGGGAAGACTCAAGGTGATAAATTTTAAAAGCACAAAGACATGCAGAAAGAGTCTACAATGGTCCATTAGGCACATGAGCACCAAGTATGGACTCTGTGAGATCATGGATGGCTTTCGGGTCACATTTATAGATTTTGTTTTAATCATCTGGATGGGAAAAAATGTTTACACTTCAGATCCTCCATCCTGCTGACTGTAAAAATACAGAGCTAGTTGGAAGTCTCCTGCCAAAACTGAAGCAAAATGTAAGCCATTGAAGTAAGACACAGACTGGAGAAATAAGAAGTAGAGTTATCTAATTCTACTAGATGTTGGGATTAAAGGAGAGGAGAGAGCCACACAGGACTCTAAGTTGAAACTAAGGAGGTAAATTTGGCACCAAGAAGGTTTTACTTTGACATGCACTAATACTGAGCACACAAAAGCATAAGAAGAATTGTACAACCAGAAACTGGAACTCAGAATGTGGGCATCATTGGAAACAAGGAGAACAGGGTGGTAAGGGTGACTCCTAAAGAAGAAGTCACTCCAGACACCAGTGAAAAGAACAGCAGTGTGAGCGAGGGACCTTGTGAATCCTGTGTGTAATGCATGGGGGAAGGTATGCGCCCACAGAAGAGATGCACTGTGACAATATTCTGTACCTTTAATCCCAGGCTGCCCTCTCCCTGTCTCACCTGTCATCCAGAGATTTATGGAATCTGTCTCAGGAAAGTGGTAGAGTTCTTTTAATAGTTTTATGCCCTGAACTTCTTTCCTGGCCTGAAGACAGTGCCTTTTAATTAGACAATGTGCAATGCTCTTTTCAAAGCCTGGAGAGATCCACAAATGGAATATCTCAGTGTTTTCTACACAGGTGGTTGCTAAGCCTGGGGAAATGGGAAATGCTATTTACATACTTAGGTATGCTCCTGACATTTCTGCGCTTCTCTGTGAAGAACCAGCCATCTTTTCAGGATCCCTTTAAAGCAAGGAATACCAATTCTGCAGAAGACTCCTGTGTCCAAGGAGGCTTGGAAACAGCCCACTTCCCTGGCTACCTTCAAATTAGTTACACACCAAACTGAACCATGACAGAAGTGCATCAGAAGCCCGGAAGCATTCATATTGAAAGGATAGTGCTAGGATATTTCTGGCAGCCACATATGTAGCCACATAGTCTAAAGCAGCACTACCACTGGACATGTGACACAGATTGATTTATTGAGGGTTTCCTTTATGTCAATAAGTTCAGTGATTTCCTGATACTTTCTATTTAATAATCAAAATAATACTTTGAGTACCAAATTATAAATTTCTATCTTTTAAATAAGACACCTAAGACCAAATAAGAATTCAAAGTCACATGATACAAAATATGGACACTGTTGAATATATATTCAAGGAAATAAAATCAAGGGGATATGTTAAAGTGGTAGCTGTACTCTCCCACATTTATTGAATCACTGTTTACAACAGCGAAGGTGAATAGCCTAAGTATCCATCAAGGCATTAATTAATGAAGAGATTTTGTGGGGTGTATGTATGTGTGTACAATAGAATATTATTTAGGCAAAATGAAGGAATCCTGGCATTCATGACAATATGAATAAGCCTAGAGGACATTAGGCTAAGTAAAATAAGCTATTAATAGGAACATAATTTCTATATGGTCTCACTTATTTCTAGAGTCTAAAATTCTTAAACTTATAGAGTCATAAAGCATAAAGATAACTGGCAGGGTCTGAAGAATTGGAGGTGATGTTTATATGGTATAAACTTCTTTTTGTACCTTATAAATATAACCTGTTCAGTCCATATGTTACTTGTATGTATATATGTTTTCAGAGCTGACTACTTAGCACTGGACAACTAATTGGTGTACTCTATACCAATTGATTGACTTTTAAGAAAAAAAGAGTATTGCACGTCTCTACTCAGAGGCAGATTCCAATATTTTGACTAGAAGGCAATAAAGCTTTTCCTTAGTGGCCCTTCAACATCTCTGTGATATTCCCTCTTCTGAAGAGATAGCTCTAAAATCATTTAGGAGATGGGCTGAAACTGAGGAATGGATATAGCCCACTTCGCCATGGAAATCTAGGGGCTCAGTTCCAAAGATACTCACTAGAAGGCATTAATGTCTGGACTGGAGTAGTCACTCCCTTGCATCTATAGGCAGAGGTGCTCATTTAGAAGGAGATAAGAATTCAGAGCTCCCTTGCTTCCTTCTGTCTTCCTGGCAATAGTATCAAGGATGTTCTTGGGTGTCTGGGACCTTGGATGGTAATCCCCTTCCCTAAGTCTGCCTAACTACTTTCTTTCTCCTGATCTAAGCATTCCCCCTCTGAAGTGGTATTCAAAGATGTGAGACATGATTCGATCTGGTTTCTTTAAGATAAGCAGAGTTGACAGGTATAGTAATTGGAGTACATCTCCAGTAGCACTCTCTTCAGGATACCAAACTCGTGACAATTGTTCCACTTATACAACTGCCGTGTGTGGGGGAGGAAAGGAAGTGGCTGAGTGGTGCCTGGATAGAGATGTATGGGAAAAATAAAGGAAAGAGTTAATACCAAAGGCAGAGAAGCAGAAGAAACTGTAACAAAGGACATTTTTAAATGTCTGAGTTAAGGCCTCTTAGACTCTCTTGATATAGGCTCAGAAGAGCATCTCTTCATTGACTTTCCCTTGCTGGTTGTTTTGTTTTGTTTATGGTCGGTAGGAAGGAGTTTTCAAGACTGAATTCAAGAATGGTGAACCCAGGATTCACTTTTAAGTGCTTAGGTGTTGTTAGAATGATAGTGTGGGGTTCCTTACAGTTGGCTACTAGAGAAGGAAATGGAGGAGCAATTTAACAATGATTTGTTTAAGTTAAAACAATTAATTGTTAGCCCCTCTCTCTTGGCTGCAGGCCCATCATGTAATTGCTCCAGTGTTAATTGAGCCAAGGTCATAATGGCCTATATCTGGACAGAATTTTATTTATTAAGAGGAATATCATTAGTGATAAATAGCTCTCTAAATAACATCTTATGTGGATGTAAGTCTAGTGTCTGGGGAGTGTGATCCCTTGGACTATTAAAAAAGACATGCCAATCATTTTAGTCTTTGGTTACACTTTCCTGATGGGTGTATAAGACAGTTGGCCAAAATTAACCTTGTTTTCTGTTTTGTTTTGTTTTACTGTCAAGGCCAGTTAAAGATCTGGTCCTCAAGGATCATTTGTCTTAGAAGGAGCCCCTGGCTCATTTAGCTAATTTTTTTTTAACTAGTTGTTCCATCTGTTGAGAATGAGTCAGAGGCCTTACTTGACTGTGGCTTTGCTTGGCAGCAATGAAGACATTTTCCTCTGTTTGACTCTCCCCTTTGCAGAGTATACTCTGCTTAAAAATCTGCCCAGGAAAGTCTCTATAGCGTCTCTGCAAAAGAGGGCAGATGACTCACTAGAGCTGTAGGACATTTTAAGAAATGCTCCACAGTCCCCTGGGACCTGAAGACAATTGGAGAAATGGGTTCAAGAAAGTATACCTTTTAATCACTCAAACTATGGAGGTTAGTATAGGCCTTCAAGTATGATTATTGAATCTTAGAAGATTGGTTATACCAGTCTGGTACTTTTAACTTTGGTCCAATACTTATATGAATCATGGGTTTACAAAAAACAAATACTTTAATATAAGCCTTGATTAGACATATATGTTTGTTTGTTCTTTTAAGCCAGTACTCATCAATTATTACCAAGGCAGATCAATAACTTAAGAGAATTCATTTATTTAAGTAGAGGTCTGAGTGAACTTTGACCTTGAAATTTTTGATGTATGTATATTTATCAACCCTAAGTCTCCTCTTTTACAATCCTGATATAATGTCCCCAAATTGGCATGACTTCTCTGGGATTTCCAGCTTTGTCTTTATCTTTCACATTCTGGAAATATCTAACCATCTTACAATGAAGCCTTATCACACAGAAATCACTCCTCACTAAAAATTCCTTAATTTCTACAACTTTTAAAATTTCCTTCTTCCACTTTCTAAGTCCATTTTGTCTGGTTTTTTTTCCTTAATAGTATGAGATGTGGTAATGTTAAAGAGTACATTTATCATCTTATGAAAAGAAAGCTAAATCCAGACTACATACATAATATAAAATAGCTTAAGAATACCCACACACCCATACTGTTAAACTGAGAATTTGTAAGTTCCCAAGCAAACACATAGGAAACACAGGACAGTCAAAAATCTTTTTTTCATGTTTTTTACAATCAAGATAATGATCTATTATATTCCTGGGTTTTTTTTTTGTTTTGAATGAATGCAAGTAACAGAGAGATAAGGCATGTAAATAGCAAGACATCATCAAATGGGTGTTTAGAACATCAAGTAGAAAGCAACTGAGAAGGCTTCCTTAAAACTCTCATACTGGGAGTTGGGGAGTGGTGGTGCACGCCTTTAATCCCAGCACTTGAGAGACAGAAGCAGGTGGATCTCTGAGTTCAAGGCCAATCTGGTTCCACAGAGTGAGTTCCAGAACAGCCAGGGCTACACAGAAAAAAAGCCCTGTCTTGAAAAAAAGCCCTCTCATATCAGAGTTAGTATTTGAGATGTTTTTAGGGAGAGGCTCCTATCCTTATTATGGATGAGCTTCCTGTTAGCCATGCTTATTACAGGCATCCTTATTTCATGGGATATAGTTGTCAAATATTTCTAATAAGAGTAATATAATAGGATGATAAATATGTGCAAGTATAACTTTAGAAGTGGAAAAGTTGAATTTAACTCAATATTGATACTATGATCCACACCTATTGTGTGTCTTTTCATGAGGAAACATGAACAAATGTCTATTGACCAAAGATAAGACAAGAATGACAGACCAAAGAAATTATTCTAACCAAGTCTAGCATGGTGAGCAAATAAGTTTACTGAGATTACAAACAGGAGGAGCACAGATGACTAAAAGGCAGAGCCCACAGCAGCATGGGTAACAGTGATATTAGTTATATCAGTGAAAGTCCCTGCACAAGTTACAGAAAGCTCTATTTGAGTCTTTTCTCCCTTCCACTTCCCAAATTGTCTGGGAGGGTCTTGTGAATCTTATAGGCTTCATGAACTTACTGAAACTTGCAATTCTCCTGCAGCCAATAAGAGGAAATACTCCATTACAGTGTCCCTAACCACGAAACACACTTCCCTTTCCATTTTCTGTCCTGGAAGCTTCAAGGCCAAGAGAGATTTGGGGATCAGGAAAAGGAATACATGTTCCAAAACTAAAACATTCAAGAAGAACTTTAGTTTTATTTCTTATCAAGTTTGGATACTAACTATAAAGCCCTAGAAGAGAAACATAAGAAAGCTTAAGTCTAGCTGCGACTTTTCATTGCATTAAGATGACATAGCCCCACATTTTGGCTTAGCTAATTCTGTGGTAGGCCTTATTAAACTGTAGAAAAAGTAGCTTCATGAGAAAAATAAAACCTTTAACTATATGATGAAGTGACAAAAGAGTAAATGACTTTTATTGAGAAAGAAATGTGATTTTAAAATTAATGTCAACCACTAAATTTCTACCTTAAGCTTCAGTGGGATGTTGATAAAAAATTTAATAATGTGAACTGTACCCAAAGGAAGTATTTGAAAAGTGTTATCAGAACAATGAAAATGGAGATGTACTCTGAAATGCTAAAAAGATGACAAAAGTATTTTGCAGACAATTAGCCACAGGTGTTGGAAAAACCAACGATGAAAGAAAATGGAGCCAACACCCTCACTGAACTGAACCACCAAACTGAACACAGGGTAAGGTAAGCCAGTCAAAGATTGATGCTCCACCTTGCATGCGTGAGTATTTTGGATGTGTTTTTTGTACTCATCTCTGAACTCCAAGCCTAGGTAAGGCAAAAGGCGTGCTTGCAAAGAAAAGATATCTACAGTAAAAATTCTCTATTCTGTGCCCTCATCTTCCTGGGAGTCTTTTGTTCTCATGAGATTTTAGGATGAATTTTTGTAGCCTAGAACCAAGGCCTCCTGGACAGAGAGTAATTTCAAGGAATACATCATTAGCCTGTTGTCTGTCTCCTGCCAGTACTGACCCTTCTTGGGTTTAGGATGAACATTTTCCGAGAATAGAGCATTTGGGCTAAATAAGAAAAACTCTTTAAAATTGCTGTATTGCTATGTTGGTTTTTCTTTGTAATTATGGTTGGGTTATTCCATAAACCTTGCTGCTGGAGTAGTCTTATGATGGCAGTACAATTGACTAATTTGTTATTCATTGGAGAGGATGGCAAACGGACTACAGAACTAAAACTCCACATGCTGAAGGTGCTGGTTACGTTTTCCAGAAACTTTTGGTTGGGTTTTCCGTAGGAACTGGCCTAGAGGTAAAGCAGAATTTGAGGTATCCTAGAAATAGCATGAGAAAATGCCTCTCTAGCCTTTATTTCCATTTTAAATAATGAGAGGAACTCCGTGTTGAAAGGGAAGCGTTTGTGTTGGATTCAGCAGTGAGAAAGGGGAAAGAAATATGGAAAGAACAGTACAGAAGTAGGCAGAGCATCTGGAAATTAAAATGAATTCATGCATGGACACAGAATTTAAACTTTGAAAGCCATGGACTTGAGAACACAATAGCACTCCTAGTATTGAAAGCTGGGACTTGACCACCATCATTTGCTTTGTAAAGCATCCATTCGAGACCTCACTTGAACCAGAATTAAATATATTTGCATCTTAGGTTTAATACAAAAAATTAAATTTACTTACATATACATATTCTGCTGTTGTCTTCCATATTCCCACCATCCTCATTGGAAGCAGGAGAATGGGCTTCACAGAGAATGAGGGCAAGCAGACTCTAGAACATTAACCTGCTTTCACCCTCCACGTTCCTCCAGCCTCTAAAATTCAACCCCACAGTGAGCAAGAAAGAAACCATGATAAATGTACCACATTTTCTCTATCCATTCTTTGGTTGAGGGGCATCTAGGCTGCTTCCAGTTTCTGGTTATTACAAATAATGTTGCTATGAACATGGTTGAACAGATGTCCTTGTTATATGAATGTGCTTCTTTTGGGTATATGCCTAGGAGTGGAATTGCTGGATCTTGTGGTAGACTCATTCCCATTTTCCTGAGGAGTCACCATACTGATTTCCACAGTGGCTGTACAA
Source organism: Cricetulus griseus (assembly GCF_003668045.3). Classification (NCBI taxonomy): domain Eukaryota; kingdom Metazoa; phylum Chordata; class Mammalia; order Rodentia; family Cricetidae; genus Cricetulus; species Cricetulus griseus. The sequence goes on along the minus strand of NC_048597.1, from coordinate 194,603,468 downwards.
GTTGGCACTCCCACCAGCAGTGGAGGAGTGTTCCTCTTTCTCTGCATCCTCCTCAGCATAAACTGTCATTGGTATTTTTGATTTTAGCCATTCTGACAGGAGTAAGATGGTATCTCAGAGTTGTTTTGATTTGCATTTCCCTGATGACTAAGGATGTTGAACACTTTCTCATGTGTCTTTCAGCCATTTTAGATTCCTCTATTGAGAATTGTCTATTTAGCTCTGTACCTCACTTTTTAATTGGATTGCTTGTTGTTTGGGGGACTAGCTTCTTGAGTTCTTTGTATATTTTGGAGATCAGACCTCTGTCAGATGTGGGGTTTGTGAATATCTTTTCCCAGTCTGTGGGCTGCTGTTTTGTCTTGCTGACTGTCTCCTGAGTACCACTCAGCAGAAAAAAAAAAAAAAAAAAAACAATGGAATCTTGAAATTTGCAGGAAAATTGATGGAACTCGAAGAAACCATTCTGAGCAAGGTAACCCAATCACAAAAAGACAAACATGATATGTACTCACTCATATGTGGACCTGCTTTATGATACATAGTAGTGACCATGCTTTATCAGAGCTGTTTTTAATGATGTTGCTCAGAATGGTTTCCTCCCAGATGATGACTGAGAAGCTAATTAAAAAAAAAATGCTGCCAAGTACCACAAAAGTAACAGAACTGCGCTGTTTTCTGGGATTTTGTTTTTTTACTTTTTTGTTGTTGCTGTTTCTTTGTTTTTTTGTTTTTGTTTTGTTTTTTTGTTTTTTGTTTTTTGCTTTTTAAATGGAATGTGCTGGATGTCTCTACAATTTTGTTAAAATGACTGCAGAACCTGGAAAAGCTGTTGCTGCTATTGATGCATATATATATATATATATATATATATATTATATATATATATATGTATAGTGCTATATATATATATATATATATATATATATATGCTAATTGAAACTCAAATATGTGATGAATCCAAGGTGTTTCAGTGAGTGCTCACCTGTGCATGCAAATTTGATTTCATCTTTAGTAAGTAGTAAAGTTATATGCTTGCCAAAAAAAAAATGACACACTGGAAGACAAATGTCACACAATTTCAATTTTATGTGTAACCTAGAAATGATGAACTTATGGGAACAGAGAACAGAATTGTGGCTATTAGGCTTCAATGTGGGTCTTTTAACAATGGGGAAACGATTGGTTTAAGGATATAAAACTGCAGTTGGACAAGAGGCATGGACTCTGTGAAGTCTTGAGGTCTACTGAGAGCATGATAAATATGGTTGATAACAATATGCTATATTTTAAAAGTTGTGAGATAGTATACTTTAAGTGTTCTCAAAACAAAAATGATGAATATGTGTGATATAACATGTTAATTGGTTTAATTTAGCCATTCATTGTGAACATACTGTATTGGGTATCATAATTGTGCATGACTTTATTTATGGGCTAAATAAATGAATGAAAAAAAAAGAAGGGACTTTGAGAGCCCATCCCACGTGAAGGGATGCTCTCATCTGGGACACATGGGGGAGGGCCTAGGCCTGGCCCAGGATGATGTTGTGGAATTTGGGGATCCCCCGTGGAGGGCTCTACCCTCTATGGGGAGTGGAGGGGGGAAGGAGATGGTGGGGGATTGGGGGGAGGGGGAGAGGGAGAAGGGATTGACATGTGAAATTATAATTTGTAAAAATTAAATAAAAAAAGAAAAAAATGAACAAAAAAAGAAAAGAAAAAAAGAAACCATAATAATATCTTAATATGTGGCGCCAATGGCAGATGTCACTATGTCTAAAATAGGTATAAAAATGTGGTCCTGACCCCTCTGGAACATGAATTCTGTGTATCTTGTACAGATAATGTATGTTTTACTAAACTCACATATGTTTAATACATAAGTGAACAGATGACCCTGTGTTAGTGCAGCACTGTCACTTCCCTGTACCTTCTGAGAATCACATAAAATGGTCTCACTGCACTGTGCTCTCCCTGATCATCCGCACCTTACCCCAATCCAGGAAACCACAACTCATTTAAGTATCTTTCCAGTTTTGCCTTTTCCAGAGCGTCACATAACTGGAATTTTCTGATGCAGCCTTTTCCATGGCATCTTTAGCTTGGTAACACACACTTAGGTGTCTTCCAGGTCTTTCCACTAGCTTGATAGTGTGTCTCCTTTTCATGTTGAATAATATTCCATTGCCTGAATGTACCATTGTTCCTTTCACCATTTGGCTACCATTGTGTTCTTGGTTGTTTCAAACATGTTATTGAGAATTAATGAAGATGCTATAAAATTCGGGTGATAAAATTTCATTTATATAAATACCAAGCAATGTAAGAGTTTCAAAAGACTGCATTGATATTCCAAAGTGATCATATACTGTATTCCTACAGAAATGAATGGTGTTCTAAACCTAAACTGTATCCAGTGTTTGCCAGTCCAGTAAGTATGCAGTGGTGTGTTATTGCTGCTTTGAAACCCTAATGGTATGATTTTCAGTAACTTTTCAAAATTTGGTTTGCCATCTAAATGTGTTCTTTGGCAAGGCAGCTATTTTCAATGTTTTATTCATTTTTAAGTAAGGTTGTATTTGTTCTAGTGTTTTACATTTTAGCTTTCATTTTTTAATACTATATAGAAAATACCTACAAAATCCCATTCATTGTGCCACCATTTAATCCAACCTAAATATTACTTTTAAAATTCTTTAGGTAAAATAAATCACATATTTACTTCCTTAATACTATAAATTCACTAACCAAAGTTCTCACTAAGTAATTCATTGGGAAGGTATTTCCTTATAACAACCCTTTTCATGGGATTCATGCAACAGTCTATAAACTCATTTAAAGGTTCTTTATAACCTAATTTACTGATTTTATTAGAACCTTTAAGACATTGATACAAGAGTTGAAGTTTCATATCACAAACTAACAATATTACATAGAATTGAATTAATTTCCAAAACCAAACAAAGGTTAGGAAGTATTACAAGGCAAAGGACAAACTACATTTTGTACATCTGTGCTTCTTTCTACATCATCTTAAAAAGAGCTCTCGAATTTATAAGTGGAAGTTGGGAAGAAGTGGTTGCAATTGCATGTTGATTTAGAATCATTTTGATATGTCAAGAATTGACAATTTTAAGTACCTAATTCTTTGTTGTGGGAAGATCATACATGGCCATCTGGCAGTAAACCCCAGATCATGAAATTCCTATATGATCCCTTTCCTTGTTGTGACAAAGTTTCCAGACACTGCCAAACACTGGGAATGAAGCCAATATTTGATTGTACTAAAAGCTAATTTCTCCTCCTAGGTAATAAAAGGTTTGGGGGGATTTGTTGTTGTTCAGTTTTTGAGAAGAGATAACAAGGAATATATACCATACATTTTATCTTTTATTCTATATAAGGCAAAAAAATAACATGAACTGCATAAAGAGTAACCAGTTGCATATAAATCTATTACTGTGTTCAAAAGACTGATCATGACAAATGTCAGTGAAAAAAATGTGCATTTTGTGGGTTTTCATAATCACTGTCTCAGAAGCACAGGAGAGGAGCATAAATCACACAATAGAGTCTATCACTGCTGAGCAGCACAGAACAAAATGGATCTTACAGCCAAACAAAAACGATGCTTCTCAAATCTCATCTGTTCCTTCCAGTTCCTTAAATGCATTCATTCTTAAGCTTTTGATGTTTATCCCTTTACCATTATTTTATTACTCAATGGAGTGCATTACAAGGGTGTTTCTGAGGACACTGCATTAGAGTAGATGGAAAGGCACAAGTTGGTGACTGGAAATTCAGGTCTGAATCCAAAGTTTGACTAGATCCTTGGATGTCATCTTCCCTCACATCTGGTTCTTTTCCTCTGCTTGGAAGAAGATAATACTGCATGGAAGGATGCATTGTGGTCTCCAGAGAACAAGAACCATGTGCAATAGGATTTGCTCATTGAGTAAGGAGGCTGAAGAGTCCACAATCAGCTGGAACAGGAAGGGGGAGGGCGATGGCATCGTTACAATTTCTGGAGTCCAAAGGCCCAAGAAACAAAGGTCTACATTATCAAGGTCAATCACATCACTGGATCAACTAATGCAAATATAATCTCAACTATCTCACAGACACACCCAGAAACACCTTCTAACCAACTAGGAAGTCATCCCTTGGCCCAGTCAATTTAATTTACGGTAATTTAACCACTACAATGGACATGATCTAGTGTTGCCTTAAAGAATTAAGTGTCCATTCACTTAACTAAAAAAATCTATCAAGAATCCATTGGTCACGTAACACTGTTCTTCTCACGAAATTTACGGGACAGTAGCAGATATTTGCAAGTAAGTAAGAATATAAGAAATAAATGAGAGTTTCAAATGAAGATGATAGAACAAGGTAAAATCCCAGGAAAGGAAGACCAGGTTGTGATATGTGTTCAGCCTCTGGTATTAGGTAGACCTATCTCTTGGAGACTACTAGCTGGATGCCTGACTTTGGATACATTTCTCTGCTTTCGATGATTCTGTATAAGTAACCAAATGAAATAAAAGGAGGAGGACATGACTACTCCTAAAGTATAGAGAATTATTGTACTGTAGATATAAGGGAAAAAGCAGGCAGAGGGAAGAGTCCAGGCTGAACATGGCTGGCAGACCAATCTGGAACATGAGAAGAGAGAGGGGGAGGAATGAGAAGAGAGGGGAAGGAGAGCTAAAGAGGTGGCCTGGGTCAAAATGGCTGAATTATATAGGGATCAGGCTAGGGGAAGGGAAGCAGAGCCCATTCCCCAAGAGGGAGAGGGGGAGGCAGGGTGAGCAGTGCTGGGAGGAGCCACAGGTACTGAGTGAGACTTGTCTTAGGTTTGAGACCTAACAGTAACAATAAGATGAAATAAACTCAGAAAATTGATACCACACAATAAAAGCTATTTTGATCACTGCATTAAAAAATTTATGTAGTTCATAGTGTAAGGTTTGAGTATTACCAGTCTCAATGCTTTGGTGCAGTGCTTAAAGTCCCAATCTCAAGAAACCAACAGTAGACTGAACCAAGAATTACACTTTTGATGCTGTGTTTAGCAGGGCTTGTTTCTAAAACTACACAGAATGCGACAATAACATTTACCACCAACCCCCCTAGTTGTTCTTAAGAGTTGGCAGACACCTTGACAAGCCCCAGAGCTTATAGCTCATTTCTTTTTTTTTCCTTTTTTTTTTTTGAAATTTATGTTAGAAACAAACTTGTTTTATAGGTCAATCCCAGTTCCCTCTCCCTCCCCTCTTCCCCTGGCCCCCACCAACTCCCTATCCCATCCCCTTTCTGCCCCCCAAGGAAGATGAAGCCTTCCATGGGGGATCTTTAAGGTCTGTCTTATCATTTGGAGCAGGGCCTAGGCCCTCCCCCATGTGTCTAGGCTGAGAGAATATCCCTCTATGTGGAATGGGCTCCCAAAGTCCATTCGTATAATAGGGATAAATAAATGTAGCTCATTTCTTGAGCATGTTTTAATTATTGTTGAATGAACCAAGAAGCCACTGAAGGTATATTTTCTACTGTTTTATTTAAGGCACCATTTCATTTTTTTTTCTAATTTTCTCTCCTTTTCCCTATTCCTTGCTACATACATCTTGTAAATAAAACAGACATAATTTGAAAGTAGACTGAACAGGTCTCTATTTATGTCCTAAAAATAATATACTTTAATGCAAAACCAGACATGTTTTCTAACGATTTCCAGACCCTACCAACTATGGTATAATGTGGCCAGTAAGGAGAAAAGACTTGAGTGGTATAGAAATCACAAGATGAATACAAATTATAAATGCAAAATCAGAATTTTAACACCATTCTCATAAAATAAAAAGAATATAGACAAGCTGTTCTGTGAGAATATATAGTATATATTGTTTTATACCAAAGAATTATTGTTAGAAATAGCACCCAACTGGGGTTAGTTAAGGATCTGAAGAACCATTGGTTCATCACTTTCAACAACCTCTTGTAATTTCATTAATTTAATTAATTAAATTTTAATACCTAAAGCATTCTAGGAAAATCCTTGCTTCAATAGTTTTTAAAAATACTGAGAATGGACAGTTTACCACATGTCCAGTACTCTTCTAAGTACCTTATATTACTTAACCACAGGCTAGATGCTGCTAGTATGACCTTCATTTTATACCTGAGAGCATGAAATAACAAATAACTTGGGTTGACACAACTACATAGTCATGGAAAGAAGACCTAAAACCTGAGTGTTTTGATTCCAGCATCCACCAAGTCAGCCCCTGTACTACTGTGCCTCAAAAAAGTAAACAATCTGCTTCAAGTCTCAGTGGTTTTTGAGCCACATGACTTTCCAAACTGGTAATAATATTGAAACGTGGGTCTGCAAAATCTCTAAAAACAACTCATACAATTTTACCAATTTATTACTTTCATAAACAATGTAGCAAGTCTCTAAATATGAATATTTCTAGACCCTCAAAAATATCTTATATATGGCCACAATTTTCCTTTGTGTTTTGTTTGGTTTTGGCACCGCCTTAGTGTAAACAAATTGCTTGCTACCATAAATGAGCCACCTTAGGAGAATTTCACAGTGGCCTTTAATAGAAGCTCCACACCAGTGCGTTGTCAGTATTTTTGTTACCTGCTAGTGCATGGGATCCCTGGCCTGGGAGAGAAGGAAAGAGGTGAAGTCAGCAGGAATATGATAGAAGAGAAAGTGAAATTCACCAGTGATTACAAAACCAGACACTTCCTTCAACACACATAAGAAGGAGACGGATCTGTTGCTGTGAAGTTAGTATTAGGGAAGGGATATAAAAAGACAGTTCACAGAAATAAGAGAAACTGAGAAATGACTATGAGGGAGTCAGGAAATAGGGGCTGTTTTTCGTTCCAGATTCACCATGCTTGATCATGTGTGTCTTCAAAGCCCTTGAGATCAACATAAAGAATGAGCGATGGTCAGTTTCCTCACTGTTGCCCTCCACCCAGTCATTATGTTTTATGAACACTTGGGCTGTGGAAAGGATGGAATGGCAGTACATCGTTTCAACAAATCCTTTTCAGTGTTTCTGGGGAAAACAGATACATTGGCGCACTTTGCTAAAAATGATCATTTTTTTTTTTTTTTTTTGCGTAAGTACTTTAGGAAAAGGGACATAAATTGGTCGGTTTGAAGAATATTCTGCATAAAGCAGCAAATTTTTATGTTATGCAAATATCACTGAGGGGAAAGATTTGTGCTGAAAGTGGACTGATTCTGATGACTTTGGAATAAAAGCACATTTACCTTTGAAAAATGTACTATGAAGTTAACTGCTAAGAATCCCACCGTTATTTGAGATGTTACCCTCCTCGTGGTTTGAAGAAATATCCAGGTTGAAATTTCCAGCTCAGTTAGAAGAAGAAAAAATAATGAAGCTGGGAACAAGTAAATATTGTATATTCCAAAGGAAGACGGCATTCTTCTCTGGAAATGGAACCCTTTTTGCTTGGGCATGTGATCTCTGTCCCATGCAACTTCACACTCTGATGGGTTGTGATTTTAACCATAGTCAATCTATAGATTTCAGATTTCCTAAAGGGAATTCCAAACCCTGAAGGTACCAAACCCCACTCTTCTCTAGATCTTTCATCATTTTATTCTGTTTCTGTTTACCGTACTTCTACAAAGAATGAAAAGCTACAAGAAAGCTGTTAGGCATGCTCAGTAGATCAGAACTAAAATTAGCTTTTTCCCTCCACCCTCACTTATTGTGTTTGTCTTTACTTTGGTGAGATGAAACAACATGAAAACTCAGAGTGAAATTTCCTACACCAGCTAAATCTCTTGGTATTGATTTAATGGTATCTCATGATCTTCCAGTGGGGATTCTTTGTTTATTTCTGATATTTTACTTTAGCAAACACTGTAGTGGATATTATGTATTTATTCTATACATAAGAATTCTAGATAGGAGGGAAAATGTTTATGTGTGTTCATTCTATAATCCATTGTATTTTATTAATGCATTCATATGCATTAGTGAATATCAAATTATCAAATATTTTTCAAAAGGATATAATAAGTATATCTGGAACATTTGTCTCTAGTGTTCTCACATAAGAGAGAACATGCAGAGTGTTCTTCACTACACAGTTTTCTGTTACTAGTGTAAGAAAACTTAATCTTCTTGATCTCATTGACAAATGTTTATCGGAGTTTTTATTTATTTTTTTAAGATTTTATTTATTTATTATGTATACAACATTCTGCTTCCATGTATATCTGCACACCAGAAGAGGGCACCAGGTCTCATAATGGATGGTTGTGAGCCACCATGTGGTTGCTGGGAATTGAACTCAGGACCTCTGGAAAAGCAGTCAGTGCTCTTAACTTCTGAGCCATCTCTCCAGCCCAGGAGTTTTTATTTTTAAAAATCTATTTTGCAAATCCAAAATGTTTCAAAGCTAGGATGATAACTACTGTCACTGATAACTTTTTTCTGGAATTAAGATAGTCTTTAATTTGTATTTGAGTCTTCTTTTAAGTCGTAAAGGCTTCTCTCTAAGTCTTCAGGTTCAGGCTCAGTTATGAACTCTGAACTTTGGAGTCCACTCTCTGACCTCATCATCTTTCCTCGTGTCCCTTATTACCGTATCATTTTGGTTCACATTCCTAGTTCCAAAAAATCATTTTATATTAGTAACTCAAAATTTTAACCCTCTCCATTCTGATCTATATTGCTTCCAAAATAAGTGTTGGATTCCTATATATTAATTCTAGTCTCGCTTCTTCAGTTTTCAGAAACTCTTCCCTATGTTAAATAGTAAATATGCCATTTCCAGAACCACACAAACAGCCTAGTCGAAGCTTTACCATTGCCTCATTGTACAAATATGAGAAGAAAATTTGGCTCTAAAGCTTATTGAAGCTGATAAAAATGGTACCTCCCTGACATGTCTATTGCAAGGAAGAAATGATGTAATGTTTGGAGAAGGGCATAGTCTCACACCTACCATGCAGCAGCCAGTTAGCAAAGCTAACAATGTTGACATTGTTACTATCAAATGTATTTTTACATTTCAGGGTGGAAGGTTTCTCCTTCTAGTTCTGCTGAAGAATATAGAATGCAACATAGTGGTTCTTTAATGGTTTTATTATTGTTGTTGTTGTTTCAAATTTATTTGGTTACAGAATACAAAAGACTGAATAATTCTGGCCTCTGTCTAAAGCATTTCTACCTCACCACTTCAGTGTGTTCAACTTGGGGTAAAATAGGAATTCACATTCTACACCACAGAATTCATTCTTGAAGAAGATGATCTGCGACCTCCACCACAATCATTAGGTGAGCACAAAGCTTCAAATAAATTAAAACAAACCTTTCTACCAAAATGAATTCCATAGAGTTGTAAATCATGGACTTCAGGACATACAAAAGGTTACCCAGGCATTCTTATTAGAGTACACAAGAATGTGTTATTTTGTTAATTAGCACTTATTCAGTACTCACCACAAGCCAACTGCTGAGTGAGATACCTGATGTCCTGGCTGTTTCAAGAGACACCTCTTTCCTGGTCTTTCTTGGTGGCATCAAACCACTTACCTGGTCACCAAAAAAAACTAACTGAGCCACTTAGAATTTCTTATATGATGAATCTCTATACACAACACACTATATGTATTTCTTGTCAGAGGGAAGGCTATCATCATGCAGTGAGTTTATTGATAACACACAGTAGAAAAGAACAACAGGAGACTAAGAGAAACAAAGCAGGGACTGGTAAGATGGCACTTCCACCAAGCCTGACAACCTGAGTTGGATCCCCAGAGCCCACATGGTGGAAGGGCAAAGGCAATTCCTGCAAGTTGTCCCCTGACCACATTCACACAATGGCATATCTGTGCCCACACACAGGATAAAAATAAGTCAAAATGTACTTTTATAAAAAGAAGAAAAACAACATGCTCTTCTGGAACTTGGCAAGCATAGCCTTCCTTACTTTTGAGTGACAGGAAGAGGTGAAAGTGGGGAAGTAAAACAGAACAAATTATAGTGTGCCATGTGGGATTTAAGGACTTACAAAGTGGTGAGGGCTGTAACAATGATAAAAAACAGAATATACCACAAGACAATATTTTCAAAGCCTAAAAGCATTCTAAATGTAACTGATGTCCAAAAATAAATTAAGTTTGCCTTGATTCTGATTTGAACACTATAAAAGCTTGAAAGAAAAACCCATGGACACCTTCTAAAAACCACAAAGCCTTTTATGCAGCATCTCTTCTACTAAGTCCATAGGCAAATCGGTAAGTAAAGAAGAATGGGAGAATGTCTGAGGGTAAAATGTGTGAAAATCTATCACAGCAAGATTGAACAATCTTACAGGACAGCTATACTATATACGAACATTTTTTTGTGGGGGCGTTCGAGACAGGGTTTCTCTGTGTAGCTTTAGAGCCTATCCTGGCACTTGCTCTGGAGACCAGGCTTGCCTCGAACTCACAGAGATCCATCTGCCTCTGCATCCCAAGTGCTGGGATTAAAGGCGTGTGCCACCAATGCCCAGCTATGTACGAACTTTTAAATGCTCACAAGGGAACTGAGATCAGACTGGATGTCAGAGCCAACATGTCTTATAAAACTTTTAGTCTGATTCCTTTATTTTGCAGATAGAGATTCTGAAGGAGTGCTTATGATAAAGTATTTTCCTAAGATCCTTGCCTTTGTCAATGGACCAGGACATTACACATCTGCTGGAGAATATTAGTTTAAGATGTGTTGTATTTGTTTATGCTGTGGAATATTTGTTTAATGATACAAATATGTGGTGCAGTCTTTTATGTTGCATTTGTTTAACTCTGTTACTTTGCCTAAAACCCTGATTGGTCTAATAAAGAGCTAAACAGCCAATAGCTAGACAGGAGAGAGAAACAGTTGGGGCTGGAAGGTGGAGAGAATAAATAAAAGAAAAAGAGAGAAAGAGGGAAGAGTGAGAAAGGAGAAGGAGAGGAGGATACCAGGAGCCAGCCACACAGCCATGCAGCCAGTCATAGAGTAAGAAGGAAAGAAAGATATATATAATAGAGAAATGTAAATGCCCGGAGGCAAAAGGTAGACAGAATAATTTAAGTTTTTTAAAAAGCTGGTTATAAATAAGCCAAGCTAGCCAGGTGGTGGTGGCACATGCCTTCAATCCCAGCACACGGGAGGCAGAGGCAGGCGGATCTCTGTGAGTTGGAGACCAGCCTGGTCTACAAGAGCTAGTTCCAGGACAGCCTCCAAAGCCACAGAGAAACCCTGTCTCGAAAAACCAAGAAAAAGAAAAAGAAATAAGCCAAGCTAAGGCTGGATATTCATAAGTAAGACTAAGCCTTCATATATTTATTTGGAAGCTGGGTGGCAAACTCCAAAGAGTAATAATAACCAACCTCACATAGTTTCAAGACAACCAACTGTAGGCTATACTTCAAACCACTGAACAAATACACACTTAATATTTGAGGGCATACTTGACTCATTACATATAAATGATTTATGATCAAACACTTCAGCAAAATCACTACAACCAGCTCCTGAGTTCAAGTGGGACTATAAAGAAGGACTTTCAGAAGAAATAGTACATTTTGATGGTTGGGTTAGAGTTTCAGGACCTTTGCTAAATAAACAGATGAAGCCAGTAAGTTGCAACTTATATGTGAGCCGTCTCGAGCTTGGATTTCTCCCCTGTCATTGAAATTGTAAAATGTTAACTGACAAGGGATGTCCTTATGTATATATGTTTTTCTTATTGGTTGATGAATAAAATACTGATTGGCCAGTAGTCAGGCAGGAAACATAGGCAGGGCGACCAGACCAGGAGAAGGCTGGGGAGAGGAAGGTAAAGAGAGGAGCTGTCAGAGAGAGATGCCATGTAGTAACTGGGAATATAGGGTGTACTGGGAGTTCTCTGGTAAGATAAGACCATGTGGAAATACTTAGATGAATAGATTAAAAAAGAGCTAGCCAGTAAGGATCCCTAGCCATTGGCCAAACAGTTTACAATTTATAAATGTCTCTGTGTGTTTATTTGGGACTAATTGGCTGTGGGACCAGCAGGGGCCAGTGACTTCTTCTGTCCTACACAGACACCTGCAAACATGTGGCCTATGTATACACAGTCAGACAAATATACATAAACTTTGTGGTGGTTTATGAGAATGCCCCTCTCATAGGGGGCATTCATATATTTGAAAGCTTGGCTCCCAAGTTGGTGGAACTGTTTGGGAAGGATTAGCAGAAGTGTCTTTGTTGAAGGGGGCATGTCCTTCCCATTTAAGTGTGTTCTCTCTGCTTCCTGATTGTGGATCACATGTAAGCTCTTATCTGGTGCTCCAATACCATGCCTGCCTGCTACCATGCATCCTACCATGATGGTCATGGATTCACCCTCTGAAACAGTAAGCCTCAAGCAAATTCTTTCTTCTGTAAGTTGCCTTGGTTTGGTATTTTGTCACAGAATTTAAAAGTAACTAAGGAGTTGATATTTGTAAGTAAGCTATTGCTGTGAAAGGCCTGACCATACTGCATTTTTTGAGGAACATAGAAGACTTTGGGACATTGGACTAGGAAAGTGCTCTAAGTGGGACTGGACAAACCATCCTAGTAGGATCTGGAAGATGTAGTACTGCAAACCATGTGGACTTTCGAGGCCCAGCTCAAGAAGTCTGAGAGAGTAACAATATCAGCAACTGGGGTAGAGACATGATATTTTAGTAAATAATGTGCCTGGTGTTTGACTTGTTTTAAAAAAAATCTACCTGAGACTAAATTGAAGACTTTTTAATTAATTTCATTGGCAGAGTAGATTTTAATAGATCCTAATATTGACTCTGTTGTATGGTTATTAGTAATCAGTCATGTCAGTCTGCAATGAAAAAAAAAGAGCAAGCAAAGCAAGAAGAAATACAAAAGATACAGTTTGAGGAGAAAAAAATAGCACCAGAAAATTTAATGTTGAAGCCACAGGTATGCTGAAAGACATGAATGGCTTGATGTAGAATGGAATAAAGGGAGTGGTACCCTTGAGGTAAAACCCAGATTCCTAAGCTTCCAACTTGTAAAAAGAAAATGCTTAAGTAATTATCTGGTCCTTTAAAAAGCATAAACAAGCCAAAGCTTATACAAAGGTAATTCAAACAGGGGGACAGATTCTATGCCTACCTGCCAGGCACACAGTTCTGGTTTTAGAGTCAAGAAGGGTACACAAGCAAACGAGTTGTGGACTCTTTCTCTGAGGTTAAGAAAGGCCAACTGGGCCAGGTATGTGGCAGGGGGGTTCTGCACAGAGGCCCAGAAAGACTATTGTGAAAAGCTATGACGGTGAATCCTGAATCGCATTGGAGGGTGTTGGAAGTACCAGAGCCATGAAATATCTTCCAAGTAGAGATAGCTGCAGACAGGGAGTAGAAACCACTCAAGAGAAAGAAGAATATTGCAGTTAGCAAAGCAGGAAGAGAAGAGCCATCTAAACCCTTTAACATGAGACTTAGAATTACATGATTTGGAGTTTCCCTGCTGTTTTGTTCATTTGTTTGTTTGTTTGTTTGTTTATTTTGGAATTGCTTTGGATGGATTTCATTACTATGCTCCCTATTCCTCCCTTTTGAAATGGTAATTGTGCTGGCTGATTTTATGTCAAATTAACATAGCTATAGTCATCAGAAAGGAGAGAGTATCAGTTGAGAAAATATCTACGTAAGATCAAACTTTAGACAAGTGTGTAGGACATTTTTAAATTAGTGATTGATGTGTGACGGCTCAGGCCATTGTGGATGGGCTCACTCCTAAGCTTCTGGTCCTGGGTTGTAGAAAAAAGCAGCCATGAGGAACAAGCCAGTATACAGCACTCTTCTACAGCCTGTGTGTCAGCTCCTGCCTTCATTGAGTTCCTGTTGTGACTTCCTTCAGTGATAAACAGTGTTGTGGAAGTTTAAACTAATTAAATCCTTTATTCTCCAAGTTGCTTTGGTCATGGTATTTCATCACAGCAATAGCAACCCAAACTAAGACAATATATCATGTGCCATTGTACGTTGAAAGTATGCAATCTGCTTTTTCACTTTACTGGAGTTACAAGTAAGAGATTGCCTTGATTCTCAGAAAAAACTTTGGACTTTGGGTTTCTAAACTATGTTGAGACTGTGAAAGACTATGGGGACTTTTGAAGTTGTACAAAATGCATTTTGCCTATGATATAGCCACAAGCCTATGGGGGTCAGGGAGTAGAATGTGGTGGTTTTAGTGAGAATGCCTGTCATAGGTTCATATATTTGAATGCTTGGTTTCCAGTTGGTAGAACTGTTTGGAAAGAATTAGGAGGTATGGCCTTGTTGGAGGAGGTGTCACACCACTGGTGGACATTGAGGTTTCAAAAGCATGAGCCGTTCCTGGTTAGTTCATGTTCTGCTTTGTGCTTATAGATTAGGATGTGAGCTCTCAGCTACTACTCCAGCCCCATGCCTGCCTGCCTGCCTGCCTGCCTGCCATGATATTCATGGATTCACCCTTGGGAAATGTTGCTTTGCTTATGGTGTCTTATCACAACAATAAGAAAATAACTAAGTCATACATAAAATAATTTAAAGAAGTAAGTCTAAATAAAAGAGCTAGTTATAGAAAAAAAATTCCTCATGACCCTGTGGTCTTCATTTCTCCTCAAATTTATTTTCCCCAAATTACTGACCATCATCCAGCAGACTGTCTACAGTACTTGTTGCATAATATGTCTCTTTCCAACTCATATCACCATATTTGAGTATACAAGTCAAATATTTTAATGAACTAGTGAATAAATGACTTTCTAACGATCTTGTATATGTATGAGCCTTTTATTCCATCATCCTTCAGAAGGTTGTTCATGAATATTCATTGATATGAGATGAATCTTCAAAGATGTGATATAGTATGAATAAAGGATTTCTCCAAATATACCTTTGTACATAGTCATATCACTTTATAAAGTACTGGGTATAGCCACACTATATAATCACACCATGATACTAAATCTTCACAGGAGAGAAAACTTCTACTTACAAGAAAAAACACATAGCTTAAAAGACATTTCTTCTAGTGTTTTTTCACATTTGACTCCTCTTGGAAGTTCAACCATCTATCTTCCAATTAAGATGCAATTGCCCAACCTATGACTTTATTCTTTGTTCATATGCTAAACCTAGCATTAGCCTAGAAATCTCGAAGTATGTTGGAAGAGATGGGACATGCAGAACTCCTTATGACAACACACAGCACACAGTGTTTCTTCATGCTTTGCCAACTCAAGTCCACAATGAGAAAACAGGAAGAAAAGAACCACTTCTAAAAATAATGTCATTCATTCTAAATGTCCATTCATTCTCCTTATTCATGCTAGAATTTGTTTCAAAGCACACTGTTATTTTGATTCACGGGAAATTTAATATGTTAGGACTCAGAAGATTAAATTTTCTCATGGTACTCCACCCCAGGCTTCAAGGTTTTGTCACAAATGCCCAAGCTTTGCTACCAGTGAAACCTACAACATAAAGGAAGGCTGTTGTTCTCCAGCTGGTTCTAAGTGAGTCACACCAGCAACCAAACTACTCAGATGTCATTACCTTTCTTTCTTTCCTTAATTTTGCTTTTATTATTTTCTTCTATAAAACACTCATGACAAGATCTTTCTGAGCAGTAAAAAGCAGCCAAGAATACACTATTGCTGAACTTTTCCTCCTTTAATTCTCTATTATGAAAACACTGCTCTTCTCTTATGTAAAGGGGAAAGCTTACTGTCCCATTTCATGAAATATGGTTCAGAGCTCAGAAATTCTCAGACATGATGAACAGTGTTATGGTTTGGATCTTACATCCCACCACCCTCCCTGCTCCTTACACACTCTGGTGCAGCAGAGTTCAGAGGTGGGGCTCCTGGGAAGTAATTGAATTACAAGGAGCTTGATTCATGAATGGAATAATCATCTATATATTCATAGGTTAATGAGCTTCAGGGGAAGGCTTTTCTATAGAAATCTCTCTATATATCTCTTCTCTCTCCATCCCTCCCTCTTGCTCCCTGTCAGCCATGAGGTCAGCAACAATAATCATTGCTCCTCCACCACATACCCCCTTCCATGTTTTTCCGTTAACAAGACATCCAAGAAACCATGGAATGAAAATTCTGAGACTGGAGCCAAAAGAAATCTTTCCTTCTCTAAGCTGATTTCCTTAGGCATTCTATCCCAGTGATGGAAAGCTGTTTAACACAGTTTTATGAAACAGAGAAAAAAATCATCAGGTTCTTGACTGAGATGGCATAGATAGGATTGAGTGAGGTCTGAATGAAGAGCAATTAGAGTCAATTTTGTGCTGCTGTGCAATGATGTCTATTGCAGACATCTGCATATATGTCTGTGCTGGGTAAATGGGCACAAGAACACTGCAATAAGAGCCAAGCCTCCTCTACACAAAAGAATGAAATGAAAACAGGTAACTTTATCAGGTTCTGGATTGACAAAGCAAAGCAGTTTATACACATGGTCATATTGTCTTCATATGATCTCTTGAAACAGGAACTGTTGTTTATTTTGTAAGTGTAGTTTATGTTAATCTCCAAAGTCTGCTTTAAAAGCATGCTACAAAATCGGTGACATAAAATAAAAGAAATCAGATCCTTCCTAATTCTAAAGACTAGAAGTCTGAAATCCAGCAGACATTTCTTGCTGGAGGTCATTAGTGGGGTTCTACTTCCCCTCTTTCCCAACTTTCCATCTCTCTCAGTAGTCTTTGGCATGCTGACCTCTAAGAGTAGTCAGACTGCTGTTGTCTTTAAAGAGAATTGTCCTTTTGTGTTGTGTGTGCATGACATCTGTGATGGCTATTCTTGGTTGCCAATTTGACTACATCTGAAATTAACTAAAACCCTAAAATGGAGAGCACACCTGTGAGGGATTTTTGCTTTATTTGAAGTGGGAAGATCTACATCTAATCCAGATCTTTGAGGTAAGAAAACACACCTTTAATCAAGATCTTTTGAGCTGGGAAAACCCACCTCTACCATGGACCACACCTTCTACCAGAAGCCTATATAGACATGGAAAAAGGAAGTTTTGCTCAATGCCTGCTTGCTCTTGCCTGGCTAGCATGCCCTGCCCTGCACTGGTATTAGAGCCTGCCTACTTCTTTGGAATTCTGACATATCTTAAAGATCATCTGAGACATGCAACCTCATGGACTGAACTACTGTACTCTTGGACCTTCCATTCACAGGCAGCCATTGTTGGATTAGTTGGGTCACAGCCTGGAAGTCATTCTAATAAGCCCCTTTATATAGAGAGTGAGATTCATCCTATAAGTTCTGTTACTCTAGAGAACACTAATTCAACATGCCTCTGTGTGCTTACCATAAAGTCATCATTCACATTAGATTTAGGTCTCATATTTGCTAGCATGGCTTGAATTCATCTTAACTAGGTGTATCCATGAAATTCTATGTTCAAATAACTGTCATATTCTGAGATTCCAAGAAATGTGTGATTCTGGTGGAAGAAGAGACTAGACAGCTCTACCTTAGGCAGTATAAGATTACTGAGACAACACAGACTTCAGGTATTTATTTTTAATTTGAAAACATATATAACAAATAAATGTGTGGTTTAATATACAATTACAGAACATGAGACTACTAAAAACCTGATGAGTTAGTCTTAAAAAGCAAAAGTATGAAACATAAGAATAAAACTATAATAACAAGTAAAGTATACTATTCACAATGTATTAGATATAATGAAATATTAAATTAACAAGTTACAAC
The DNA here is from genome assembly GCF_003668045.3 of Cricetulus griseus. Taxonomy (NCBI): domain Eukaryota; kingdom Metazoa; phylum Chordata; class Mammalia; order Rodentia; family Cricetidae; genus Cricetulus; species Cricetulus griseus. The sequence goes on along the minus strand of NC_048597.1, from coordinate 194,585,648 downwards.
ATGTAACTTAAAGTTTCTAGAATTTAGTACCTGTAAGTAGATAACGAAATATAAGATAAAAAGTCTATCAGACAATACTGAAGACAAGTATAACATCTCTTAAATGTATACTTAAAAAAGAAAATCAAAGGAATGGAAAAACATAGTAAATTACAGGTAACAATGACAATGCCTCACCCACAGTGAAGCTCTTAGGGACTGAAAGAGTAGCTTCATTATGCTAACAGGATATGATGTCAACCCAGAATCATTGGTGATAGGAGAAGTACTTCTGTGTATATTTATCTTATTGATTGTTGAATAAAATACTGTTTGGCCAATGAGACAGCAAGTTAGACGGACTAGAAGTCAAAGAGGATTCTGGGAAATGTAGTAGAGAAGTGGTGATTCAGGAAGGAAGTGACATAGCAAGGAGACTCATATTTAAGCGAAGGAGAAACGGGAAGGGCCCCTCTTTCCTGTTCGCCTCCTCCAGCGGCAGTCTGTGAGCTACCAGCAAGGAGGGACACTGATAAGATAAGTCTTATAAAATATATAGGTTTATGATAGTTAAGACTGAGCTAACAGATGTGCAATCTTAGTCATTGGCCAAGCAGCTTTGTACCTAATATGTCTCTGTATTATTTTGTCCATCCATGCGGAGGGCAGAACTCTGGCTGCTGGCAGAGACTACCCACGTGGCTGTAGGTCTCGGGCGGCTTTTGGTGGAAAGATTTATCGTAACACATCGGTCTTTACATGTTATGTATTTTTCTATTATTTTCTCTTCGACTTCGGTGTTCATGTTTCAGATGTAATTTTTAAAACAACAAACAGTTGAGTGCTACATTTCTCTCCAGCGTATTACTCTCCATTCCTCAGAACATTTCAACTTCTGCTTTTGTTTTTGTTTTCTGGTAGCTCTGAAGATTGAAGGCAGAACTTCGTACATGCTAATAAGGCACTTTCCTGATGAGACCCCCCAATCCCACTCTCACAAGCCCCAGCTTCTATTCCTTTCTCTAGGAAATGTCAGCACTGCTATGATTCATTTTATATTGCATTCCTGCTTGTTTGCATTTGTTTCACGTGCCTGCACTCATCTTTCGATTCCTTCTTTCCTTCAGATTAGCAAAATGTTTCCCATTTTCTTTCCCCTAGTATCTTATAGGTAGTACAATCATTCCTATTTCTTTACTGGATACCACAAACTCTACAATTTTCATATCCTCAAGCAAGGACACTAACAAAGGCTCTACCCAACTTTTCAGCACTAAGAACCTCCAAAGAAAGCACTGGGTGGCATTTGGCTAACCTCAGTTCAGCCTCTATGGGCCTCAGGTCTCACAGCTTGGCTGCCTGGGTACCTTGCCAATGCCTTCAACCACACTTCATATTTTCCCCAGCTCTGTGGTTTGTTCTCAGAATAAAGATTGATCTCATACAGGCTAATCTAAATTTCTAGAAACAAAGCCTTCCATTTCAAGTTGAATCCTAATAAAATTTTAGTTTTAAAAGATTGAGATTTAGAGAGTGGTAAACAAAAACCAGAGAGCAATGACTTTAGCAGAACATTGTAAAGTAAGTGTTATCAGTGGAGGAAAGGGTTTTCCTTCCAGACTCAGAGAGATTAAACAAAATTGAATGAGAAAAATATTTTAGTATATTTTAAAAGGCAATAGAGGCTTTAAAAAGAAATGCAGTAGAAGAAACATATTAAAAGAAAAATTTTAATGTTACAAATAAATTCCAATTTATCAACAACAACCACAAAATTAAATGTATCATTTGAACGAAAATGGTTCACTAGATCTTTCATGGCTCACACACAGACTATGGGAGTAGTAAAAGTGCAGGAAAAGAGACTGTACTCAACAAAGTAAAATAAAGTGGGAATGAACACATTTGAATCGGTCAAAATGGACTCAAGGTGAAGGCATTAAGCTAGATAAAATATCATTATGTAACAATAGAAGGTAACATTTGCCAGGAAAATGACACTCTTCTGTAGTTATATGCACCAACTAATATAAAAAGAAAAAAGTAGTAGAAATTCAAGAAGAAATGTAAAAAATTCATTTCACCACAGAATAGTTTTTTGGCCTTTTGGCAGTCTCTAGTTTAAACAGATAAAACACTGAAGACACAGAACACTATACTCGTCGGGTTGTGTGAATTTACAATGCAGAAACAAATAGGCCTTAAAATTGCAAGGATGATTCAATACAAGCTTGTTTCTCATCCGTCAGTCAGCAAGGATCAGAGATTATTGGGATCCCATAGAGTGTACTGGGCCTTCTTCATTCAGCTTCCCAAAAGGAGATGAGAGAAAAGGAATAAACTTCATGATAGCATAACTGTCACAGGCACAATTAATAAACTCAAAAAAAATGGGTAAATATAAGACCCTTCACTAAGAAGGAGGGAAAAATTCTTTGGAATTTAAACGGCCTTTGAAGGTCATTTAAGACATCTAGAATATGTAATCGCATCTCAAAAGTTTTCAAAATGCCATATAAATTAAATTAGAAATTAATGATAAAAACACAAAAAAAACACTCCAAACTCTTATAATTAATAAATAAATTCCTAAATATTCCATGCTGAAAATAAAAAAGTCAGCATCAAGGAAATTAAAAAATTTCAAAGAAAGAATTACCAATGCCAGTACTACCATAATATGACAATAGCATTCTTAGAAATAAACATATAACCTTAAATGCATAATAAAAGCATACATCTGCCTTCAGATGTTAGAAAATGACCAAAAATACTCTCAAATACCCCAAAAGATAATAAAGGAAATAGTAAATAATGAAGGAAAAAGTAAAATGGTGAAATTAATGGCCCAACCTACACAAATGTGTTTCTCCACAAGACTATTAAAACTGACAAGATTCTGGAAATGCTGATGAAGAAAAGGGAACACACATGTACACACACAAATGGGTTTTCCAGTCTACCAGAGAAGGTTTCAGATCATATACTCCTGGGTTCCTATCAGAATTTATAGGGGAAACTCATACAATGTAGACTAACAAGGAGTACCTCACCTTCCTTGCAGTAGGAACCCTGCTCTTCCAAGTGAAATACTATAAAGCAACAGTGATGGTATCTGAAGTACGACAGTGAAGAAAGCCTGGCACAAGCTTCTTGGGGTTGTGTCCTTAAAAACCAAGTTAGTGTCACTGTTCCATTACCCCAGGAACCTCATCTACAGCAGAGTCTGTGCTTATTCATACCAAATACAGATCAATTTACCCTTAGAATCCATACTCACCAGGTCTAGATGGCCTTCCAAGACCCACAGTTCATGGATGCTATGATAACTTTCCAAAGGGATGCTAGAACAATTGGATCTACAGCTAAGAAAAATGAAACTCAATGTTTAGCCCATAACACTCACATACAACACATGCACACATACACATTGCAGGTGAAGACTTCACTATAAAAAGTGAAGACAAAAACTCATCATCAGTTTTACCCAGCTGTGAGCCCCAACAGCTACAATAATAACTGACTTGGCAAAATGTGTCTATCAGTGCAGATAGCAGCATGGGTACTATGGGAGTAACCAGCCAATTTCTGGTTTGATTTAAAGCCCCTATACAAAACAGAACTCATACCTATCATATTAACTGGGCCAAAAACCTTTGGGTCTAAGCTCATAACTTATGGACTGATGTTGTCCCAATGACTGTTCTTATGGGACATATCTGCATGCTTTAAACACCTAGAATAAACTCCTCTCAAGTTCCTTGAAATCCACATCACTGGCTTCAGTTTGCCACACTTACATTCATTTAAGCTTGGAATCACATAATTAAATGTTATAGTGGGAGAGGTGCTAGGGGTTTAATATGAGTTTTGTCTCCCAAGGATAGATATATTAAAGCTTTGGTTTCCAGCATGGTGGTAATGGGACGTGTGGACCTTTGAGAGGTGTAACTTGAGAGAATATTGTAAAAGAGTTGGAGGATGGGAAGAAGTGTCATGAAAAGGCTGCCATCCAGATATGACATAGCATTATAATCATGAACACAAAGTAGCAATGGATGCAACATTGGGCATGCAACATTTCCTTGTAGAGAGAAAATGTGCCACTGAGGTGCCACCCCTCCTGGAGAGTTATAGACTACTAATAGCTGCTAAAGAAAGGGGTGTCATTTTAGTTGATGGTGTAGCCTCTGAGTTGTTAGTAAAGTAAAATGGTTCATAAGGAAAGTAATGGAATAACATAGGATAGTGGAGGATGAATATAATAAGGATGCATTGGACACATGTACGAAACTGTCAAATATTTTAAAAAGTAAAAGACAAAATGACATAGGTCCCAATGGGAGATCGTTAGATCCTTGGCAGCATGTCCTTGGAAGAAATTGTAGGATCTTGCCCATAATCTCTCTCTCTCTCTCTCTCTCTCTCTCTCTCTCTCTCTCTCTCTCTCTCTCTCTCTCTGCTTTTCTTCAGGATTCTGCCACTTAACTCAAATGCACTCATAATGATGCAACACCCTCACCAAAGACCACATAAATTAAGACACCTTTCTTGAACATAAACCTCCAAAACTGTGAACCAAATAAGTTTTCCTTTGTAATAGTTGTCTCAAGTTTTTCCTTATAGTACCACACAGCTGATGAATAAATAAAGCCAGTGATGTAGTTTCCTCTCTTGAAAATAACTTTCCTCACTGTTCCCACATTTCTAGTCTTGCTTACCATGCAGGTCCTAGAGCTAATTCTAACTCACTTATAGAGCTCTTCCTACTGCCCACATGCCAATAGCTACTAGACCTCCTGAACACTGGTTACAGATGAACCATTCTCACTGTCTATTATTTAAATTAGATTTCATAGTTAGCACTTGCAAGAATTTGTGTCATGTATTTGTTGTGCCTTCATGGCCTACCTAAGTGCACAAAACATGCACCGAAAGTGTTTTTAAAAATAATACATAAATATACACATGTCATCCCACCCTTAAGGGATAAATCTATGCCATAGTTACCTTTGTATCTTGATCTAAGTGTTGAAGGAATTAATGGAGTCCAGTTGCCCTCATCTTTAATTCTACAGAGATTACATGGTTTGCCCTGAAATTACAGCATCATATATTCACTAACAGTCACTCTCAGCTCCAACAGTTGCTGTATAATTTTTCTTTTTTTCCTTACCCTCCCCAACTCCATGCTTAACAGCATGCTTGCTAAGTAACAAGTTCAGCATCTCACTACAAAAGGGAAAAATTAAGGCATCAAGTCTACTTGATGACAGGTTCACTGAGAACATACATTTGGATGAGGTGACTCATACAAAGTACAATTTCCATGAGTGATCAGAAGCCTAGTGTCTTATTGGTAGAGAAAATTAGATTTTAATGGACAGTGAATATGTTACATAGAAAAATTATGGAACAAACATGACCCTAAAGTGCCCTGACCTTTAAAATCTGAGCAAGACACTTCTAAGCATAGTTCAAAAAATATAACATTTCTCGGTTCATTAGTTGATAAGTCAGTTTGAGAAACATTAGCACATGTATTTCTGAAGCTGATCCAAGAAAGAAATTGAAGTTTCCATGGCTACAGAGTTCAGTGGGAAAATGAAAAGGCCATTAGATACTTTGCAGGCAAAATATCACTTCTGAAGTCTAATTTTCTTTGTCACCAAAGAGAGTGTTCCTATGGGGAGATATTCAATAGCAACAGAAAAGAACCTGTGTGTCCCCTGGACTGCATTCCTGAAAAGTAGATTTTGAAAGTTGGAATAGAGATTATTTAATTTTCCAGCTTTATTGAGGCATGATTGACAAATAAGAATTACATGTATTTAAGACTTTACAGTGTATTTTGAAAGAATGTACACACTGTGAAATTATTTTCACAATAAATTCACAATAATAAGGACATATCCCTTACCTCTTATGTCACACTTGTGTGAACTTGTATGATAGGAACCCAGGAGATACATTTTTTTGAGAAGAGGTCTCTTGCTGTGTAGCAAGCTGGTCTGGAAACTGTGAGATCAAATCACCTCTCCAATGCCAGCCTAACTAACAAATTCCTGGATTAAAAGGCATACAGCACAATAGCTAGCTTTATGATACATGTATTGTCAACTACAGTTCATAGGAGAGGCTTCATTTACCTCTTCTAGCAGTGTCTAAAACTTGAAAGCTCCCAAATTTAGTTTGTGCATTCTCATAAAATTCCAAGCAATGGCATGTCTTTTTCCTACTTTTTTCCAAAATCCCATTGTAAATAATACATATAGAGAAAAAACCAGTGAAATGCAAATATATGTATGACTAATTAAAGGTAAATACATGTATATGTGGGAGAGAGAGAGAGAGAGAGAGAGAGAGAGAGAGAGAGAGAGAGGGAGAGGAAGAGGGAGAGGGAGAGGGAGAGAGAGAGCCACACATTGCTCTTGCTCTTTCTGGAACTCACCCTGTGCCTTGAAAGAGAAAGCAGAAATGATCTACTTGGAGAAACATATTTCACAAAATGTCAGCTCTGCAATGTGTATCAAAGGACCTCTAACTTAAATCATATATATTTTTAAAACTCCTTCTCTATCTTCCTGGTTCATTTCCATTGTCCCTTCAGTTCCATCCACAAAGTCAGGTTGATAAAGTTGTGGCAGCTGGAGCAATGGACACCCTTCATTTCCAGTCCCCCAGGTCAGGCTTCTGTGTCTGGTTTGGCTAGTGTACTATGAACTGAACTTGCCTTATTGCTTCCTCTATATCCCTCTCCACTTCACCATCATGAAATCTAACATTTACTGCACAAATATATCAGCAAACCAGAAAGTAAAGAGGGTCATTTGCCATATCTATACACCCCCTAAATGTGTAATTTGTGCCAGAGTATGTCCTTGCCACTACTGAGCAGATGGCTGATACATGCATGTGATGGAGCCTTCCTGTGTAAGGAAGGGGGCATAGAATCAGAGACAGCTCTGGTATTCTAAATTCAACCAAAATGAGTAAAAGTATTGGTGCTTCTGAAAATAGAAATGATGAAAACCAGAAATGGGAAAGCTCTCGATGAAAAAGTACTACATCTATTAGACTTCAGACATGTTGAACAGTGTTTGGTGTGCCAGCGTTTTGTCCAACAGAAGACAAAATTCTGGTATTTGGATCTGTTTCTTCATCATGGGTAAGGCCAAGAGGTTGGAGATTTGAAAAGAGAAATAAAAGATTGGCACAGAGTAAAACTACGTCAATGGGATCCACATGCCCATTCAGTGTCTCTCGGCCTTATCTGGTTGGGCCTTCTTCCTGTAGACATCCACCAAAGCAGCAGAAGGATTGTGCAGGACAATACAGTCATCCTTTTGAACCATTCTCATCCTTCCTTTTTCTTTTACATTTAGCAAGTTGTCTTCCTACATAGTGTTAAGGGGCTACCAAACAACCTGGATGAGCCACACTGAAATACAGAGTAGTTGTCTCCCCTTGATGTTATCTTGAACAAAATATGAGAGGAGGAGAAATTTAACAGACCAATGTCATTTCTCTCATCTTCTGGGGTATGCTGCCTAAACATGTGCTATGTGGTCTCGTGTAGGCAGCTACCAAATAGTAGGTAGTGTCTTTCAGCACCTCTTCACCAAAAAAAAATGCCTTCGATAAAGTTTTTACCATCAGTGGTTGTTGTTTATTCCTGATCATGACCCTTTCCTCTCGTACTGACTACCCATGGTATACCACCCTAAAAGAGTACTAGTACTTAATTCTACCCAAGGCACTATCTTCTTGATGACAGCTAGACCCACTAAAGCAATATGGAATATGATTATAAAGTCTAATGGATAGTATGAGACAAAGTTCTTCAGATACTATGTTATTGGAGTAGGATGGAGGCAACGTGAGAGCAAGGGATAGTGGTCTCCTTCCACTCATCCCAGAATAACCTCCATTCAGCAGTACTGGGGAATATAACTATTATGGGAGACTGCAATTTTCTTCTGTTTGCAAGAGAGCAATCATCCTTATCTTAAGGCAGTGCTAATTTATTGCTTTTTAACTTAGCAAATACTGTGGAGTCACTGGAGATGCAAAGTTGACAAAGCTCCAGCTGTGAACTGCAGCTAACAGTCTGGATGGTGAGCCAGACTAGAGAGAGATGCAGTCATGTATGCCTGATGGAGGCTGACTCCAGAGCATGCGAAGGCACCCAACTAAGCTATCAATAGAAAAATGGGGAAAGCCTCTTGAGAGAGATGAGTTTTAAATGGCATAGGAGATACCTAAATAGAGTAGGGGTGGCAAGAATCTTCTATAAAGAGGAAGGTACTACCAGGCAAATATTCCAGACAGACAATAGCAGACAGACAGAGACTGAAGCTTGCTAACTGTGCACTTTTGCTCACATCATTTTATCTGAGTTTCATCTGTGGTGTATAATTTCCAGGTAACCATCGTTCTTCTCTAAGCCTTGAGAGCTGCCAAACAACATTCTCTCTGCTATTTATAGATAGGACCTGGAGTAAACAACAATGGGGTTTGGAAAATGTAATAACTTTCAGATTTTTCAAACGCAAATATACTCAGATTATGACATGATAAAAATTCTCAAGGCTTTTGGTTAAAGTTGGGCCATACATGCCCTTTAAACACTGCATGTCTTCCTTATTTTGAGATGAGCCTTCTGTTCATCCTTTAGGTTCAGAATGCATCCATATCTGCATTCTGAGGACAAGTCTATTTGAAATCATACGAATCACATATCCTTTTTATTGCCAATGGAAAAGATGCTGTCAAACTCCAACACAGCTTGAGCTCAGATGGAATAGCCTTTCAGCTCTGAGCAATTTTTCAGTTTGACTGGAAAGACTCATATCCCCCCTCAAAATCCAATGTTTTCCAAGGAGAAAAATGCAGCAAACATGTCTCTTTTTTACTTCACACATAAGGATGAGACAAAATGGCTGTTTAATAACAAAACCATAATTCACACCAGATTACTCCAAATATGCTTGCACATATTTAAAGCCTACAGATAAATCTAATTTGCAAAAGTATGTGATTTGCTGTCCATCCCTTACTCATCCTTCTTTGTTTTAGTTGTAGGTGGGTGTCACTCCCAGCCCTCTTAGGAGTCCTGTAGAATTCAGAAAGGGCTGGCTCCAAGGCAGTTGACAAATCCTATTTCTCATGCAATAACTGCGGGATGGAGACCTGAGAAGACACTTGTGGTGTTCTCATAGCACTCTACAATCTTTACAGGCTCCTGGCAGAACTACAGACAAATCATCTCAGGGTGCATGTGGAAGAAGAGACTTTATGGAATGATCGAGTCCTCTTGGCAATCTGTAGTCACTGACAACCCCGATTTGATTCCCACAAATGGGAAGCATTAGGCCCAGCACTCTAGATTCCACATGCCTTCCCCAAAGCTGTGAATGTGGAGTTAAACATTTCCAGGACTTCAAATACCATAGGCGCACAAGGTCTCCAAGAATACTGAAAAACCCTCCATTCTACTTTAGAAATACATAGAAAAGACTCTTGGAACAACTGTGAACTTTGGAACACCAATTTTCAAATATCCCTGGTTGATTACCCACCAACTACCTCCATGAACAGAATAGGAGTAGAGGGTATATCATCTATAGAGAGCTGATCAGTCTCATCTGGCTATGAGTGGTTCTAAAATAAAACAAGATCATTGGCTTCCCTTTGAGTTTTTAATTAGACAGAAAAATAGTTTATTCTAATATTTATTTGTCAAATGCCAACAATGTAACAAATGCTGAAGAAGATACTAGGAACAAGATGTTGAAAATACATAATCCCTATCCTTAAATAGCTCTCAGTTGGGATGTGGAAGACTAACTGTGTTTACATAAATCCTATGAACTATAAACATATCAGGTGTTATTCTGCTAAGAAATGAGGTACATGTGAACCAAATCTTAAAAGATAAAGAAAAGGTTTTCAAAGCAAATGCCCTCTCAGCTCCAAGGATGGGAGTGAAACGGCAGATAAATAAGCAAAAAATTGCCTCACACAGAGGAAAGAACATATGCAATGTCACAAGGGACAAATAAGGGAATGGCCAGTTTAACAGCTAAGAATTCCAATACAATGGTTGGGTAGAGTGTAAGAAATAGGGCAAGAAACGAAGCTATAGAGAGTCTGAGAGCAGAACAAAGGAATCACAGTGTCCAGGGTATTTTATTCTGTGATCATATGTTTGAACTTTATAAGGATAAAATAAACTTTCAAAGGCTCTTAATCAGGTGAAATGAATGGTTGCATGTGTACTTCATAAAACTTTGGAACATAGAAGGAGCCAGAGAAAACACTTAGTAGTCTGGAGCAATGACTGAAAAAAAAGACACATGTTATGATGTTATGGTTTGAATCTGTAACACAGGTTTTAGGATGTTTTATTTTTAGGATGTTTAGTGAACTGTGGGTAGCAGAGCCTAACTAGAGAAAGTTGGTGGCTAAGGCTGGTCCTTCAGACTTGGTGATAATTAGTTATTGATTGGCATGCCATGCCTTCCCAGCCTCAAACTCTAAGCCAAAATAAAACCTCCCTTCATTAGGCTGCTATTGCCATGTATTTTGTCATAGCCAAGTGAACATGGACTGAATGCTCTACAACTGTTAGTCCAAATAAATCCTTCCTCCTTTAAATTTTCTGTCAGATTTTTTCAGTGATTCAAAAGTCTTGTGTGTGTGTGTGTGTGTGTGTGTGTGTGTGTGTGTGTGTGTGTGTGTGTGTGTGTGTACCTGAGCTATGACACTGACAATTAACATGGACAGCCATTCACAAACAGGACAGATGACTAGAACATTAAGAATTAAAGATCATTTGTAAAGAATAATAAAGACAAAAGAATCAAGAAAGAGGCCTAGGATTTAAATTAAGCAACTAAATGGTGCTTTTCATTGGTGCAGGAGATCAGGAGAAGCAAAGCAGAAAATAATGAGTTTGTTTTACATGTTAATTTGATGTGCCAAAAAGGTACCATTTTTTTTAATATAATAAGTTGTAAATACTGATTTTTAACCCCCATAAATATAGATGTCAGTGATTCTTCGATAATTAGGTGAAATCACGGAGGTCCATTTGTGCTGTGTAACAGGATCATGACAAAATGCAGAAAGGCCAACTACTGAGTGATCAGTCAGTAAATTGGAGCTATCAAACATCAGAGTAGAAAATTTACCCAAGAGAGGAAAAATCCCAGAAGCCAAGAGTTTCCCAGAGAAGGGTTCAGGCCATGATGCCAAAATGCTGCAGGGCAGTCAAGTGAGATAAGGTCTAAGAAGTGTCCATTTGACTCAGGGTTGTTTCTGGCCAAGATGACAAGTCCTTTTCCAAAGCTTCATCTCAGCCGACTTCGATTCTATCTGGAACACAGCTCATCAACTTTCCACATTAGCAACCAATGCATCGGGTCACTTGTTAGAACTGAGGCAGACTGTCAGGTCACACAGCTACAAGTCTCGTTGACATTAATGTTTTGAAGATAAACCTGAAAACTGAACTTTTCTGAACAAAAAGAGCTTGGGATATTTTCATTTTCCTTTGCTGTCATATAGTGAGCCAGTGCTTGGGCATTCTTCACTCAGAGATGTAATAAATTCATCTACTGTTTAGGGTGGGGTATTCCAGCAATCTCTCTTGCTACATGTCCTTGCAGGGAAGTTCAAATAGAGATCTCTGGGAACTATGACTTAGGCAAAAACTTCCACGCTAATAATTTTATTAGTATTTACATACTATGTTTTAATAAAGGAAATTCTTAGCCAAGTTTGCTTTTGAGATCTGCATGTACAATTTTATGATTAGCTAAAGCATGTGAACTTTGATGCAGAACTGTGTGAGGCATAATCATATTGGTGATAACTAAATTGGAAAATTAGAACATGTTTTTTTCCAATAAGTTCAAAGTTTTTTCTCTGTGCATCTTGGCACTTAATGTACGTAACACAGACAAGGGATAATTATAGTTTTCAACTTTTCACACACAGAAGCCATTAATGTAAGGCATTATTCCCTCTAATTCAATATGAATCTGTCCTCAAAAACAAAAAAATGGGAGCACATAGGAAAATGTGTCTCCTGCCAATTTTTTTTCATCTTGCATTCCAGTTCTACTGACAGTAGATGATCTTTATCTATTTGGGATGGCATAGGAAATGTCTTATGGATCCAAGTTGTCACAATTAATTGGAGTCACTCAACTCATCAAGGAATTCCATGAAGTTACATAAGCTTGCACTTCGGCCTTTGCAAAAGAATTAAGAATATTAGTTACATATTTGAAAATAAATGTGATGCCATAATTCTGTCTCCACAAACCCCCATTTTGCCATCTTTCCACACAAGTATTGTCAATGGTCCAAAATCCCTTAAGTTATAATGTATACTTAGTTGAATTTATTTAGTTTACAGTAATAAAGTTATTGTTGGAATAAATTATCTACTTTATCTACTTTGATGTCTGCCGCCTTGTTTTTAAGCACACAACATTTATGGCAAGCGATTGCTGCATAGTGGACCTCAAGGCTTGCCTTTCTCCACTTTTACCCATTGAATTGGAAAGCTCTATTCTCCTTAGCCCCTTACAGACACCATCTGATGCTCCAAATCCATGAATTAGACTGTCATACTAACCCAAGTGAAACTATGAAGTATTAGTGTCTTGGTGACTGGCACCATATTCTCAGAGTCCATCCACTCTGCTACAAATTTAAGAATCCCTTTTGTAAGTCTGAATAATACTGCAGCTTACTTCTAGGCCACATTTTCTTGTGTCCATCCATAACTGGCAGGCATTCTCAGTGTTTTCACATTGTGGCTGCGGTGAAATAGTGCTGAAAGAACATAAGTGCTCGTATCTACTGGAAACCCTTCCAGTTGAGGCTGCTTGATCACATGGAAATTTCGCTTTTCCTTTTTTGAGAAATCACTGTGCTGCCTTCCACAGCAGCTGGTATTCCTAGCAATGGTGCACCTGCATTGCACTTCACTCACACTCCATTGTTTGCTCTTCTTGGTGCTACTCATCCTGGAAGGTATGAGATAATAACAAGCTATCATTTTTTACTTGCATTTCTCCAACAATTAGTGACACTAATTGTGGTACTTTGAAATGGAATGCCCCCACATAGGCTCATATATTTGAATCCTCGGTCATGGGAGGGGGTGAGACTGTCTAGAATTAGGAGATGTGGCCTTGTTGAGGTATGTGTGGTCCTGTTGGAGGAAGTTTGTAACTGGGGGTTGAGGGGGGCTTTGAGGGTTCAGAAACCCAAGCCAGGCCCAGATCTCTCTTTCTCTTTCTTTCTCTCTCTCTTTCTCTCTCTCTCTCTCTCTCTCTCTCTCTCTCTCTCTCTCTCTCTCTCTCTCTCTCTCTGGGTGTGTGTGTGTGTGTCTCACTCTTCCTACTGCCTGAGGATCCAGAGGTAGAACTCTGAGATGCTTCTCTAGCACCATGTCTGCCTGAGTGCCCACCAGGCTAACAATGGACTAAACCTCTGAATCTGTAAACAAGCCCCAGTTAAATGGTTTCATTTATAAGAATTGCCATGGCCTTGGTGTCACTTCAAAGCAATAGAACACTGACTAAGATGAATTTTTAGCTCAGTTTTTTTTTTTTTTAATGAGAGTTTAGTGGCTTTCTGCTTTTCTCTCCCAGTGAACTACTTGAGACTTCTGGATATGGGAACAAATGAACACAAAGGCATGAGCAATTTGTTCACCTTCATTGCCACATTTAACCAAACACTATCAATAACAGTAGATGTCATTTATTGATTATGATGTACCAGTTGACCTTGTTTATTAGTAACTACAACCAAAAATGGACTTTCTACCACAAATTTTTGATATATGAAACACCCAAAGTTTAAAAGGGTTAAAAAATATACTTCCAGTTCACTCATCAAGCATCCTACCTTGAACGGCACAGGTCATACTATCTTACATGGCATTATACTGCTGTCTCCATAGGAATCTTGATCCTTTTCTGTCCACTAAAAAGTAACTGTCAAATGAAGACATTCACAAGCATGCTTAAATTTACATGAAATACTCAGCTTCTGTTCAATGCCAGGTGCCCACAAATGCTTTTTCTTCAAAACTTCATTCTGGCTATTTGCTCAGCCCATGATGTGAAATTAGGTTACTGCAGAGGGACTTATTATAACATCGTTCCCATCCAAGAATAAGAGAAGCTTTCTTTGATGTTGTAAAAGTGTGTGGAACAAATTAACACGACTGGCAAATCAGCGCTTCCTTCAACACAGTTGGCTTTTCCATGGGAGCATGCCCCATTCATTCTTTCAGCAAGCCCTGCCAAGTGCCAATAACTGAACCTACACTAGCTCCGGGGAAAACCAGAAAGAGGGTGAAGACTGCATCTTTGCTCTTTAAAAAGACAGTTCGTCATCTGGAAAGGGAATCAACTTACCTAAAACCAGTGTCCATGTATGAGCTAAATGCAATGCTTTTCAAACTACTCATAAATGCTAAGAATAGCAGAGAGGAGAAGGAACTGCCCACATTCCAAGATGTGCAAGATATTTGTTTCTCATCTTAAGACAAGATGAGAGGGGAAGCGCTGGCCTTTGATTTCCTGAATGCTAGCACTTCCGAATCTTCACAGTTTGTAGAGTCAGAAATGGGCCACAAATAGCAGAAGGAGACAGAGTAGGTAGCAATGTTTAGTTGCCCTGGTAACTGTGACAGGTCCCAGCCTTCAGCCAATGGTAACTAGAGTTTTATAGTCTTCTGCAGAACTTTACACAATTAGACATCAATTTAAGTGACTGCATTAGCTGAGTTGTTCCAAAGAAAGAATGAGTGAGCCAGTAGCTATAGCTGGCAGACAGAGGGGGGAAAATGTGTTCTGTATACTCAGTGAGTCACCATGCAGACATAACGGAGAGGGTGCCAATTTTGCCTGACAGTGTGCCAGAGTCCCAGCTCTGAGCAGGGGCAGGATTTACATAGGACTTAAAGTCTGCTGCCATTCAAGAGTCACCCAGCAGTGTCAGATAAGTGGTTAGGATTCCTTCCACTTGTGTCAAGGATTAAATTCTCATGATCCAGAGGTTCTATCTCTGACCTCCAAAATGCACAAGTCTGCAGTCCCACATTGGTGGCTGACTATCAGAGTTCCCATTCAGATGTTCCAAACTCACACTAGCACAGTGATATTCCATATTTCTCATTGAAGTCACATTTCAGCTGGGATCCCTTGGTGGCTCATTTCGTCTTATGGCTTAACATGCTACCAGATTCATCTATTTGCTTCTTGTTTACTCACTATTGAAGTCAAGGAGTGTGGGAAATAGGTTTATAGTATGTGTGGTTGGTCCATGAATCAGCATGTAGTAAATAAGTCTAGCTGAGTTATCCCCCAAAACAACAGAGTAATTTGTTGTGGAAAACATAGAAACCAAATGGGAAAGTGTATGTCTGCCGCCATAGCATAACAAACTCATCCTTTGCCCCACAAGAAAGCAGGTAGATTGTGACAGAAGACATAGCTGTCCCAAGAAAGGAAGAATCCTTTCTTTTCTAAAAACAAATAGGAAATGAACGTATGTACACTACATCTTTCATACTTTTAAGCATAAAATCTGCTAAGAATGCATCAAGAATCAAATAATCTTCACAAGGGCTGGAGAGAGGTGGCTCAACAGGTAAGAGTGCTAACCGGTCTCCCAGAGAACCCAAATTTGTTTCCCAGAACCCACATCAAGCAGATCACAGCCACCTGTAACTCCAGCTCCAGGAGATTCAACACCTTCTTCCAGTCTCTCTGAATGCACACACACATGGCATATACTCATACAGACACATACACACAAGTAAAAACAAATCTTTAAAAAGAATCTTCACAGATTCAAATTCAAAAAGAACTTGCATCTTATTTATTTGTATTTATGTGTATGTGTCAAGAGCTGTCTACCTTATCTTTTGGTATGAGGACCTTCACTGGAGCCTGGACTCATAGATTAGTCTAGGCTGGTTGTCGAGAAAAACCCAGGAATCCACCTGTCTCTGCCTCCCCAACACTTGGATTAAATATACATGCTACAATATCTGGCCTTTTACACTGGTGCTGTGGATTGAATATAGGTCCTAAAATTTGCATAATGAGCAATTTGCTGACTGAGTCATCCCTCCACTCCCAAGAGTATATACATTTTAAACAAGTGTTCAAAGTGCCACTGTCTTACTGTTCATTAGGAAATGTGGGATGTAGCATTTATGGAACAATGAACTGCCAAAGTATCTTCATACAGTACCATGTACACGTTTTTTGTTTGTTTGTGGGTTTTGTTTGTTTGTTTGTGGTTCTCTCTTTTCTGGTGGGTAATAAGGGAATAGAATGTTATGTATGCTTTAGTCCATTGTATTAGAGATATTGACAAATGAGTGAATGACAATCACCTAACAGCAGTCTACTACAGTTATGAAAGTGGAGGCCAGGAAAGGGGGGTGGGTGAGGTAGTACACAACCGAGGAGGTCCAAAAACAAAAGCTTTCCAACAACAAATCAAAAACAAACAAGAATAAGCACTCAATGGTCCTTAATTTCCCTTGATATTAATAGTCTTAAGTCACCTATAAAAAGACACAGGCTAACAGAATGAATATGAAGAGAATCCATCCTTCTGCTGCATAGAAGAAACACGCCTCAACTTCAAAGACAGACAGTACCACAGAGTAAAGGGATGGGATAAGATATTCCAATCAAATGGACCCAAAAAACAAGCTGGGATAGCTATCCTACTATCTAACAAATTAGACTTCTAACTAAAATCAATCAAAAGAGATGAAGAAGGTCATTTCATATTCATCACAGGAAAAATCCATCAGGAAAAAGTCTCAATTCTAAACATCTATGCCCCAAATACAAAGGCATCAATGTTCATAAAATAAACATAATTAAAACTCAAATCATAAATAAGACCTCACACAGTTATAGTGGGAGACTTCAACACACCACTCTCACCACTGGACAGGACCACAAGATAGAAACTTAACAAAGAGACAAAGGAACTAACAGAAGTTATGACCTGGGATTAACAGATATCTATAGAACATTCCATCCAACCACAGAAGAATATACCTTCTTTTCAGCACCACATGGAACATTCTCTAAAATAGACCACATACTCGGCAACATAGCAAACCTCAACAGGTAAAAAAAAAAAAAATGAAATAACCCCCTGTGTCTTATCAGACCACCATGCTTTAAAGTAAGAACTCAAGAACAACACAAAATGCAGAAAACCTACCAACCCATGGAAATTGAACTGCACCATTCCTGGGTCAATGAAAAAATAAAGAAAGAAATTAAAGACTTCTTAGAATTCACTGAAAATGAGGACACAACATACCCAAACTTATGGGACACTTTGAAAGCAGTACTAGTAGGAAAGTTCATAGCTCTAAGTGTTCACATGAAGAAACTAGAGAACAGTCACACCAGAGTTGGCATTACAACTGAAAGCTCTAGAACAAATGGAAGCAAATTTACCCCAGAGGAGTAGACACCAGGAAATAATCAAACTGAGGGCAGAAATCAATAAAGTAAAAACAAAGAAAACAATTCAAAGAATCAATGAAACAAAGAGGTGGTTCTTTGAGAAAATCAACAACATAGACAAACCTTTATCCAAACTAACCAAAAGGGAGAGAGAGAGCATGCAAATTAACAAAATCAGAAATGAAAAGGGGGACATAACAACAGACACCAGAGAATAATCAGGTCATACTTTGAAAACCTGTACTCCACAAAATTGGAAAATTTAAAGAAAATGGACAATTTTCTGGACAGATACCAAAATTGAATCAAGAACAGATAAGCTACTTAAACAGACCTATAACCCATAAGGAAATAGAAGCAGTCATCAAAAGTCTCCCAACCAAAAAAAGCCCAGGGCCAGATGGCTTCAGTGCAGAATTCTACCAGAAATTCAAAGAAGAGCTAATACCAATACTCCTCAAATTGTTCCACACAATAGAAGCAGAAAGTTCATTGCCAAACTCTTTTTACAAGTCTACAATTACCTTGGTACCAAAGCCACACAAAGACACAACTAAGAAAGAGAACTACAGGCCAATATCCCTCCAAAATACTCAATAAAATACTGGCCAACCAAGTCCAAGAACATATCAGAAAAATCATCCACCATGATCAAGTAGGTTTCATCCCCAGGTTGCAGGGATGGTTCAACATACAAAAATCTATCAATGTAATTTGAAGAAGAAAAAACACATGGTCATCTCACTAGATGCTGAAAAAGCCTTTGACAAAATCCAACACCCCTTCATGATGAAGGTCCTGGCGAGATCAAGGATAACAGGAACATATCTGAACATAATAAAAAAACTATATACATTAAACCAACAGCCAACATCAAACTAAGTGGAGAGAAATCCAACGTGATTCCTCTAAAATCAGTAACAAAACAAGCCTGTTCACTCTCTCCATATCTCTTCAATATTGTACTTGAAATGCTAGCTAGAGCAATAAGACAACAAAAGGAGATCAAGCAGATACAAATTGGAAAGGAAGAAGTCAAACTTTCACCGTTTGCAGATGATATGATAGTTTACATTAGTGACCCAAAAACTCTACCAGAGAGCTCCTACAGCTGATAAACACCTTCAGCAAAGTGGCAGGATACAAGATTAACTCAAAAAAATCAGTAGCCCTACTATATACCAATGACACATTGGTGGAGAAAGAAATCAGAGAAAAGTCACCTTTTACAATAGCCACAAATAACATAAAATATCTTGGGGTAACACTAACCAAACAAGTGAAAGAACTGTATAGCAAGAACTTTGAATCTTTAAAGAAAGAAATTATAGAAGATAACAGAAAATAGAAAGCTCTCCCATGCTCTTGGATAGGTAGGATCAATATAGTAAAATTGGCAATTTTGCAAAAAACAATCTACAGATTCAATGCAATCCCCATCAAAATTTCAGCACAATTCTTCTCAGACCTTGAAAGAACAATACTCAACTTTATTTGGAGAAACAAAAGACCCAGGATAGCCAAAACAACCCTGTACAATAAAGGAACTTCTGGAGGCATCACCGCCCCTGACTTCAAGCTCTATTATAGATCTATAGTCCTGAAAACAGCTTGGTACTGGCACAAAAATAGACAGTAGACCAATGGAATCCAATTGTAGAGCCTGATATTAACTCACATACCTACAAACAACTGATTTTTTACAAAGAAGCTAAAGATATACAATGAAATAAAGAAAGCATCTTCAACAAATGGTGATGACATAACTGGATGCTGGCATGTAGAAGACTGCAGATAGATCCATGTCTATCACCATGCACAAAACTTAAGTCCAAATGGATGAAAGACCACAACATAAATCCAGCCACACTGAACGTCTTAGAAGAGAAAGTGGGAAGTACCCTTGAACAAATTGGTACAGGAGACCGCTTCCTGAATATTACACCTGTGTAGCACAGACACTGAGATCGGCAATTAATAAATGGGACCTCCTGAAACTGAGAAGCTTCTATAAGGAAAAGGACACAGTCAGCAAGACAAAAACGGCAGCCCACAGACTGGGAAAAAATATTCACCAACCCCACATCCCACAGAGGGCTGATCTCCAAAATTTACAAAGAACTCAAGAAGCTAGTCTCCAAAACACCAAATAATCCAATTAAAAAGTGGGGTACAGAACTAAATAGAGAATTCCAAATACAGGAATCTAAAATGGCTGAAAGACACATAAGACACATAAGAAAGTGTTCAACATCCTTAGCCATCAGGGAAATGCAAATCAAAACAACTCTGAGATACCATCTTACTCCTGTCAGAATGGCTAAAATCAAAAACAACAATGACAGTTTGTGCTGGAGAGGATGTGGAGAAGGGGAACACTCCTCCACTGCTGGTTGGAGTGCCAACTCATATCAGTATGGTGATTCCTCTGGTAAATGGGAATCAGTCTACCACAAGATCCAGCAATTCCACTCTTAGGCACATACCCAAAAGAAGCACATTCATATAACAAGGACATCTGTTCAACGATGTTCATCACAGCATTATTTGTAATAGCAAGAATCTGGAAGCAACCTAGATGCCCCTCAACTGAAGAATGGATAGAGAAAATGTGGTACATTTACACAATGGAGTACTACTCAGTGAAATAAAAAAACAATGGAATCTTGAAATTTGCAGGAAAAATGGATGGAACTAGAAGAAAATATTCTGATCAAGGTAACCCAGTCACAAAAAGACAAATATGGTATGTACTCACTCATATAAGGATTTTAGACATAGAGCAAAGGATTACCAGTCAACACTCCACACCACCAGAGAAGCTAGGATACAAGGAGGACTCTAAGAGAGACATACATGGTCCCCCAGAAAACAGGAAAGGGACAAGATCTCTGAGCAAATTGAGAGCATGGGGGGAGAGGAGAGGGAGCTAAGAGAATAGGAAGGGGAGATGAGGAGGGGTGAGGAGGACATAAGGGAGCAGGAAGGTTGTGTAGAGGGAAGAATATAGGAGAGAAAAACAGATACCATAATAGAGGGAGCCATTATAGGTTTAAAGAGAAATCAGGCACTAGGGAAATGTCCAGAAATCTACAAGGATTTCTAACCATCTAACCAACTAACCATCTAAGCAACAGTGGAGAGGCTACTTTAAATGCCCTCCCCTGATAATGAGATTGATGACTAACTTATATGCCATCCTAGAGCCTTCATCCAGCAGCTGATGGAAGTAGAAGCAGACACCCACAGCTAAACACTGAACTGAATTGGAATCCAGTTGCAGAGAAGGAGGAGTGATGAGCAAAGGGGTCAAGATCAAGCTGGTGAAACCCACAGAAACAGCTGACCTAAACAAGGAGGATCTGTCTTCGTCCCCAGACTGATAGCTGGGAAACCAGCTATGGGACTAATCCAGACCCCATGAACATGGGTGTCATTGACAAGGCCTCAGAAATCTATGGGGCCTCTTGTAGTAGATCAGTACTTATCCCTAGCATAGGAATGGACTTTGGGAGCTCATTCCACATAGAGGGATACTCCCTGAGCCTCCGCACATGGGGGAGAGCCTAGGCCCTATCCCAAAGGATATGACAGACTCTGAAGACCCCCCATGGAAGACTTCACCCTCCCTGGGGAGCAGAAAGGGTATGTGATATGCAGGGTGTTAGTGGGTGTCAGGGAAGGTGGGGAGGGAGAGGGAACTGGGATTGGCATGGTAAAACAATCTTGTTTCTAATTTAAATTTTAAAATGGAGAAAAAAAGAAAGTGAATAACTATGATTATAAAGTTGTAAGACTCCAAGAATTTATAGCACTCTTGGGGGTGACCATGAACTCCCCAAAGGATGAGAGACAATGGTATCTCTTTCAGCAGATGAGATAACCTTAGCTTACAACTGAAATCCATAAAAGTACTTTTGCATCCATGTACTTCCCCTCCCACCTCCCACACAAACAATCCTGGTCTTGAAGTCCTTTATTCATGAGAGAATAGGAACACAATGTATGCTCATAATGTTAAAAAGCAACATGTTTATATGCGCATGAAGCAAATGCAAGAAGAAATAGGTGGATGAAAACTTATATAGACAGACAGAAGATGGGTGGATAGATGGATGGATGAATGGATGGATGGGCCCTTCCCAACAGGCATGATTAGAAATGATATACAAATTGAGACCCTCCCCCACGCTCAATTCTGCAGGACAACTAAAATCAGAATGATTTGTTGAAATTAAAAGGCATGTATGAGTAAGACTTGGAAGCTCAAATCATAATAGAGAGTCAAGGATATATACCTGGGGCACAGATAAAGAAGCACAATCCAGGGACAGACTGAAGATGGACTGCAAATATCCCTAAAAGCATGGGATGCTCTGAGTCAACACTGGAGGACCTGGCCTGAAACTGCAGGGTGGGGCTACTGCTTCTGTGTGGTCTCACAAATCTACACACATATTCCAAGGGTCTCCGGGCTTCACCTTCTGAGAACCCATCTGGAAAGTTAGTTATAGCATCCAGACTTGCAAATAACACTCAGCTCCATCCAGGTCTCTGTGGAAGATTAGAGGTCATGAGGTCTGTAGTCCTGACTTCTGCTATTTACCAGACTTACTGTGCTTCAGCCCATTTACCAAAAAAAGCTTTAAGCCTAAAATTCCCACAGCTTCCCTAAACACAAAGTGCAATTTTCAAGAGGAAAGTGGATCACACATGAGTAACAATGCCTTCCAGATCAATGAATTACCAGGCCTTGGCGGTGTGTGGCCAATGCTTCTGTCAGGCCACCAAAGGGGGGGGGGCAAGTGTGACTAATTGCAATTAGAGAGAACAATAGCCCAGGAACACCCTTGTTGTGAGGGAGATAACTCATGTTGAGGTTTTGTCTCGAGAGTCATGTTCAGTCTCTTCAGTCATGTTCTGTGCTTCAGACTTAGTGGGGCCCTGCTTCTTGAATTCTCTGTGTTTGGGTGGCTGTTCTTTCCTTTCTTGTGCTCACAAAGCTGCCTCTATGACATCCTGTGCACTCATTTCTGATCCCCAAACTACCTTCCAAATAAAAGAAAGGAAGGTGGATCTGATGGCCTGTGAAGCAGACTCTTAAATATGACATATAAACTCGTTTCTCTAGAGCAGTGGTCCTCATCCTTCCTAGTACTGCTACCCTCATGGTGTTCTGAACCCCAACCATAAAATTAATTTCCTTGCTACTTCATAACTGCAATTTTGCTACTCTAATGAATTGTAATATACATTTTTTTGGAGATAGAGTTTTGGCAAAGGGGTCTCAATCCACAGGTGGAGAATTCTAAAAATTGTCACACTGTAACAGAGCACCACATAAAGAAAAGAAGAAATTCCAAGAAGAGCCTTACTTCAAGTTCTGTTTTTGGGAAGCAAGACAGCAGTGTGGAACTGATCAAACTGGTATCCTGTTACCTCAGAGCCTTGCTTTTTGTTCAGAGTCAAGCAGACTATCCAACTAAGCTGTTCTCTGTTTTCAGGAAGCCTCGACCATGGAGCCACAACGTTGGTCTTTAACACCATCAACCAAAGCCAAATTTTTCTGAGACATGCAATGCAGTAAGACTGCACTTCCATGCCACTTGTTTGTTTGTATCATACCCCTTGAGTTTCTCATATGATTACCTTAGTTCATGAAAAATGAGAAATGTCATTCACAACTCAGGCAGGGACTTTCAGAGTAAACATATCTTCCCACCTTGTCTTTACTGCTCACATCACAGTAAATCTTGGGTTGCAGTGTGGCTAGAGGCAGTGAACAGATGAGGAGCAGAGCATCCTCCTCTGCTTATCCATATCAGAAATAAGCAGGAAAAGGAAATACACCTGTTCTCTTTCTAACCATTGAGATTTCAAGGAGCTTTGTTCCTGTAGCCTAAGTTGGTCTGTCTAAATGCCTCCACAGATTTCTTACAATACTAACTATCTTAGTTGCTTTTCTTTTATCCCTTTCTTGACTTTTTATTTTGGCTGGAGGTGGGGAGCTTGAACTCAGTCCCCCAACTATCACAAATTATGCAGTCAATTTTCTTGAATTTGGGAAAAACACAGAGTTCAACACATCTGGAACTCAATCGATAAGCCTAGCCTGGGGAAACCACCTCCATGATCATGACACCCTGCCAGGTAAGTATCTTAGTTTATTTTCTATCGCTATGCTAAAACACCATGAACATGGAAACTTATAAAAGAAAGCATTCAATTGGGCTCACAGTTTTAGAGGGATAGAGTCCATGATGGTGGAGCACAGGCATGGTATGGGGAGCATGTGAAGCTCTGAGTGAATGTGTGTTGTAGACAGGAGCCCACAATGTCAAGGACCCCAACCTAGCTTCAGACCCATAGGAAAACAGCAAAGCCTTCCCCCTGGGGTGCGACTCAGCAATGGCAAAGCCTTTCTCTGGCCTGTGTACAGATGTTGATGGTATACACAGAAAATTTCTACCATAGGTCTCTCCCCTTTCCCCCTTGATATTTATGGCCTGAAAACTATTTTTTTCCTACAGAGACTGCTCCCACTGAGATTAGCGAAACCTGCCCCCTCAATTCAGTTGTATGACATAAACCCCCTACCTCTTTGTTCGGCTCTTTGCACTAAGCTCACCTCCCTATTTGAATGTATGATATACACACCTGAGCTTCCTGGATGTTGAAGTCTCTCCATCAGAGAGTACAGTCCACCCAATCCCAGGTTTTTTTATGTGTATGTGTCTATGTTTGTCCCTTTCCCACTCCAATAAGGTCCATCTCTAGAGCCATGCTGGGCATGGCAGCAGGAATATCTAAGAGGTCATATATTTATCTCCTAAAACAGGCACAGGGGATGGTGGGACATTTTTAAAACCTTAAGCTTGCTGCCAGTGACACACTTCCTCCAACAAGGTCACATTCTCCTAGTCCTTCCCAAATGGTCATTGACTGAGAACCAAGTATTCAAATGCCTAAGACTTATGGGAGATACCAAGTTACTGCATTACACTCCCTGACTCTCATGGTCATATCATGAAACAATATGCATTCAGGTCTTCATAGTCTTTCACAGTCTCATCACTATTTAAAAGTCTGAAGACTTTTCTGACACTCCAGGCAATCTCTTTTCTGTAACCCCCTGCAAAATCAAAGGGCAAATCACATACCTCCAGCATACAATGGCACAGAATATACATTTCCATTCCAAAAGAAAAGCCAGGGAAATATGAAGAAAGACAGAAACCCTACAGGGCAAACTACAAATCCCGTAGCTCTATGTTCAAGGTCAAAGGACGTCTCTGCCCTTTTAGCTTTGTTGCCTGAAAGACCCATCACTCTCTCAGGCTTGTCATGATGTCTGTATGAGGCTGTCCTTGGTAGACATTCCACAGCTCTAGCATGTCCAACATTTTGGGATCTCCAACTCAATCCAGGTTCATTCAATGGCATTTCAGGGACTCTTGCCTCATCAAGGCCTTCATGCAGAAATGTCCCTGCCACACATTGCCTGGCCTCAGAAGTTCTTCTTTGTGTCCTTCATGACTGTAAAGCCAGAACCACATGAATAATGTTACCAAGATTGGCTGCCCTCTTGGGATGGAGCCTGCCCCCCTTGAACCATAGTTACAGTGGCTTTCTTTTGTTGTTCTAGGAACAGTTGGAAGCTTGGATGGGTGGGATCTTGTGCTGATAGCACCCTTGTTTTAGTCCATTGTAGGTCAGGTCTCTCCTCAATTTCTTATCTTTTTCTGCACAAGACAAGTCTCCAGCATTATGCTTCCTAATTTCTCTCTTCAAACAGTGTTTTGTATTTCTTGCTGTCCCCTTTGTATTTCCTTTAGTCAGTCCTTAGTAGATTTAAGTGCCAGATAGGCAATTGTAGTTTTGAGGCATAAATAAAATTATGAAAATACATTTAAATGTAACTTAAGGTTGCTTTTACATGATAAAACCCTAGAAATAAGTGGGTGTATTAGATTACTATTGCTATAATAAAGTACAACAACCAAAAGCAACATGGGGAGGAAAGGATTTATTTCATCTTACATTTACGTATCTCAGTTCATCACCCAAGGATGTCAGGGCAGGAGCTCAAGATAGGAGCCTGGAAGTGGGGACTGAAGCATAAGGCATGGAATATGCTGTTTACTGGCTTGTTAAGCCTTCTCTCTTATTCCATCCATGACCACCTGCCCAGGGTGGCACTGCTCACAGTGAGCTGGGCTCTCCTACGTCAATCATTAATCCAGAAAATGTCCTACAGGCTTGCCTACAGAATAATCATCTGGAGGCATTTTTTTCAATTAAAATTCTCAATTCCTGAATATGTATGTCTAGGTTTGTGGCAGGTTAACAGAAGTCACCCAGCACAGCAGGTATTATTGTTAATCGCTCAATGATCAAATGAGCAATATGTTCTTCATAGTTTTTACTCTATATTCTCAGTATATTTGTTTCTCAGATTTCTTTAATATGTGTGTAAACATATATGTGCATATGTTTTTAGGGATAAATATCTACATATGTGGAGACTTCAAATATTTTCATTGACTTTGATTATCTTCTTTGACTGCTTTCCATCTTATGTGTTGAGGTAGGCTCTATTCCTAAACTCACAGTCCACTGTTGTGGCTAGTCTACAAGGGCAAGGGGGCAGGAGGACCCCTGGGTCTCTGCTACATACATGCTGTGACCACACACCCACTAGGCTTTTGCTTGGGTTCCTGGGATCAAACTCCAGTCCCACATGACAAGCATTTACAGACTAATACAGTGTCTTTTCGCCTTCATGTCTGAATTCAAAGGACTAAGAATGGCTGTTCCAGGTGAATGCTTATATTCAAGACAAAAGAAAGGGTTAAGTGTAGCCCTAGCTACATTTCATACCTTACAGAAATGTAAATATCCTTAAACAAAAGTTCTCCTAGAAAATCCCAATTACATCTCATTGAACAATGGTTCAACAAAGATCTACCTCAGCCTGTAAAGAAGAGAATGGCAAGGATGGGGGAAGCTGTGATGGAGCTGGGGTTTTTTTTCTGTCCTTTCTTTGTGATTCCAAAGGTTCTGAAAATGCTGTCTAAAGTGTTATGGTACACATATTTTATTAAAATCATTTTTGTATTGTGAGCAACTTTAGCTTTCTTTTTTATCTTTCTTCCCCTGAATCCTTTCAGAGATCCATGACTGTGCTGAACATATGCCTGCTGTGTTACCTAGTTGTATGTCATCTCCACACACGCTAGCATCAGCAGAGACGAGGGAGCCTCAGTTGAGAAAATGCCTCCATAAAATCCATCTGTAGACAAGACTGTAGGACATTTTCTTAATTAGGGATTGATGTGGGAGGGCCCAGCCCATTATGGGTAGTGCCATCCCCAAGCTGGTAGCCCTAAGTTGTTTAAGAAAGCAGGCTGAGCAAGCAGAGAGGAGCAAGCCAGTAAGCATCATTCTTCCATGGTCTGTGCATCATCTCCTGCCTCTAGGTTCCTACCCCACTTGAGTTCCTTGCCCTCACTGCCTTTGATGATACTGTTATATAGAACCGTGAGTGAAATAAACCCTTTCCACCCTAAGTTGCTTTGGTCACAGTGTTTCATTATAGCAATAGTAACACTAAGTTTAATAATGAGCTTGCCCTTCAGGCACTGGGACAATAGGAGCTGCAAGTTGACTCTTACTCAGCTAAACGCTTCAGCAGAACGGGCAGAAGCACTCTTGCCATGTGTTGGTACCCCACAAAGCACACTGGGAAATAACTTTTGAGTGTAAGCTTCATTTAATTTTGTAAAATTAATCATACTTCCAATGCTTGCAGGTGAGAAAAAGAAGGTTTGGGAATTATTTTATTTGACTTGGTGACTATGCTCATTTAAAATATTTGATGTGATATAAGTGAATTTTTGAGATTTATTTATTTTGTATATATGCATGTATGTATGTATGTATGCAAACATGAGTTTCGTGTGCATTACTTTGATATAGATATTCATAGAGATCAAAGGGCATCAGATATCCTGGAACTGGAGCTATAAGAGTTTGTGGGCCACCTGACATGGTTGCTGGGAATCTTAACCACTTGCACATCTCTTGAGACACTGCAACTGAGCTCTTAAAAGTGTGTACCCCACTATCTCTGAGCTGTCTGTGTCATAGCCTGCCCTGAATAAAATCTTTTAAAATCACTTTAGGATATGAGCCTGTGGTAGTTGGAATGAGAATGATCCCTGCAGGCTCATATTTTTAAATACCTGGTCCCAAGTTGGTGGAATAATTTGGTAAGGATTAGGAGATGGGGCATGGAGTTTGAGGACTTGTGTCTAGGACCACCTTTGAGGTTTCAAAAGTCACAGCTCTCTCTCTCTCTCTCTCTCTCTCTCTCTCTCTCTCTCTCTCTCTCTCTCTCTCTCTCTCTCTCTGTCTCATGTTTATTGTCTCAAAATGGAGGCTCTCAGCTACTAGTGCAGTGTCATGTCACCTGCCTGTGGTAATGCTCCTAGCCATGATGCTCACTGCTCACTGACTAATCCTGTGAAACAAAGTCCCTCTGAAGTCTTTCTTCTATAAGTTGCCATGATCGTGGTGTCTTAGAATAGCAACAGAAAAGGAACTAAGACAGAGCCTTGTGCTTCAAGGGTGACATTCTCAGACACTGCTAGGAAACCTGATGTTACCTTCTGTTCTAGAACAATCTCCCAGCCATAGACACTGCTCTCAGCCCAGACGCTGAAGCCCACAGATTCCTTCATAATCCCCAAATTTACCGGTAAAAAAGCTGCACAAGTCCCACATGTTCTTGAAGACTTCCATGACGAGTCATATTTTACACTCGGATTTGGCTTTCTTTCTGACCCTGTGCTTTCCTTCTAGATCAAGGCTGATTTCTTTGAAGCCCAGGGCTTCAAAGTGGTAAATCCCACAGCCTCACCCGAATCTTGAAGACTCCTATGGTGGAAAGATTTATAGCAAACGGCTTTGGGATTCTTAATGTAATGTGTTGTTTGAATCAAGAAGTCATGGGACATACTTAAGGAGTCAAAAAAGAGCAAAGTGTACAGAATTGAAAAATGATAGTCCCCTTCACTATTGTTCTCTGCTGCACATCAATCACTCTTTGCTTTCCAGAAGAGCCTTGGAGCGTGGTCTCCTATGGTTGCCATACACACACACACACACACACACACACACACACACACACACACTTATACTCATGTGGATGCACTTATTGCTTATTGCACTACAGATGATAGAGGGGTGAAACTCATTATATCTGGGTCAACATCTGGCTTCCATTATATGTTGGATGCTGCAACAAATGAAGGAATTCAAAGATGAAATTGCACTCTTATCTCAGCCGTGCTTTCTTCCTCTGATCACACACTTAGAGTATCACATGGGAATGCATACACATTGTTCACTTAAATGGATCGTGATCATAAAACAAAACAATTACCTTTGTTCTGTAACTTTTTTATTACAGCCTAATTTTTCTCATATCTGAACATTCCACCACCTTATCCTTAATGAAGATGTCACAGAGTGGCTGCTTCTATAATTTATGAAGCCATTCCTATGTTGATCAATACTTAGCTTCTTTATGGCAGTCCCTATCAATGTAAGTATTTACAGTTCATATATTTTTGCATATATGTGTCATATATATGAAACTAATTTCAAGCAGTGGAAGCCAAAAGTCATATGTTTTTGTTTTCAATAGATAGCACCAATTAATTTTAATAAGACCTTAGCAGTTACTTTCCACACTGTACAAAAGACTCCAAGATACCAGTTTCACCAGCCATGAAAAATAAATCAAAAGAAAACAGGCATGTTAAAATATGCATTTGGTGTTTGCTCCTCCAATTAGTGAAGTCATATTTTAAATTCTACTACCTGATGAAATTTTGAAACCACAAAAACTTAAATACAACAAGCACACATCAAAGGTTAACTGGGATTATACTTGTGCTCTTTACATTGATAGACAAATTCCTCTTACAAAAAAAAAAAGAAGAAGAAGCAAAAATCCTCATGGGTTGGTTAATTTTGTCTTCGTTTGTCTGTTTTAAGGCAAGGTCTTGCTGAGCAGCCTGGAATGGCCTCAAACTCAAAATCCTCCTGCCGTAGCCACCCAAAGTCTTGAATCAAAGGTGAGTACCACCACTCCTGGCTGGATCAATGAACCCTGGAATTCTCTATGTATCTTCTCACATAACAGAATGGAAATGTATAGTTTGAATGGATGAGGCAGATCTGTGATGTGCAGTAATTCCAAGACTCAGATTCCTTCGAGCTGACTATTATATTCTGGAACACAAATAAAGCTATATCCAGACAGAATATTGAAGAGTTTTGCCTGAGCTTGATATTCAGACCCAGATAAGTTACTTCTACTCCCATTCTATGAATAAGAACTTAAGCAGTTATCTGCAAGGGAGGCTGGAAGGGAGGGTCTAGTTCATAGATCTGTATACAACTACAACTCTGGGTCCAGGAGAAAAGGCAGAACAGATTCAGGTGAAACTATCACTCTTACTAATTAAATCCCAAAATATTACAGTGTGATTCATATGATTAGACAAAACTAAGAAGATGGCATTTCTTAAAATTAAGTCAAGGAGAAGATAAAATTTCTTCTTAATACAATTTTTAATGAGATGGAAAGCTGGTGCAACGGTTAAGAGCATTTACTGAACCTGAGTTCAGCTCCCAGCAGCCACATTGGACAGCTTGTAACTCCTGTCACTCCAATTCCAAGAAGATCCGATGCCTCTGTCCTCTCCCACTGGAATCCACACTTGTGTGTGTGCACATATGTTGATGAGCTCACACATGCATGCACATGCACAATTAAAAGATAAAAATAAAATTTTAGAATATTTTTACATAAATTACATAGAATTCTTCAAACAGTGCTTCTTAATTGTGTTTACTACTATTGTGTGCACCTTGACTATACACATAACTAACCAGTTCTCCTAAGCTGTGTAAATGAATGTGGCAATGACTTAGAACAGAGTTGTCATGACAGACTACTGATTATAACTCTTTCTCCTATTTGTGTCAGATTCATCCTGTGATTTTTTTCAACTTTAGGTCAACTTTTCAAAAAGACTAAACAAAAACAAATTTGTGATTGCTTAGGATTTTGAAATCAAGAACATATAAGCTTAAGAGAAGTCTGGTATCTATAAATAAAAATTAACCAAATATGTGCTCTGCAGTAGGGAGAAGTCAATTCCAAAACCTGGGGTGGAGAATAGAGAAAGCCATAATCCTCTCTAGTTGGACATCAGCCTGGACTGTAAGGCATGCCTGACTCCTGTCTTGTTGGCACAATGAACGAATTTAACTAAAGCAACACAAAGGGGCCTTTGTTGTCTTCTGGAAGATGATAAGACCAGCCAAATAGTTTAATGCCGTTTCTGGCACTGGGATATGGAGCATTGGCAAGTTAAAGAGAGTAATAAAATGGCCACGTGAAACAGACACTTTGGAAATATAGTAAAATGATAGAAATACAAGACATAATGTGGTCAAGATTCACTGCTGGAGATGTTACCATAGCTCCAGACCTTTTGTCCCTCTCTCCTGGGGCTGGGGTGATAGTGCCACATGAGCAGAGTGCCCACTATTAAATGTTGGTGAAGGTAATGTCAGCATTCAGCCTGCAGCCTACTTCATTCTGCTCTTTTAAGCACAGTAGACTATGAGATGCACTCATGAGCCAAGGGCTGTGTAGAAGGTCTAAATGACTAAATACTCAACAGGAAACAGAGAGATGCAGGTACTTTAACTCTAGCAGCTGGCTTCTTTAAACACAGTCATAATAAGTGAAAGTCATATAAAAAGAACCAAAGGATAAGAGTGAGTGGATGGCTTCGTTAGTATGTATTTTTGAGAGCTTGATGTTTTACAGAAACTTTGCTCATTTTCCCAGAGATGGTTGTACCTCTCTCCCAGCACCCCTTTGGGTCTACACTGATCTGACTCTTCCATCAGTGGTTCTCTACCTTCCTAAAACTGTGACCCTTTCATATAGTTCCCCATGCTATGATGACCCCAGCCATAAAATTACTTTCATGGCTACTTCACAACTGTAATTTTGTTTCTGTGATGAATCATAATGTTAATATCAGTGTTTTCCTATGGTCTTATGTGACTCCTATGAAAGGGTCATTCAACCTCCAAAGGCTAAGGAACACTGTTTTTCCTTGCTCAAAGAAGACTACATACCTAGGGCTCTTACCTACAGATAGTATTTATTGCTACTGTTAGCTTGCTACTTTTGGCTTGCTAAGGTTTGTCCCGTAGGCTAATTTTTTTTCCTTTCAGCAGACTGTCACTTACCTATCACCAAGGGCTCATTTGTTACTTAATGAGAACTGTAGGAGAAGAAAAATATGTCCAGACCAACTGTCTGTCACAGGGCCTGGCTTCTTGTCATATCTTCCTAGTTTTTGATATGAGCTTGATAGTTCATTACAGATTACTGATTCATGAATCTAGTTGAGGGTCAGTGCAGAGAAGCAGGATTCAAATGGACAGTCCCAGAAGCATGTGGGACTCAGTCCATGCTGCAGTCCAGGTTGATGGCTTTGGAAGGCAGCCGGTGACTCTGCAGCTACACCTGTTCATCTGACACACCCTTTCCTGAACGCAAAAGGTCTGTTTCCTTTGAAATATTTACGGTGCTGAAACTAAAGGTCATTCAGTTTTTGTCTCTAATATCATATGATGACAAAAACAGCCACTTCAAATAATGAAATCACTTAAGGGAACAGTATTAATATTCAGGCATGTGTCCTGTGTGTCGTGAGAGAAATAAAGTGAGCATCTGGTATCTGAAAGATCAATAATCATTCAATTTTAAATGTTTGCTTTAAATATTCACACAGTCTTGTTTATGCAGCCTCATCAATGACTCCACATGGCCAACCTGAACACATTGTCTAACTGTATTAGGTATATATCTTTTGGGCTGCCAAGACTATGAAGATCTCCGAATAAGTTTGTTTACAAAACTGTAAGAGTATCTGTCCCTTGCAAAAGTCTCCCTGACCTGATTCTCAGAGACACATCAGTGGTCAAATTAATAAAACCATTTTTGGAATCTTTTACCCAATGCTTAGGTTTAAACAGTATATTTCTTAGTTTAAAAGGAAGAAGGAATAAAGCATAAAAGGAATTTGTCATTTTGAAGCACAGTTAGTGACTGTCCTGTTTTCTCCATGCCTTTTGCCATCTTTATCAGCTGAGATTTCTGTCTCACACTGAGCACAATGTCCTCACATTCATGGTCTTTGCTATTAGACCGAAGGGGCATTTCTCAGTCCCTGACATGCTAGACCTCTACCTACAAAGTATCAGGCTATACTTACTCAAAGCCAGGACAAACACTGAAATTCCAAGTCCCTGAACTAGTGGAGTTGACTGTAAGACCCAGAAATAATTCTTTGAAAATACTTGCAAGTAATTGTACAAAGAATAAATGTAGTCTGCAGTGAAGACCCAAAGTTGAAAAATGTAATTTGGTTGATGATGCCAGGGAAGTTTATCTGAGAAAATGATTTCAAGTTTAATATTTAAGCCATGTTTATTAACTAAAAAAAAATGATATACAACAATGTAGGTAACAGCTTCCATTCAATCAAAAACATGAACTAACCAGTATGCTCACAGATACAGTCCACAGTGAAATTAATATTTGAACTTTTCATTACATTTTGCTTATTTATTTTATGTGTGCATGCGTATGCATAGCAATCTCTATAACAATATGAGCTAATCTGCTAGTTAGCTTGTGTTGCTAACTACCAGAGTGGAGTGGTACAGTGACTATAACAGCAGACATCCTTTAGCTACCAAATTGTCATGCTAACCATGTAGACTGGCCTCAGCTGAGAAGTTTTGACCTCAGCCTATCTCACTAGATCTCAGGAGTATAAAGCAAGCACAGTGTCTGATACTAAATAGCTTTGGTGTACAGGGAGGCCCATTCCAAGTGATGTTCTGTATAAGAATAACCACCTTCTCTCTCATTCTGTAGGGTGCCAGCTTCAGACCTACTCACATGATAGACAAAGAGGTCCCAAAATGTGAATAGAAGACCAGAAGGTCTTTGGAGCCTGTCCTGGAACTCGCTCTTGTAGACCAGGCTGGTCTCAAACTCACAGAGATCTGACTGCCTCTGCTTCCCAAGTGCTGGGATTCAAGGCCGGCGCCACCACCACCTGGTGACCAGAAAGTCTTTAATGACCAGCTCAGGACACACAACTCCCCATTCTTTACCTCTGCCCTCCACCCTCCTACCATCACACATCCACCAGCTCAGGACATACTGCCTCACTCTTACCACCTGAGCCAGTCACAGGGGAATCTGATCTTGATGAGTAAAGGAATGGAGTCCTCTGATGAGACATTCTTTGGGGTCACATTTCAAGATCATTAGGAAAGTAGAAGAAATCACAATCATTTTCCACAAGAAGTAGTATGATTGGTTTCTATTTTACAAATGACAAACCAAGACTGAAAAATAGCACACAGTGTCCATCACGTTATAAAAATAAAAGAATAAAGTCATGGATTGGACAACTAATGTATATTTATATGGAGTTTTGATTCAGGCCTAGATTACTTGTGTCCATGGACAGATGATTTCACATTATTTTATTAGCTCCTAAATATAAACTCAGGCAGCAAATAAAAGTTGATGAATACCAGTTCAAAGTTATTAATCTGATTATGCCTAGCTGGCCTCTCCTGTTTCTGGCCTTGAAAGATCTATGAATGACGTGATAGCTTTAAGACATGTATAACCGTCTGTACAATTTAGGGCCTAGAAATAGTTTCCAGCTTATAGTGCTGAGAAATACCAAAGAGACTTGTTAGTCTTCCTAGGTGAGTATTAGAGTACAAAAAAAGACAAGACAACTACAATTTAGAGTCAAAAATTCTGAAAAGGAAAATTTGTATAGAACTGAGCATCCCAGAACTTGGAGGCAGACAGGAGGATGGCAAGTTCAAAATAAATGAACATGTAAAAGGTTGCACAGAAAGCAATTTCTGAATATCTATATAAAATACACTTTTATGTTTCAGACAACATATTTTGTGAATACATTTTTAAAAAATCCAGAGCAATAAGCACTGAAAAGCAGTAGAATGAACAAGTAGTAGAACAGAAGTAGGGCTAAGAGTCCATATTCCCACCAGCACTCTCATGTTGGTAGTAACCAACAACTGCTAAGTGGGTCTTAAGGCCCACTTAACAGAAGGGAAACTATGCCTAGTTCTACAAACCTAGCCATCTTTTCAGGGTTAGGGAGGCCCTGGCTCTTAGAAGAGATTCTCCCACTGACCAGCATAATTTCTTACTACATTCTAAATTTTGTTCTTATTCCTGCAGATAAGTGTAGCGACCATGCCTCATCAAAGAAACTTCTCTTTACACCAAGGGAAACCATCATGGAAACCACACTCGACACCATGCAGAGATCAACAGATCCTGGGAAACCCGTCCCAGTGGACACATCTGTAGCATGGCTCATGGCACATGAAAGAAGAGGAAGAAAAGATTGTAAGAGCCAGAATACCAGGAGGTCTGCTGTGAGACTGCTTCTCTTAGAAATGGCTGATTGGAGACCTGGACAATGCAATATCAATAGACATGATAGCAAAAGAAATATATATTCAATATGTTTATGCTATATAATTTAAGAAAAAGTTAATGGGGCCAGAAATGGAATTTTCAGGGAATAATTAGATGGTGAAAACAGTAAATATATGGGAAAAGGTATAATTCTTTTGATAATATTTTCTCACTGATGAAGCTCTTAAAAAGAAAATATTAATACAAAATCAGTAATAATGTAGTAGAAGTAAAGTGTCTGAGCAGGATAAGAAAACACTGGGAGGAAGAAGGTGAAAGGATACTTTTATAGTATCCTTTCATTTGGGGCCACAAAAGTGCCAATACATCTTTAGAAAACTGTTCACAAAAAACACAAAAATCTTAAGAAAACAAAACTCAAAATTAGTGTCGAGATTAATTTTTAAAACCCCCAAATACTTGGAAATTTATAAAGCATGCCTCTAAATTCCCAAAGGACCAAAATAGAAATCACAATAGAATTTTAATACATTTAATTTAACTAAAATTTAAGTATAGCATAGTAATCTTTGTGGGATGCAGCTACCAAATTATTAGAGGGAAATTCATAGCATTACACTTATATTCAAAAGAAGTTCTCAAATAAAATCAATTGTCTAAGCTTTCACCTTAATAAACTTGAAAGAGAATAATAAAAGTAAGCTGAAATTCAATAGAAAAAGTACAGTAACAAATGTTATAGGAGACATAAACAGAAAAACATAGAAGTGAGTGAAAGTCAAGCTCTCAGTTTCAGATATGATTGCATCCAGCTCACAGCAAAATGAATAAATTCTACAGACATGTTATCAAGTCATCTTCATGCAACATTCACTAATTACCAAGAGGTACTCTCAGGTAATGTTCTCCCTGTTTGTCTTTATTTGTAAGAGAAAATGACATTTTTCTTCTTGTTTAAAGGAAAAACCAGCACCAAAAAGAAGTCTGTATCCCATATATCCAACTGAAAAGTAGAGCACTCTGCAAACAGGACCTTTCTGTGGGATATATATTTAGATTTCTGTGCTAAATATGGCTTGGCAGGAAAAGGCTAAGCCATTAGGAACAGTGTAGGTGATGTCTTTGCTTGGAAAGTCTGAAATGAAGCAGGAGATTGGTTCTGTATTCCATCTGAAAGCAACTTTCTCCCAGTCTCCATGTGTGCAACTAAAGTAGTCTCACTTTAAGAAATGTTCGGATGAACCATTTTACCACTTAGAAGACCCTGCATCATAGGCATTATTGTTTTAAAAAGGAAACATGACTGCAGCCCAAACACCAAGGTGGTGGTCATTAAAACATTCATGGATGCTTGTAGTGAGCTGGTCCATTTTCTTAAGTTTCCCTGTCTCAGCTGCTAAGTGACTAAGCACCCAAGGATGTTAGGTCCTTGAGAACAAAAGATCCTATCCCAACACACACTATTTTAAGATCTTCCATGTATGATTATGAAATGCTTTTTATTTTCAGACACTCCAGCTGGAAACCTCCACTGACCACACAGTGGTTCACTCTGAAAAAACGCTGTCAAGAGCAAATTCCTTGAATCTATATTTCTTCGGTCGACAAGACCGAGTTGTTATGATTTTCTCAGTGATGTGTGGCAGCTGCATCTGTACCAAGTCATAACCAGAGGAAACTCACGTAGCTCAGTGGTTGCACAGTTTATACTTAACCATTGAGTAAGTTAAGCATTTTGGTCTTGAATTCCAGTGTGGCCTACGGAACGTTAGCTGTCTCTTTTTCCAAATCTGTGGCGTATATACAACCCAGTCGGAGTCCCTTACACTGGGCTTACTCACTATTTCCCATGTATTTGGAGAATGTTTCGTGTGTGGCAATTTGGTAAGCTCATCGTTGTTTGGCTTCTTCCATGCTGTGCTCTGTTAAGTTCCATATCAGTGAGTGGCTCCACTTCTTCTGTCTGGGAAAAGTCTTTCTCAGACAGCCATCTGTAACCTTGGCTATCCTTTTTATTTGCATAAATACAACCTAATTAGTAATAAACACCACAGGGACTGCATCCATACTCAACAGCTTCAAACAAAGAAAGAGCTTCCCTGGACTTGCTGTCCACTCCAGATATCTATCACAGAGCCATGAGAGGGACTCAGCCTTTAACTCCTTGGTTATGAAGTTCTCTTTGAACATGCTAAATAACCTAATAGCTTCCAAGACCTCCAGACATTTATTGAACTTACTGGAAACAATGTTTGCCATACCTCTTCTCACCAACAATGAATCCCTATTTCAAACGGGAGACTGATGGAAATCATGGTGTTTCCTCCAGAACAAGCCTTCTATACTAGCAAGTAAGAAACAAGAGATATCCCATCTTGAAATGTAGCCTTCAGTTAAACACAACAAGGAATATGCCCAGGACTTCTCTCTGTTGCTTGTTGGCATAATACAAATCTCTTTTAGAACATTATACCTCTGTCTTGTTTATAACTCAATTCTAATGAATAAAATTCCAGCTGGTAGGATAAGAATGAAATTCATTATTTTTATATTATGCTTAAATATCCATAGCATGCAACTCTTCTTTTTGTTCTATGAATTTGAGTCCTCTGGATACCCCATGTAAGTGAATAATGCAATATTTGCCTTTTTTTGGACAGGCATATGCTTTTCAGCATAATGTAAGTTTTCACCCATATTACACCATCTGCCATGGTTCCCATTCTTTTTAAGGATGAACATTTCTTGTAGACCATATGCATTTGGTTTGTGTATTTATCAGTGATAACATGAGTTGTAAAAAATTCCTTTAATTATCTTACTGTTGGTGGACTTACAAATGAGGTTTTCTGCTATATAGTGAAACTACCCAGAAGCTTCTAAAAATATGAAGTCCTACAATCAAACTCAGAACTACTCAGTAGGGAGTCATATAGTAGATAGAGTCAACCATCTGTATTTTCAGAAAACCAGTGTGGCATGTCTTTGCATAGGTTTCAGGCAATTGAACCTGTCTGGGATGGTGAGAGAATGAAGAAAAGACAGATACAGGCAAAAAAAAAATGTGGGATCAGATGATGTGGGCTTTCGGCTGGAGAGACCGTAGCAGCCTAGAAGCTCAGCATATAATAAGCTCTATATAAGAGTTGGACAAGGAAGAGGAGTATTATATAAACTGAACGGCAAAGCAAGGTCATTACATACAGATAAAGGAGGCAGTCTAGCTAATCTCCGAAGATTGGTCTTTGTCAGGGAGCAGTCTTCAAGTCATAAACATCCAAATGAGAAAGCTCTGGTGGACATTTTCTACACACACTGTCAACATACAAACATGGACCAGACAAGACGGCTTTGCCCTTTCCCTCTGAGCCTCATTCTGAGGAAAAGGCTTTGCCATTTTCTCTATAGGTCTGAGGCTCCGGGTTCCTTGCCATGTCAATAGCACACATTTATTCAGGACTTCACTTACCCAGCACTTCTGATCCCTACCTCAGTGGTCCAAGTCCACACTAACAAGCAACTGTATTGCTGTCATTCTCCTTAACGAGGGCACTATTAGTGAGACGACCTAAGCACTAGTCACTGAAACACCAATACATGTTTGGCCA
Organism: Cricetulus griseus; assembly: GCF_003668045.3. Lineage (NCBI taxonomy): Eukaryota > Metazoa > Chordata > Mammalia > Rodentia > Cricetidae > Cricetulus > Cricetulus griseus. The sequence goes on along the minus strand of NC_048597.1, from coordinate 194,546,916 downwards.
CATGTCTTAGTTAGGGTTTCTATTGCTGTGAAGAGACACCATGACCATGGCAACTCTTATAAAGAAAACACTTAATTGTGGTGGCTCCCTTACAGTTTCAGTGGTCCGGTCCATTATCATCATGACAGGGAGCATGGCAGATGCAGGCAGACATGGTACTGGAGAAGTAGTTGAGGGTCCTCCATCTTGCAGGCAACAGGAAGTCGACTGAGACCTTGGGCGGTATCCTGAGCATAGGAAACCTCAAAGCCCACCTTCACAGTGGCACACTTCCTCCATTCAGGCCATAACCACTCCAACAAATCCACCCCTCCTAATAGTGCCACTTCCTATGAGATTATGGTGACCAACTACATTCAAACTACCATACCATGGGAAATTGCATCATAAAGAATGAAACAGGAGCTGGGCGTTGGTGGTGCACGCCTTTAATCCTAGCACTTGGGAGGCAGAGGCAGGCGGATCTTTGTGAGTTCGATGCCAGCCTGGTCTCCAGAGCGAGTGCCAGGATAGGCTCCAAAGCTACACAGAGAAACCCTGTCTCAAAAAACAAAAAAGAAGAAGAAGAAGAAGAAGAAGAAGAAGAAGAAGAAGAAGAAGAAGAAGAAGAAGAAGAAGAAGAAGAAGAAGAAGAAGAAGAAGGAAACAGGGCATGAAAGGGGGCATGTGTGAAGAAAGTGCCCACTAGTTCTGAAGCACTGTAGCTGACATGGGAATAAGAAAAGTCTGGTAGCACAGATGTTAGAACACCAGGGTTTCACAGCATTTCATACATTTGTTTATGTTACTAAAGGCCCAAATAATGCCAGAAGGTGAGAATTGCTCCTTAATACCTCTGGTAAGATTTTGAGTGTAAAATAAGAAGAGAATCAGCACAGCCAACTAAAAATAACCACAAAGATCTTGTGTCAGCAACCTCTCTGCTGAATAATGTATTCTTCTTCAAAGATAAATGGAAACAAGTTTCCCATAGAATGTCACATAATGCAAGGGGAACTGGTGATCATAGCAAAGAATAAGATGGTACTCAGGGACAATGAGAGAAAATTGACCACCTCAAAATGATGCCAAAGACATAGATTTTTAAGTCAGAAGCCCCAAAGCATAATAAACAGATTATGAATGTTAATTACAGCACTACTCTATGACAAATTAACCCAACACATTTCAGGGGATCAAGAAAGTGAATTAAGCTGGGCTGTGGTAGCACATGCCTTTAATCCCAGCACTCCAGAGGCAGAGGCAGGTGGATCTCTGTGAGTTTAAGGACTGCTTGGGCTACAAAGCTACGCAGAGAAACCCTGTCTCAAAAAACAAAAACAAAAACAAAAAAGAATTAGAAGAAAGTGAATTACTTCTCTGGCCTGTGACTCTGAAACAGAAGTTTCTAATTAACACACATTTCTCCTTCACCAGGTCATTCAGAGAACCATAACCCACTACTGTCACCTCACAGTTGCCATAGCATGAGGAACACAAGAGGAGCATGTTTTATGAGCTAGGTCTGGAGACGACTTGAACTGATTCTTTGAATATTCCATTGGCAGACATTGACTTATGGAAATATCCAACTTTGAAGAGGACTGAAAAAAACATTGTCTCCTTGGTCTAAGAGAAAGGTAAAACAGATTGGAGAACACATAGTGTCTAGGAGACTGAGTTAAAGTCACAGGACTTTGAAGTACAATAACTCAGAGACAATAAATGAGTGAGATAAGGAAGAATGGGTGAAGATAAAAACAGAAGAATGTAATTGGGATGCCTCATACTTCCCATGACACTGAAGAAAGGCAAAGGGCCTAGAAAGTGATGAAAGAGATCGGGATCAGGAACTAAGGAAGGGTAATGTGTGGGGATGGAAAGGCAGTATGGGGTTTGTGAGAAGTTTTAGGTGTGAGGTATTATATTGTACTGTGTGTATGTAGGTGTCTGTGCATGCATTGTGTATTTGTATGTGTGTGTGCTATAGGGGTTTTGAGGGTTTAAAGAGATGGTGTGTTCCTGTGAGTGTATTGTGGTATGGGTGTGGATTGGTGTATGAGTATGGTTTGTGTGCTGTGTATATATGTGTACAGGGTGTGGGGGTATGTGTGGCATGAGTATGGTATGATATGGTGTGTCTACTGTACGGGCAAGAATATACAGATGTAGAAGCCCATGTCGGCATGCGGAAGTTGGGGGAGGAAGTTAGTGTCCTGCTCTATGCTACTTCACCTCTTTACCTTGAAACAGGGTCTCACTGAACCTTTTCTAAAATCGACCACATACTTGGCAACATAGCAAACCTCAACAGTTACAAAAAAATTGAAATAATCCCCTGTATCTTATCAGACCACCATGCTTTAAAGTTAGAATTCAACAACAAAACAAATCACAGAAAACATACAAACTCATGGAAATTAAGTAACACCCAATTGCACAATTCCTGGGTCGAGGAAGAAATAACAAAAGAAATTAAAGATATCCTAGAATTCAATGAGAATGCAGACACAACACACCCAAACCTATGGAACACTTTGAAAGCAGTGCTAAGAGGAAAGTTCATAGTGCTAAGTGCCCACATGAAGAAACAAGAGAATAATCACACTAGAGAAATAACAGCACAACTGTAAGCTTTAAAACACAAAGAAGCCAATACACTCCGGAGGAGCAGATGCCAGGAAATAATCAAATTGAGGGCTGAAATCAATAAAATGGAAGCTAGGAGTATAATACTAAGAATCAATATAACAAAGAGTTGGTTCTTTGAGAAATTCAACAAGATAGACAAACCTTTATCCAAACTTACCAAACAGCAGAGAGTGGACATGCAAACTAATAAAATCAGGAATGAAAAGGGGGACATAATAACAGACACAGAGGAAATCCAGAGAATCATCATGTCATACTTTGAAAACCTATATGCCTCAAAATTTGAAAATCTAAAGGAAATGGACAATTTTCTGGACAGATTTCACTTACCAAAATTAAATCAAGAACAGATAAGCAACTTAAATAGACCTATAACCTCTAATGAATTTGAAGCAGTCATTAGAAGTCTCCCAACCAAAAAAAGCTCAGGGCCAGATGGCGTCAGTGCAGAATTCTACCAGAAATTCAAAGTACAGCTAATACCAATTCTCCTCAAAGTATTCCACACAATAGAAGCAAAAGGGTCATTACCAAACTCTTTTTATGAGGCTTCAATAACCTTGATCCCAAGCCACACAAAGGAACAACTAAGAAAGAGAACTACAGACCAATATTCCTCATTAACATTGATGCAAAAATTCTCAATAAAATACTGGCAAATCGAATCCAAGAACACATCAGAGAAATCATCCACCATGATCAAGCAGGCTTCATCCCAGGGATGCAAGGATGGTTCAACATATGAAAATCTATCAATATAATCCACCATATAAACAGACTGAGAAAAAAAAACACATGATCATCTCACTAGATGCCCAAAAAGCCTTTGATAAAATCCAACACCCCTTCATGATAAAGGTCTAGGAGAAATCATGGATAACATGAACATACTTCAACATAATAAAAGCAATATACAGCAAGCCAACAGCCAACATCAAATTAAATGGAGAGAAACTCAATGCAATTCCTCTAAAATTGGGGACAAGACAAGGCTGTCCACTCTCTTCATACCTCTTCAATATTGTCCTTGAAGTTCTAGCTAGAGCAATAAGACAACAAAAGGAGATCAAGAGGATACAAATGGGAAAGGAAGAAGTCAAACTCTCACTATTTGCAGATGATATGATAGTATACATAAGTGACCCGAAAGACTCTACCAGGGAACTCCTACAGCTGATAAACACCTTCAGCAAAGTGACAGGATACAAGATTAACTCAAAAAAATCTGTAGCCCTGCTATATACCAATGACACATTTGTGGAGAAAGAAATCAGACAAACATCACCCTTTACAATTGCCACAAACAACATAAAATACCTTGGGATAACACTAACCAAAAAAGTGAAAGACCTGTACTGTAAGAATTTTGAGTCTCTAAAGAAAGAAATTAAAGAAGATACCAGAAAATGGAAAGATCTCCCATGCTCTTGGATAGGCAGGATCAACATAGCAAAAATGACAATCTTGCCGAAAGCAATCTACAGATTCAATGCAATCCCCATCAAAATCCCAGCACAATTCTTCTCAGACCTTGAAAGAACAATACTCAACTTTATTTGGAGAAACAAAAGACCAGGATAACTAAAACAACCCTGTACAATAAAGGAACTTCTGTAGGCATCACCATCCCTGACTTCAAGCTCTATTATAGAGCTATAGTCCTAAAAACAGCTTGGAATTGGCACAAAAATAGACAGGTAGACCAAAGGAATAGAGTTGAAAACACTGATATTAACACAGACACCTACGAACACCTGATTTTTGACAAGCAATCCCAATTTATACGATGGAACAAAGGGAAAATGTTCAACAAATGGTGCTGGCATAACTGGATGCGGACATGTAGAAGACTGCAGATAGACCTAAGCCTATTGCCATGCACAAAACTTAAGTCAAAATGGATCAAAGACCTCAACATAAGTCCAACCACACTGAACCTATTAGAAGACAAAGTGGGAAATACCCTTAAATTAATTGGTACAGGAGATTGCTTCCTGAACATTACACCAGTAGCACAGACAATGAGATCAACAATTGATAAATGCGACCTCCTGAAACTGAGAAGCTTCTGTAAGGCAAAGGGTACAGTCAGCAAAACAAAATGGCAGCCCACAGAATGGGAAAAGATATTCACCAACCCCACATCCCACAGAGGGCTGATCTCCAAAATATACAAAGAACTCAAGAAGCTAGGCTCCAAAACACCAAACAATCCAATTAAGAAGTGGGGTATAGAACTAAATAGACAATTCTCAATAGATGAACCTAAAAGGGCTGAAAGACACATAAGAAAGTGTTCAGCATCCTTAGCCATCAGGGAAATGCAAATCAAAACAACTCTGAGATACCATCTTACTCCTGTCAGAATGGCCAAAATCAAAAACATCAATGACAGTTTATGCTGGAAAAGATGTGGAGAAAGGGGAACACTTCTCCACTGCTGGCGGGAGTGCCAATTTGTACAGCCACTTTGGAAATCAGCATGACAAGTCCTCAAGAAAATGGGAATCAGTCTACCACAAGATTCAGCAATTCCACTTTTAGGCATATACTCAAAAGAAGCACATTCATACAACAAGGACATCTGTTCAACGATGTTCATAGCAGCACTCTTTGTAATAGCCAGAAACTGGAAGCAGCCTATGGATAGCCTCACTATCCAGGGGGAGCAGAAAGGATATGTGATAGGTAGAGTTTTAGCTGGGGGGGGGGTGCGTGGTAGGGGAGGAGAGGAGGGAGAAGGGAATTGGGATTGTCATGTAAAACAATCTTGTTTCTAATTCAAATTTAAAAAATCTGCAAAAAGAGAAAAAAATATATCATTCTAACAAACATTTCTTCCTCTACAACATGATATGGGAACAGGTAATGGGGTAACATTTTATTTGAAGAAAAATTTTACAAAAAGAATCAACTTATGGGGATGGAGAGATGGCTCAGCAGATAAGAGCATTTTCTGCTTTTCTAGAGGCCCTGGTTCAGTTCTTAGGTCCATATGATGGTTCACAACCACCTGTAACTCCAGTTCCAGGGTATCTGTTGCTCCATCTGGTCTCTTTAGGTGTCTGTATGCATGTGTTATACATACATATACATAGGCACACATATGTAAGCATAAAAATAAAAATTGAATGATTTAAAACAGAATCAACTTATCACTCATATGAATCAAAAGATTAAAATCCTCAGATATGCCAGAATTCAGAAATATTTGACTCAAGTAGAATGTCACAAAAGGAAATAAAGAGCAAAATAAATTTTCTTTATGTATTATATAGCTTAATGATTTGCTAAGATTTCAAAGCTTGCTAAAATGTTACCACAGCTAACTAGTCATGGTAATCATCATCATCATCATCACTCCACCACCATCATCATTATCATAGCCCCCAGCATCATTATCTCTATCATCAGCATCAGCATCATCACAACCACTATCATCAACATCATCATCATAAGGAATGAGAGGAATTTTTACATGTAATGGATATTGCAGTAATACTTTCAGAAATAGTTACATCTAAATTTACCATATTACATACAGTAAAAGTACACTGACTTTGTGTTAGTCATATGTTAATGCCATGATGCTTTCAAAAAAAGAAACCTCCAAAATTTCTCACTTCACAGCATATTCTATATAAAAGGGAATAAATCAATATTCTTGAGAGTAGGAGAGTAGGAGTCTTGTAAATAAAACTAGTGCTTAAAAATCAATATTGACACATGAATCACAAAGGAGTTTTAATGTAAATGTTTATCATATCGAATGCAAATGTCAAAAAATAATTATTAACCTATAGTAGTAGAAGATAATCACAGGGATAAGAAACATGATGGGATACAAATAAGTGTGTTTGGTCTTAACATTAGGAAAAATATCTGAGAATTATAGACTTAGAAGTCTTTACTAAATTAACATTTTTTATGATTGAAACACTTGTAACCTTAGGAAACACAATGTCTTCTCCTGACTCATCTGTACATTAGGCAATAATCAATCAATCCTTCTGACACTTTGAATCTTGTTGTTTTTTGTACAGTAGTTCTGTTCACAATTCTTTCTTCTACAAGATTCTCACTTCATTATTATTAATTATATTCTCCCTATTGTGCTATACACCAGACTTCATTCAGCCCAACTAATGGAACATAGTATCCATTAACCAACTCCTCCTAGCTCTCCTCTATCCAATTTACCACAGTGTCTGGTTGAAGTTTAAAGTTAACCACAAGAATATTTACTAATGGGACATAAATTTGGGCTCTAAGGGAATCCAGATGGCAATCCACCATCATCTTAGCTCAGCTTCTCACTAACAGCTGCAGAAGAAAAATGAAAATTCTCAATAGAATAGAAAAGACTGGACGACATCAGCAATGTAAAAAGAATGAGCACTAGCTAAAGGCAGTTCGTAGAGCTGTAGTTTCTGATATGCTAACTTTGCTTCATGCAAGAGAATTGCTAACAATTAGTAGAAAGAATAACAGAATTGTTACAAACCAGGAAACTGAATTATCTGTCTCTTCTAGAGCAAAACATTTTCTAAATCTGAGTATACTTTTTCTAACTCCAGATACTGCACACTTCTGAGAGACAACCAGGCACAAAACAAAAGTTAATTGCTGGGCACAGCACATCCTTAAGGGCAGATAGAATTCTTATCTGAAGTATTTGGTAGGGAAGAACAAAGGAGCCATAAATCAGTATCTACTACTTTAAGTTCACATGAAAAAGAAACAAATTACTATGACAAAGAGGAAGAAAACCCAGAAGAGAAGAGAATACAAATAATATGGAGCAATTGTTTACAGGGGACTAGCCAGCCTGGAAGCAGTGAGAAGACAGTGGGGTGACTTTGTGACCTAATTGGCTTCACCAAGTTACACAATGTAAGAGGAAGAATATACTAAGACAAAGGACCTGATGATGTTAGCCATTTCAGGGAGGTAGGTGCTTTTTGTCTAACATTTTAACACATAAAAATTACTGATAAGGTAGCTACTGCCATCAAATTCAAAGTGCATTACTGAGTTGGTAGTATAGAAATCAATTTTAATTATGCAATGGCACACACATACACAAATGAAGGCTCATTAAGGAATAAAATATGACATGTAAATTATGAAAATAGCATAGCATACAGGAGAATATAAGATATAAAATTCTAGAGTTTTTTTTACTCTGCAAACAAAATTAAATCATCAACTTAAAGTAGGATTTTATAGCTATGAAATGTTTTATGTAAAACTAATGGAAGCCACTGAGTGAGACCAAAAAACAATAAAGAGAAAGGAACTCAAAGCATACCACTACAAAAACAGAAAGGTAGAAAGAAAGAACAAGAGAGAGAGGGGGAGAAAGAGAAAAGAAATGTTACGATAAATCTTTCCACCAAAAGCCACCTGAGCCCCACTGCCACGTGTGAGCTTTATGCCAGCCGCCTGCCCTTATGAGTTAGGGACCAAATGAATACACAGAACTTGTATTAGGTTCAAAGCTGCTTGGCCAATGACTAGGATTCTCATCTGTTAGCTCAGTTTTAACTATCATAAACCTATATATTTTATAAGACTTATCTTATCGGACGCCTTATTGGTGTCCCTCCTTGTCAGTGGATCACATTGTGCCACTGGAGCAGGAACGAAGGGGAAAAGAGAGCCCTTCCTGTTTCTCCTTCGCTTAAATATGAGTCTCCTTGCTATATCACTTCCTGCCTGGATCAGCACTTCTCTACTACATTTCCCAGAATCCTCTTTGACTCCTAGTCCGGTCTACTTGTTGTCTCATTGGCCAAACAGTATTTTACTTAACAATCAATAAGATAAACATACATAGTACATTCCCCATCAAAGAAATAAAAAACAGGAACTAAAAATTGGCATCTCTATCAGTAACCATTTTAAATATAAGTGGCTCAAGGCTTCAAGAAAACATATTATTTTACAATTCTATTTTTTAAAATGTTTTTTAATTGAGATAGAATTATATCCTTTCCCTCCACTTTTTCCTCTCTCAACTCCCTCTATGAACCCTCCACTTTCAAAATGATAGTCTCTTTCATTTAATATATATATATGCACATATATATGCATACATGCATATAGATACAACCTGCTGAATCCACTTTGTTGTCTGTGTGTGATTTCAAGGCTGACTGCTCTGCACTGAACAACCAATAGCAGAGCTCATCCCTGAGAGAGGCTATTTATCCTTCTCCCAGAAGTCAAGAGTTGCCTGCAGTTCTTTGTCTAGGGTGGGACCCCATGAAATTTTTCCCATTTCACATTAACACTGCAATTTTTATTTCCACATTCCAATATTCCACACTGATAATGCAATTGTTCTGTCCTAGTTCTTGCAGCCATTTCTAGGAGAGAGAGTTTCCCAGCAGACTTCCTGTTATTCTGTCTCCTTCAGTCTTTCTCCAGTGATGTTCCCTGAGCCAATAAACAATAGAAGTGAACAAAATGAGTTTATCTTTTTAAAGAGATAAGTAAAAGTGGAAAGCCTTCATCTAACTAAATGGAAAAAATCAATATATTTGTAAATCGAATGGTTAAGATACACAGATTCCACAGAAACAGAGGCATCATGAGACTATTGTGAACAATTATATCTCGATAAATTAAATTACCTAGAAGAAATGAATTTTTAGAAGCATACATGATATGACTGAAGATATAGGAAAGTGAATGGACCACCAACAAATAACTGATTCAATCAGTATGAAAAAAAAAATCACCCACCAGAGGAAGACCTACGACCTGATGATGTCACTGCTAAATTCTCTCCCACACTCTTCTACAAATAATTAAGAGGAGCAGCCACCTTTAAATACCTAACACCAGGCCAGCATTACTGTGATACCACAGCCAAATGATGACTTTATGAGACATGAAAATTAAAGGCCAATACCACACATGAACACAAATGTAAGTATTCCCAAGAAAACATGAATAAGCCAAATACAACAATGTATTTATAAAAATCATACACCATAAGGAAGCATGATTTATCTCTCAGGAGCAAGAATGGCTCAATATACACATAAATTAATCCTAAAGGATGGGCATAGTGCAGTAATTGAGTACTAGCCTGTCATATACAAGGCTCTAAATCTAACCCCCAGCACTACTATGTACCATAAATCAATAAACATGGCAGGCAATATTAACAGGAGGGAAGACAACTACTATGCTGTCATCTTGAATAATGTATACAAGGAATATGACAAAATTCAACATCCCTACAGGGCAACAAATCTCAAAAATTAAGGACTGACAGAAGAGATGTACATCACAAAATGATTGTAGCCATATGTAAGGTACCCACAGCTCACATCATAAGTGATGGGGAAGGGTTGAAAGTCTTCCCTCAAGGACCACATAGACAGTGATGCCTGCTGCTGTTCCTACTCAGTGCCATACCAGAAGTTCCAGCCGGAGCACTTGGCCCCAAAAATCAAATTAAAAGTTTTGGAACAGAAAAATAAAATAAAAATAAAATAAAAATAGCATAATCTTATATACAGAAGCCTCTAACAATTAAAAAAAAATCAGTGACCAGATTGGTGCCTGGCCCAATTGTCATCAGAGAGGCACCATGCAGCAAATGATGGGGGCAAATGCAGATACTCATAGCCAAACATTAGGAGGAGTTTGGGGATCCAAGGAGGAGGAGAAGAAAGGATTGCAGGAGCCAGAGGGGTCAAGGACTCCACGGGAAGTTCATACAATCAACTAACCTGGGCAGAGTCTGAATCAACAACCAGAGAGCCTCCATGGAACTGACCTAGGCATTCTACATACATGCTACAGTTGTGTAGCTTGGTCCTCTTGTGGAAGCAGGGGTTGCCTCCAACTCTTTTACTGGATTTTGGGAATCTACTCCTTATACTGGGTTGCATTGCCCAGCCTCAATACATGAGGATCGGCTTAGTCTTGCTGCAATTTGATATGCCATGTTTTACTGGTACTCATGGGAATCCTGCCTTTTCCTGGATGGAGACTGAAGAGGACGGGATTGGAGAGTAAGAGTGGAAGGAAGGAATGGGGGGGATGGAGAGGAGGGGGAAGACTGTGGCCAGGATACAAAATAAATAGATGAAGAAAAAAATAAGTAAATTAATTTAAAATTCTGGTAGAGCTAAGGATAGAGGTAAATTTCGGGGTAAAAAGTCAACTGACAAAAAGTTTTATTTCCATATGTATGAAAAAGAAGTTAGGGCCAACAACATGGCACAGTAGGTAAAAGTGCATGTATCACAGGCCTGACTTGCTTTAATTGCCAAACGCAAGTGGAAGGAGAGAACCAGTGTAGTCTTCTGAGGGTGGCCTACTGAACTTCACATATGCACTATGGCATGTACACATGTGCACACTCACACACACTCATACACACACACTCTCACACACGCACATAAGTAATGAATTAAATTTTAAATGCTTCACACTTTAAAAAATTAATAAAACTGCCCCACTCAAAATAGCATCCAAAAGTTAGTTACTGGGTATAAACTTAATTAAGGAGGTAAATCATTTTTAAATTTAAAAAGTAGAAAACAATTAAAGTTGACACATATAAATGGATTGATACACAAGGCTCATGTGTTAAAATAATGGTATGGCTAAAACTATTCATGCAAATCAAGGCAACATGCAAATGCACTGCAATTTCCATCAAAATAGGGGAATAAAAGCAATTCTAAGATTCATATGAAACCACAGGAAGATCTCAAATAAACAAGATAAGGATGCATAAGAAAAAAAAAATCACTGAAGACTCCTCATTTTCAAAAAAAAAAAAAAATTAAACTACAAACAACCCAGGAAGTCTGGTATTGTACTTTAGAAGAAAAACACATAGTCCAGTGGAATTGAAAGGGACCCTGAAATAAGACAATGCATATATGGTTAACCAGTCTCTGAGAAAAGAATAAAACATTGGCAATGGAAAAAATAGTCTATTCAATAAACATTGTTGGCAGACCTGGATATCCACATGCTAATAAGGAAAAATATGGACACTTATACCATGCCCAAAAAAAGTCAAAATAGACAAAATTTTAAATGTAAAACTAGAAACCATAAAACCCCTAAAAGAAAACAGGGAAGATGTTCCCTCACATTGGTCTTGTAATTAGGGGCAAAGGGGTCATAGGTCATAACACCAAAAAAAAAAGAAAAAAAAAAAAAAAAAAAACAGGTAACAATGGGAAAATGAGGAGTGAAAAAACCCGTGTGTGTACGTCTGTGTGTGTGTGTGTGTGTGTGTGTGTGTCTGTGTGTGTCTGTGTGTGTGTGTCTGTGTGTGTGTCTGTGTGTGTGTCTGTGTGTGTGTCTGTGTGTCTGTGTGTCTGTGTGCACATGCATGCATGCACACTAACATGGCTCACTGGATGACAAAAAGTAATCAACAAGGAAGAAGCACATCCTGAGAATTTTTTTTTAATACCACAGCATGGGAAAAGGCTGTGTTTCCCTTAAAAAAAAAAAGAGTAGATAATAAGAATGTCCAGAGAACACTGGACATTAATTAATAAGTTAACTCTGAGTTTTTATAGCTTGAGATTGACTATTCTGACTCTAAGGTAGAGAGAGCGTTACTCTTCTTACCAGGACCACAAAACAGCTGTAACAAACTAGATAGCCTCAGTGGCTTAGAACCAAGGACATCTTTCTCTCATGACTATGGAGGCCAGGAGTCCAGAGCTAAGGTCTCCACTGAACTGCATCACCAGCAGAGGAATCCATTCATTGCCTTTTGCTCACTGATGACAGCTGCCTCCAAGCCTGAAAGGAACAGGAAAGTGGCCACATCCTCCAAACTCAGCAAATCTCTCACCTTTATCTTCAATGTTCATCAAAACTCCTGCTGCTACTCTAAGAAAACACCTAGAAAATTCTGGATTACTTCTTCCCGTTCAGATTCTCAACTGAATTTCACATTCATATGCTTTGCCACTTAAGATAGGGCCATTTCTGGGATTGCTCTGCAGACATATCCTGTATGCTACAATTCACCCATTATACATACATCTTTTGTTTGCTTAGGAAAAAAATCCAAAGAATGAAAAACTTACTTCCAGATGTTAAATGGATAACTCATGAATGAAAATAATAATAAATGTATAAAAGTATTGAATAAAGTATTGGCAAATAAAATGTTTTCTAAATACTTTTTTAAAAATACATTCTTATTCAGCTAAATGCAGAATAATAATTCTTAGTATAAGGATGACAAAGAAAACTACACTGCGCTCACATCGGCTTACAAAGGTTAGCTATTGGGTGGGGCATTTAGAATGAAGAGATGAGCTATGTTCCCTGGGAGGTGGCTCTGTCCCAGGACTAGCCCCCTTTATGGTATGTGATATAAGGCACAGGAGGAAAAATGCCAGAATTTTCCACCTTTTGATTTTTGAAGTGTGTTATGAATGTACAAACTGGTCAAAATCATTAGATTATTTTTCAAAAGAAGGACTATAAGAGATACATTGGGGGGGTCTTATATACATAATGTCATAAACGAAAGGTTTAAATGCACCAAATCTGTAAGCATAAAAGCTTAAGCTAGCAAACATTTAATGGGGAGTTGATGAATTTGCACTATGCACAATAGCATCTGTACCATAGGCATGTGGAGAATCCTTGAAGCATTTATGTAATAGCTATTTGTGTAATGGCTTCTAGAAGAGCTTAGATTCCAACCCAAAAAGCACGACCATCTCCTGATAGCACTTAATGTGTCTTACATCTGGACTTTGAATAATGTTCATGCTCCAGTAATTGAAACAGCATGGTACCGGCATACAAAGGAAGACAGCAGAGCAGTGTACCATTTGAGAGAGCTTAGAAATAAGCCTCCAATTTCATACCATCAACTGATTTTCAACGAATATGCAAAGAACACGACTGAAAGAAGGAACTGACTTCTGAGTAAGTGGTGCTGTGAAAGTGGATATTTTCATTCAGGAGAGGGAAACCAGGTCCTTAGCTCTCATCACAAATTCAACTCTAAGCAGACTAAAGACTCAAAGGTAAAACTTGAACCTGTAAAATTCCTGGAAGAAAGCATAAGGAAAATGCTTTAGAACAGAAAATTAAGGCAATCAAGAATGGTAGCATAAAGGAAACAAGAGTCAAAGCAAAGAGATGACCAACAGAATGGAAGAAAATACTTGACAACAGTATACATGACAAAGGGTTAAAACCCAGAACTCTGAAAAGCTGAGAGCAGTAGATAATAAATAAATAAATAAATAAATAAATAAATAAATAAATAAATAAAATGGCCTCTTATAAAAATGGGCAATGGGGCTCAACTTCCCTCAACAGAAGGCATGCCAATAGCAGGTGTTTGTGTAATATGCTCTGTATCACTCAACATCAGGCAAACAGCAAACAGCTGTTTTGGTCAAAACCAAAGTAATAAATCATTTTCAACCAGTAAGAATTTTTTTAACCAAAAAGAAACACAGAAGTGATAGCAAGTACTACTGAGGTTGTGGAGCAAAGGAAACCCTAGCACAGTGTTGGTGGGAATACAAATTAGTGCACTCATTATGCGAAATATCACTCTGGGGCCTCATAATATGTGAAATAGAACTACCATGTGAGCCTACAATCCAACTGTTGATATAATATAAAAGAAATGAAATTAACACATGAATAAGATATCTGTACTCCCATGCATATTGAGACAATATCCACAATTTTCAAGAAATAGGAATAGATAAAGTGTCCATTACCCTGTAAGTAGATAAAGAAATGTATGCATACAAAATGGAATACTGGAAAGCCACAAAAGAAGTGAAATCCTGGGATTGGCACGATGGCTCAGCCATTAAGAAGGCTTAATGTTCTTGTAGAGGACCCAGGTTCAATTCCCAGCATCTGCTTTGAGCAGCTCACAGCCACTTGAAACTCCAGCGTAAGCCCCCTCAGGCTCCTGCACACACATGGTACATGTAAGTTCCTTATGGCATGCATGCGTACACACAAACTTAAAAGTAAATCCTTTTACTTTGCTGGTTTCTACAGTAACTAACTCTGTTTTTCTTCTCACATCTGAAGATTTGGAGCTAGGAACTGTAGATGAGAGAGAACATGTGGTGTTTGTCTTTATGCTTCTGGGTTACCTCACTTAATATAATATTTTGTAGGTTCACCCATTTACCTTTTCATAATCAAAGCAAAGGAGGCTTGATATGAAAGGAGGTATGGGACAAGTTGGACAGAGGGAACATGGAAGGGGCTAGAACATTAAAATAGTGAAATTATTAGGAATAAATTTCCCAAAGAAGGGAAAATATAGTTTAAACACTGCAAAACACTAAGACAAAAGCTAAGTAAGGAACAAAGTAGTGGAAAATTCCCATGTACATGGACCTCTAGACTTAACCTTGTTAAAACGGAGCACTCTTCAAATTGAGATACAGTCCACGTCAACATCCCAGCTAATTGCTTTGGGAAAATGACAAGCTCATCCTAAAATCTGATTGTATTGCAAGAGGCTCAGAATAATCTTTTAATTTTTTACATTTATTTTAGGGGTGGGGGGTAGAGACCCATGAAACTTACGATGCTGATATAAGGATTTGATATAGAACAGCTACTCTTCAAAGTTTGTAAGCCCCTGCCTAACTGAGTATACCCCAAGTCTGCATTGCTCCTCATAATCACGTCTTTGCAACTGGCATATGTTTTCAAAGCTGAAGAAATGTGAAATGATGTACAGAATCATCAAACAGAATCATAGCCCAGGCCTTCAGGGGACAATAGCATGTCACATCCCCACCTCCAGAGCCAGTTGGTGTTTGACAAGTGTGCCCAGTGGTAGACGATACCGTGGTGGTCACTCAAGAGCTACTCACAGTAGAGGGCAGTCTCATTCTACAGCCTCGCATATTACACAAAGATTAACTCAAAGTGCACTCAAGGTGAAGAGGGAAGCGCTAAATTAAAACTTTCAGAAGAAAAAAGAGAGAGAAATAGTGTATGACCTCATTCTAGCAAAGGATTCGTCTGACATCAAAAACTAAGTAATGAAATAACGTATAAATTAGACTTTCAAAAATGATTTTATACTTCAGAGAATACCATAAGAATGGGTGTGTCAACAGCCAACCATGGATGGAGAAGGGGCTTAGGTAGCCGCACCCCTCCTTGTTTTTTACTACTGATAGATTCAGGAAGAGGGGGTACCATTGCCTTTCAATTGTGTTTCTACTAGTGACTCACCAAGCTGTAATGGAGATGGCGCTGCTTATACTAAGCGGATCACAAGACCAAACAAAAAGTCATGAATCTGGGAAAGGGGCTGATAGATATAACAATGGAGTTAAGAGGGATAGGAGGGAGAATAGAGAGTGTGTGGATGGAAGAGTCATCAGAAAACATTGTATATATGTGTGAAATTGTCCAACAATAAGACCAACTAATTAAAATGCTAAAATGAAAATATTTTACATGATAAAAGGCTTCTATCTACAGAGCTTTTCTATTGTTCAATGTTGGAAAACAAATGCACAGTTAAAACACGGAAGGCACAAGTGTACTTCTCCTATTCCTTCAGCATCTCATTCCATCTCAGAAGTAATTTCTTAAAGACAAGTTACTCTTCGAAGTTTGTAAGCCCCTGAGTAACTGAGTATGCCCCAAGTCGTCATTGCTCCTCATAGTCTTGTCTTTGCAACTGGCATGTGTTTTCAAAGCTAAAGAAATGTGAAATTATGCACAGAAACATCAATATCTGAAGCTTCTTGCATATTTTATCTTGCAAAGGCCCTCAGAATAAATGTGGTCCTCATCACGTTCCCCAAAAGAAAAGCAGTTCAAGCCTCCTCTCACCTCCTCTCCCTCTCGCTGTTCCTCTACCTCTTCCCTTCCTCTTCCTCTCCCTCTCCAGCCTTCTCTCTCTTGCTCCTGCTCTCCCACTCACTGTCTCTCACTATGCAGGACTCTAGTTTCTTCCTTCTCTAAATTGCTCTCTTTTGCAAAGCTACATATTATGCTGTGTCTTCCTTTAATTACTTATATGCATATACTCTTGTTACCTCAAAACGATTTATCTTTTGAAAGTAGGAGCTGCTCATTTTACTTCTGCTTTAAACTCACAGTGTCAAGTGCATCAAATAAATGAAAGTAATTTTTGATTGATCAATATACTACATTTTTGGCTTTGATGTTGTCCAATGTAATGTCACTGAACTGTTAGTAGTAAATGAAATAGTGCTACAAAGGAGATCACTTTTGAATTACATTATTACTATAATTGTCACTTCCTTAAAATGTAGAAAAGTCTGGAATCAAGTTTTATTTAAAAACAGTATTTTTGTTTCTACCAGAGAGCAGCTAGATGGAGAAGTTCGTTGTGGATTCTAAGCTGAATTTCATTTCTTGGATATAACACTTTCTGAGCCACTCAGGCAGGGTATGCTATTTTGGTATGTCTTTGGATTTATATTACAAGCAGTCCACTGTTTTCAGTGCCTGGGCCATCTGAATAAGGAAAATTCTTTGGTGTTGCAGGCAGTTAGTGACTGGATGAGCCTAGTCAGCCAAGAAAGCAGTGTTTGTGTTTCCATAATGCCAAGCCTAAAACAAAGATTTTCGAACTTGTCCTGGGAGGTGATCCCCAAAGAATAATCAACTTGAACCTCACTTGAATGCAATCCAAATAGCACCCTGAGGCATACAATTCCCTAAGCCCCTATTTTTCTTTATAAACTATTTGTCTTTATTTTTTGTCACTGCTGTTTTTATTACCCTTTCGGTTTTCCTAGTTCCTAGTTTAAATTGAAAGTGCCAGAAAAATACCACAAATACTGCCACCATACTTATGGTTTAACCAGAAGTAGTAAGCAGTAGAAATATCAAGACACCATAATTAAAGTCTGTCAACTTACAGTTCCTGCAAGATACAAACAAGGCAGTAGCCAACGTGGCCTTGACACGGACTGAGTGTAAGGCTCTTGGTTAAGGTTTTTGGGAGATATATATATATATATTTGGGAATGATTGAAAGGAATCCATTAGCTACTGATATCAGTGTTTTTCCTTTCAAAAGTTTTGGTTAGTGTTGGGTAGAAGTGGAGTTCAGTTTCACTCTCATTCCCTGCCTCTGTCCAGTATCTTAAAGATTATAATAAACCAATAATTTCAAAACATATGATCAGGGCCTGGAGAGATGACTCAATGGAAGCACTTGTTCTTCAAGAGGACGCAAGTTCGGTTGCCAGTATGCCTATCCAGCTCCAGGGTATCTGATGCCCTCTACTGCCCTCTATAGGCACCTGTACTCATGTAGATAACCCTGCACTCTCTGTGTCTCTCTCAAAAACAATAAAAAAATCTGTTTTAAAAAGGTATGGCCAATGAGATAGGGTATGGGAAATTTACAACTAAGATGAATTCTGGATTAAGTAAGGGTGAATTCTTGACATTTGTGACTCCAGGAAGAGTTTCAGTATGGTCAATAAACAAGTGCTCACTGAGCAGTTATTGTGTCCTCAACATCCTGCTGTCTGTGACCCCAGGGACAGAGAATTTTGGTTCCAGAAACTAAACCAAGAAGAACAGATTTAGGAGGAAAATGGCAAGTTTTATTTCCAATCTGGTATGTATTAAAATATGTTCAACATGCAATAAGATCGCCAGAGCCTGGGGAAACCCTGGGAGCAAGATGGGTGTTAATTTACTCTATAAAGGTAAGTGAAATCTAGGAGGGAAAGATGCCGATAGAGCTACACATGGCAGTTGTTGGGTGGATGGGGTGAAACTAAGCAGCCACAGTGAGTGAGTTCAGAGCCAGCTCCGTGAGTGTGTGAACCGCTACCTTGAAAAGCTCTGTGCTAGGAGGGCTCTACTATTCTGCTATACTTTGGATGTCCCCCAACGGTATATATGTTAAAGATCATTGGAGGGTGAGAGCGGAACCTATAAGGGGACCTTAGGACATTGGGACCACACTCTTAATTAGTTCAATAGGATAAGGTGTACACACACACACACACACACACACTTTTTTTTTTTTCTTTTTGCCTCTGGCTGGTAAGAGGAGTGTCTTTTCCCCCCAGAACACATGCCTTCCATATGTTGTTCCTCCAGGGGCCCAAAACAGTGAGATTGCTTGACTACACAGACTGGAACCTGTGGAATCATGATCTGAGGTAAGCCTTTTTTTATTGAAAGTTTATAACTGCAAGTATTTTGTTATAGTAATGGTAAACTGACTAATACACAAAGCAGGTAGCACATATCGGGATCATTGCTGGAACTATGATCCTTGTTGATATGGAGAAGTCTTTGGTTGTAAGGAAGGACTAGAAAAAGCCTAAAATGTAGTGAGCTGAAATCAATGGGTGACTCTGTTTGGGCCACAGGCAATTAGAATGCTATTAAGAATATGGGGAGTAAAGACTGTATGTACTCACACCGCTTACAATTAAATGAGACATCTACTAGGAATTAGACTAGAATGTCACTCTGGTTACACCCTAGCAATGTTTGGCAGCATCTTGTTCATTTGTTCATGGCTAGTTTATCTGACAGCAAAAAATTTCAAGGCAGTAAAACATCCTGCTGTTGCATGGGTATTACTGAGTGCTTTGGCCAAATTTACTTGTGACAGTTGGGAACAGTGAACACAGCAGAAAATTCTGAAATTTTGCAGAATTGCTGGATCTTATAAAGTTGCAGCCACAGAGGGTGTAGTTGTTAGTACCAATAAATAGAAGCCAAGTGCTTCAGATAGAAAAGATACCTGGAGGTCATCTTAAAATTTTTCCCAGCCCTGAGGTCCACTGAAGATTTCCTAGTACAGAAATGCAAATCTATGCCACAGAATTTACAGAGAACTGTTTGGGGGGAAAGCCCCAGGGTGCCCCAGATATCCAGGACTGTGGGTTTCTCTAAGGCCTATGCTTCCCATGTTGAATAGGCAAAGCAATGAGAAGCTATCGAGTCATCATTTGAGAAAGCCCAGATACAAGTGGAATCTCATGGCACTGTCCAAGTCATGAGGGTTTGCAGTCATGAGAACCACAAGATTTGGGGGTCTTGGAAGCTTCCAGAGGAAATGTGCTGTCATGTCAGAATCCCTGCAAACTGCCAAAGATACAGTGGAGACCCTGGGAAAGAAAGGGTACCAGAAACACACCACGCTCACAAAGGCAAGTATAGACAGCAGACAGAACAATCTCAAGCCAGTTACATGTTCTGTGTCTCTAGGGCTGTAAAGCAGAGCTACCCAAGCCTCTGGGAGCCCACATCTGCCACAGTGTGTCCAGATGCTGGACGTGGAACTGTAGAATGTAATCTGCCTTGCTGTTTCAGTCTTGCTGTGAGCTAATTCTATTCTTCCTTTTTGCACCGTGCTGTCATTGACTTTTATAAGCATTCAGCATCCTTCCATATCTTCACAAAGGCCCTCCGCTGAGTCCCCTCAAATCTTAGACAGATGGCAGCTAGACTGTTGAGAGATGCTGGAGCATTTAGTAGTTGGGTAACTCTTAGAAATGT
This sequence comes from Cricetulus griseus, assembly GCF_003668045.3. Lineage (NCBI taxonomy): Eukaryota > Metazoa > Chordata > Mammalia > Rodentia > Cricetidae > Cricetulus > Cricetulus griseus. The sequence continues at coordinate 194,526,759 of NC_048597.1, read as the reverse complement.
GATGAGCGCACTTTACACTATAATGTAAACTTGAACCTCCAGGGCGGGGGGTTGGGGGGTGGAGGTGGTAGTGGCACACTATAATGAGAGAGCCCCAATTTTTATGTATTAAAGGTGTGGTGGCTGAGTGGAATTACTAGGGCAGAGTAGAACATCTGAGATAAGACCTCTGGGGGTCTCACCCTCCTTGGAGAGCAGAAAGGGTATGGGATAGGTAGGGTGTTAGTTGGGGGAGCAGGGGAGGAGGGGAGGGAGAGGGAATTGGAATTGACATGTAAAACAATCTTGTTTCTAATACAAATAAAAAATAGAGAAAAAATATATGGTATGAAAAAAATTTAAATAAAAATAAACAGTGGGGAGGTGGAGGTGAACATATTGAATCCCAGCACTTGAGAGGCAGAGGCAGGTGACTCTGAGTTTGAGGCCAGCCTGGTCTTTAAAGTGAGTTCTAGGACAGTCAGGGCTACACAGAGAAACCCTGTTTAAAAAAAATTAAATTAATTAAAGTAAATAAACCAAAAAAAAAGACCTCTCTAAAAGGTCCCTATTCATTGGAGGGGTACTTTCACAAGGTATTGTGGTTCTCAAGAACTTATGCATGCTGCATTTTGCTGCCTAGTTGATGAGGTAAGCCGTGTTTTCTTGGCCACCACTCCCTCTAGGAACTGCTGCCTTGAAACAGGACAAAAGCAAAGTCTCTTGATCATGAACTAGAACCTTCAGAACTGTGACCCCAAATAAGCTTCTTCTTCTTATCAGTTAAGCATCTTGTGCATTTTGTAGAGTGATGGGAAGCTAGCTAACATGATGGTTCCAAATATAGAAATTCTGAATAACTTTATCTTTGAGTCCATGCTTTGTAGGTAAAATTGCATGATGTGTTGATTAGAACACAGTCATTTCTAAGAGAAAAATGACAAGGAAACCAAAGATTCTTAAATGAGTTCTTTCTTTGTAGTAGCAAAACACTTAGAAAGAGATGGTAATGGCAGGGCAGTCCCAGGTTCTCTTCCTCCTGATGTTACATACTCATCAATAAGCTAGCTGCAATGTTGGTTGTATGTGTGCATATCAACTCACACATGTGTAATATATGCAGACGAACAGCACAACACAACATGTTTTGCAGTGGCCCCCTGTTCTTGGAGGAATAGAATACACCGACTTTGAGAGGTACACAGCAACAGCTTTCTGAGTTAAATAGTTTAACACTTGAATTTGAAGTTGGCATTGTAATGTAAAGATATAATTCCAAGCCCATGCTAATAATTTGCAATTTTAATTGTTTTCTTACTTAGATGGATATTAAATAACAAATAAAAAGTTGCCAAGACACATTGAGAAAGCAAGAAGGAGAGGGCTTTATATGTACATTATTTTTAGTGGTCACTTTTAACACATTTTGAGCAAAAGTACTTTCGTTTCTAATTTACTCTGGGCTCCCAATCATGGAGCCAGTCCAGAGAGAGTTATTAGCACAGACTGTGCAAATACAGTTCCATTTCTGAAGTAGGGGGGCAGGACTTTCCATGTTTGCCCTCCCAAGTGGCAGAGGACCAGGACTCCAAGGGACATTGTTCACTTCCCAAGTCTGCTCTTCTTGATGTCTGTCCGAAGACTGAGGATTGAAGACAGATGTTGAATGTGCAGGTTGAGTGGGCACTGATTATTTTGAAGAAAGTAGTATGTGGAGAGTCGCTAGTGGGAAGCCAGATTTTAGAAGGCCAGGGAATGAGCAAAGAGATGGTTAATTCCTCAAGGGTAATTTACAGGGTCCAAATCTGATGGGAGGATTGCTGAAGTGATGTGTTTCTACTCTGTCTACAGTAGGAAATGTGAAATGGGGAGATTGTCAGAAAAGAGAACTCAGGCTGGGGGTAGATGGTTCAGTGGTAGAGCACCAGCCTAGCATGCACAAGGCCCTGGGTTTCAGTTCCATTACCACAAAACAAAAAAGACACATGAAAACCAAGACTAATACTTAAAATCTTGGGCAAATCAATCTGTGCAGAACAAAACATCTCTTTTAGGTTGGATAGTACACTTGAGCAGAAGCTTTTACATTGTTTTCTTTCTTTTTTTATTTTTGTTTAGAATTTTCTTTGTCATCAAGAAAAAATGCTTCCAAATATGTCAATGAACACCACAGCAGGCTGCTCTTGGCACTATGGCATCTTTGGTCTTCTTTTTTTCCAAGTGTAGCTGTAGGCTTCGATACACTAAACACTCTCAGCCTTTCCTCCAGATCATATTGTATCCCATGATAGACATCTGCCTGTTGCTGCCTAGAAATGGAAATTTCAACTGTGTCTTGAGAAATTTTCTCTTAACAGGGGTCCAACTGGCCCACAGGGGACTTGGCTCTACAACCATTGCTTCATTAGCAGGTAATGAGTAAAAGCTCGGGGCCAGAGAGAAGGGAAATTCCTGCCTTCATGATTTGAGGTTCAAGGTTAAGGCATTAGTCTAGAGAGTAAAATTGGCCTGCAGAAAACCAAAACACACGCTGCACTAATAAAAACACAAACTGCACATACCATGAGACATCTTTGAGTGATTATACCTAAAAACTAATACCGTTTATATGGAGCTCATTAGATTTTCAAGTGTTTCCCAGAGTGTCATATTATAGCCTCCTACTCAGAACTTATTCCTGGATGAGGCTTTGCCTTTCAGCAGGTTTACTGATCGGACAGGCAAAGCCAGAGCAGGAGCAAATTTGTTTCTATGAATTGCCAGCACTGGCTGCCACCATTAGGAGGCTATTTCTACAGTGTGAACAAGTTGGGATTTCATCTCAGCCATAAGCCACAGAATTTGACACTCTTGACAAATGAATCAGCTTATTCACTCTAGTATAAGTGGTTGGAGCCAAAAGATTTGAAGAAAAAATAGTGGGGGAAAGGTTGTTATTTACATATGAGATAGGCTGGGAAACTCATTTGGCATGCACAATAATACTTGGCTCACAGTTACTTGAAAAATCAGAGAATCAGGCACGGTTGCTTGCACCTGTAATGCCAGCCCTTAGAATGTAGAGGCAGGGGGATGAGATGTTGAAGGTCATCTTTGGCTACATAGTAAGTTTGAAAGCAGCCTGGACTATGTGTCTACAAGTACGTATGAACTGTTGCTGATGTTTATGTCACCACCTGTCTCCCTATCCATGGAATAAAAAATATCAGTAGCCAGGCACAGCAGCACACACCTTTAATCACAACACTCAGAAGGCAGAGGCGGGTGGATCTCTGTAAGTTTGGCCAGCCTGGTCCACATATCAAATTCCAGTCCAGCCAGGGTCATCTCAGAAAAACAGAAGTGAGATTGTCTTTAGGAACAGTGTCAAACCACAAAATCTCCAGCAAACTAGGGGTTGTGCAAGTGGACCATTCATAAGCTACTAAACAATTTCCCACATTAATATAGAACTTATACTGCTAATCAATACTTTTAGTGTGGATCTCCTCAGATGTAAGAGAATCAAGACCACTTTACAAGAAAATGTTAAAATTTCACTGTGCTTCCATCTCACTGGACTGTGGCTTGAGAAGCATAAACAGTCTATATTTCTGTAATCTCATTGGTCCCTGGTCCAGTGTGATGCTTATATTGATAAAATCCACACAATATTCCTAGAATGGGCTCAGATTTTCTGACTTCACAGATTTTAGCATAGGGATAGTTTCTACACAGGAAGCCTGAACAATTCAAATTTTTGTGTGTATGAGAGAACAGGAATGAGAAGGCTTTGATGTTCTATATTAATCTATTTAAAAAGACATGGAAGTGAGTATCTGATAATGAAATATTCTTGAAAACACTGTTGCCTGCAGTAGGAAATATTAACTTTCAGGACGGGGTGCTAAGTGCAGCCTTCCAGAGATGCTCATATCAAGATGCTCACAATCAAATTCTCGCCAAAGATGGATGGAGCAGAAAGGGCAGAACCGTTTGTGCTCAGATTGAGGAACATTCCCTGTTTTCTTTGCTAATTTTTTCAAGTGCCATCAGACTGAGAACTGGGGGCATCTTGTTTGGTTTTGGGTAGAGAGTAATTACCAACTGCAAATGTGAGTTAGCCTGCACAGAAATAAGCCACCCGAGTCCATGACGAACATCAAAATTGTAGACATAAGGAGCAGAGCAGAAAATTGCAGCGTGACAAAATAGCTACATTTAATTATGTGAAATTACATAGAATTTTCATCTTCTGGAGAGGTACTTTATTTAAACTTACATCTAAAGGCACGTCTTCTGGGTAACACAACTTTCATTGGAAGTGAGGCAGTTGATGGGAAGGAGCAGGACTCCTTGACTTTACAATCTACATTACAGTTCCAAATGCTTAACCCTGCTTCAAAGTCACCCCTGCTCTCTGGGAGGGAAATGTTTAAAACTGCAAGCCACCTGGTAGCATTTTCTTGCTGTGTATTTCCCAGCCTGTAGAGGGCTTCTGTTCTTTCCTGCGGAATAAATGTCCATCTTGGGTTCTAACATCTGCTCAAAACTTTCATGCCTGGGGAACATCCTAGGAGAAGGCCTAGACCTTCCCCCATGTGTCTAGGCTGAGAGAATGTCCCTCTATGTGGAGAGGGCTCCCAAAGTCCATTTGTGAACTAGGGGTAAATACTGATCCACTACCAGTGGTCCCATAGATTGTCCAGACCTCCAAACTGACCTCCTTATTCAGGGGTTCTGGAACAGTCCTATGCTGGTTTCTCAGCTATCAGTCTGGGGTCCATGGGCAACCCCTTGTTCAGGTCATCTGTTTCTGTGGGGGTAAAAAACTTTCTTAAGAAACAATTTCCTCTTTCAGAGAAAGTGACTTGACAAGCATACTGTGTGGAGATGCCATCTTTCCCCAGTCTTCCATATGCAATATATCTGCATCTATTTCTGGTTCCAGCTGTGGTCCAGGACAAGGAGCCTGAACTAAGCTGGGCCCATTTTTCTCACTCTGGGAAACTTGGAATTAGATAGACAAATAATGAGTTTATTTGCGATGTGAGTCAAAGAAAGAAAGCCATTCTTCAAGGAGCAGAGTGCAAGGTGATTAGTGACTTGAGAAGCAGTCGGCAGAAGGACAAGAATGAAGTTGACTTGCAATGCAGAGGAGACATGGAGGGTCCAAGAGCTGGAGGGAAGGCCAGAAAGGGAGAGAGCAGAAAGACTACATGGTGAGTTTCTCCTTTCTTAGGCTTAAAGTTCTTCATAAAATTGGGTTTTTTAAGCCAGGCGTTGGTGGTGCATGCCTTTAATCTCAGCACTCGGGAGGCAGAGGCAGGTGGACTTCTGTGTTTGAGGCCAGCCTCGTCTCCAGAGCGAGTGCCAGGGTAGGCTCCAAAGCTACAAAGAGAAACCCTGTCTCGAAAAACCAATAAAAAAAATGGGTTTTTTAGAATAAATCCCACCTTCCTTTAACCAACACGAATGGGTTTGTCACCGTGAAAAGTTGGAGGACTCACCCATTTCTTCTAATAAAAATGGGATGACTCAAGAGCAAGGTATAAACATCAGGGTGTTAGCTTTAGTCACAGCTGACCGTCAGCTCTAAGATTGATTTACCAACTTGTTTTTATTTCATTCAAATCATAATCATTCTCACAGGAAGTCCCCATGTTGCACATTTTGCCCACAGTGATGAGTATATCAGGATGTCTTCCTGCAGGGAATGGATGACGCAGAAGATGATGACAGTATCATGTGAAAAATTTGTTCCAAAGGCACAGGCTCTTTAAGAGAGGCTTCAGGAGACACGATGTCATTTAACTTTCACTTTAAGTAATCAATGCAATATTTTAACTATGGAGCCACACAGGCTTATCTCCTCGGCTTCCTGAGGAGATTTGATGACGACGACGACGATGGAGAAAAAGGTTGCTTTTAAGTAGAAATCCCAATGACAAAACAGTGGAACACTCAAGTGTATATATCAGAAGTTAACAAAGAACTGTTTTAGGGGAGGAAATCCCAGTCTGTGACAGAAGGGGTGGTGGAGCAACCAGGGAGAGGGATTGGGAGCAGGTGTGTATTATTCTGCCAAACCTTCTTCGAGGCTGACTGCATCCTTGAGGGAATGGATGAAGAGCAAAGGAAAGCACGCTGTCTATCTGCCCCATGGAAGGCTATCCTGGCCCACCGGAGGAGCGAGTGGAGCCATAGGGTCAGGGAAGCCAAGTTCAGACAAATGGAGAACCCCAAACCATGCTAGGCCCCACAGCTGTGCAGGGCTTAATGGCCTAGCCTACTACCCAGCGAAGGGAGACTAGGTAAGATATTTTCTTTTGCAACAGTCCCAAAGGAAGTCCTCTCACTGAAAACATTGGGGCTATCTTGGAGGGCAAGGCTGGCTGCAAAATACTTGTGAGAACAAATAAAAGACTGAGACAAACGAAGGGTGTGGTATGAGAAACAAAACCCCAAAGCCCCAAGAATCCTGAGACAAAAAAATCATATAGGTTTCTTAGCCAAAGTATTGCTCAAGAACTACAGTCAGGTCTTACTGACATGAACTATTTCCCAGGACACTGTAAAGAATCTACTGTGTGCTCCAGCACAGTGACACATTAAGTGGAGGCACAGCAAGCAGCCACAAGCTCTAGCCAAAGCTGCTGAGTCCCACACTGATGGCACAGTTGGATACATCTTTGCTTGTTTTTTGTTTTTTCATTAAGAATGGGAACTGAGAGCCAGACATTGATGGTGCATGCCTTTAATCCCAGCACTCGGGATGCAGAGGCAGGTGGATCTCTGTGAGTTTGAGGCCAGTCTGGTCTCCAGAGCGAGTGCCAGGATAGGCTCCAAAGCTACACAGAGAAACCCTGTCTCGAAACAAACAAACAAACAAAAGAATGGGAACTGAGAACCAATGAACAAAGAGCTATAGAAGATCCTGCTGGCAACTTCCTCCAGCAGAACAGACCTGCCCAGGACAAGGGACATCGAGAAGGATCCACAGGCCAGTGAAATGATTCTGCTAATAAAGCCTGACAGCCTGAGTTCGATTCCTGGGCCCCACTTAATGGAAGGAAAGCACCAACTCCCACAAGCCGTCCTTTGTTCAATACAGGTGCACTGTGGCACATGACCCCCTCCAATTTAAATATAATTAGAGAATTAAAATGATCCATGGTATCCAGCAGGCTTCGAATAGTGAGCCTGTGGTTGAACAGGTACTGAAATCTGCCATGCCCTGTTTATTCTCCATTTACCCTTCAAATTCATCTCTATCCTGCCCAGCCCTGTTCCCAGAGGGGCTGGCATCTAGGAACCAAAGCACCAGGATCCATGGTTTCCCTGTGCAGGCAGGTTAGGCTGATGGGAAGCACTGGCACCTTCGAGGAATTAAGAGGGAGGACCAGTGACATGGATCCTCTTTGCCCAGGCTGTTTCCTCAGCTGTACCTTGTCTCATTGGTCACATCTCATCTGGCAGCTCTTCCCTCTTCCAGAGTCCAGAAAAACAAAACAAAACAAAACAAAACAAAAACAAAAACAATCCTGGCTCCAGCTAAGGTGCTCATTCCTGGGTGCCCCACCTTTCCATTCCAGTTCCTTTAACCTGATTATTATGCGTTTCTCAAAGGCCCTTTATTACGATCCATTCCATTAAAAACTATGAGTGTAGCCAGGCGTTGGCAGTGCATGCCTTGAGTACCAGTACTCGGGAGGCAGAGGCAGGTGGATCGCCATGAGTTCAAAGCCAGCTTGGTCTACAGAGTGAGTGCCAGGATAGACTCCAAAGCTACACAAAGAAACCCTGTCTCAAAAAACCAAAAACCAAACCAAAACAAAACAAAAAACAAACAAAAAACTATGAGTGTGACCTTTTCTGCGTGCACTGATCTCAAATAGTAAACATCTGCATCTGAATAAAATGGATTAAACTTACACCGCCTAGCTTAGTATTTGTAAAAGGTGAATTCTTTTCTTGGATTTTCCTTTCTGAGTCTATCTAGCAGAGCTCTTGTGGGTACATGTATGCATATGAGAGAGAGTAGGAGTAAGGAAACGGTTGTATTTTATTTCTTGTTTTTGAAGTAATCACATAGAAAACAAAAAGATGCCCTGGTGCTGATGTCCACTGAGAGTTCCTTTGAAGAACAGCAAAGCTATGGAATGGTAACTTTGGCAATGTTGTGTACAGTATATATCGGGAGGTACTTCGCTCTGTGAGTAACATAAACACTAACAATGGAATTACGTCTTCGTGTGGAATTGCTCATGATATGTACCCTAGCACAGCTGCTGTGCTCTTGTGACTCCTTTACAAGGAAAATCATAAGTAATAATCACTGTAATCACAAGAAATAGTAGTTCCAATCATAATATACATATAATTTTGAACCCTGATTTTTTCCACTTAAAGATACATAATGACCTTGGTTTCCATGTTTCCATATAATTTTCATAATCATTACTTGCAAATTCTGCATTGTATCTAACCATGTGACTACACCATGAATCACAGATCACCACTGTTCCAGTTTTCTCCTAGGCAGTTTCCCCATTATCTATATGAGATTTTACTGTGTACAAAACATGAAATAACCTGAATAGGCTTTCAGGTTCTTTCCTTATGGGAGTATGCTAAGTTGGGTCTTAGTTTGCTGTAGGACCACGCTGGCCTCTAGGATGGTGAAGTTACTTCTCAGAGGAAAGGGAGCCGGAACATTATGCTGAGCCCTGTAACAGTATCTGTGCCTCAGACAGAGACAGAGGTTCTGATATAATAATTGACAAGCTACTTGATGGTCATGACATACAACTCTATGAGTCAATAGAGGTGAGATTTAGGGGTAACAGTAGCTCACTGTTTGAGAGCCAACTGTCTCCACGGGAAAATAATTGATTCTTCTGTTCTGGAGAGATCCGAAAACCCACTGAGAACTAGTGTCAATCAAGCTCATCCTGTAAGCAGTTTGGAGGGCTGCTTCAGGCACAGCTACAGTGGTCCTTGTGGCAGGAGTGACATGAGGTATCTGCCCCTGCAGCTTCAAACTGTATATTTCTGCAGGCTGTCGGAACCAGAGGGAAGTATGAACTCTGTGCGTGTTCTCAGGCGCCAGGGTTTGAAATTCCCCCAAATAACTGTGGAAAAACCCTTGAGGAATTAGCCAGCTTTGGGGACAGATCTCACTGGGGACAAACTCGTGAAGCTAGCTAGCTGTCAGGACAGAATTTTTTTAAGTACTACTTATTTCTAGCAATCGGGTCTTAACTTCTTACTGGGTAAAGGAGGGCTGGGAAGATAAATCGTACTGTATAAGTTTTAGACTAGGTGCTAGGAACACAGAAACTTCATTGTTCTCTAACTTTTTAAAATCTTCATGTAAAAAAATAAAGAAACTGCGGTGAGAATAAACACTCCGTTCAGACAAAGGAGGGTGAATCGGGGCTTACACAAAGTTTATTAAAAATGTCATGCTAAACTGGCAACATCAACATTCTTTGTAAAACAAAATTTCCTAGGTCTGTGTTTGAATTCTCTGGTTAAGGTTAGTGACAGTGCTAAGAGCTCATGACTTCGGTGAGGAACATCATGGTAACAAGTCACCAATCAACAAGGTCTCCAGAGGACAGCTGCTGTGGAGCTACACTTGGGGGCGGGGTGGAGATGACAGTATGCAGTATTCAAGCTCACTCTGAGTTCACTTATTTTATGGCTAAGACTTTCAGCATTAACACAGTATCTGCAGCTAATTTGTGTGTCACAGATACAAAAAGAAAATTTAAGCACAAGACCAAACTAATCCCAACAGTGAAGGATTTCCTCAAATGTACATTATTGAAAACACGTGGGCTTCACTCTTCGGTTTCAATGTGTGCTGAATTACTGGGATGGTTGAATCAGGATGCTCTTGGTTGCAAGCTGCAGAAGCCCAACTTGAATGAAGGTAATGACGACTTATTACAAAGACCTTGAAGTGAACACTCAGAAAATGTAAGCATGGAACTCGGGAGGGTGACCCTAGCAGAAAGAAGCCAGCCTGGAGTGTGACAGCTGTCCCCTTACCCTGTCCCTCTCCTTCACAACAGTACAGGTTTCACCCCAAGGCAACTTATGGAAGAAGGGGTTTATTTGGCTTATGGTTCCAGGGTCAGGAAATGAAGGCATGGTGGCAGAAGCAGGAAGCTGAGAGCTCACACCTCCAACCACAAGCAGGAAGCAGAGAGTGCAAACTAGAAATGGCTTGTCTTTAAACTCTCAAGTCTTTCTCCAACAAAGCCACACCTCCTTGGCCTCCACACACAGCATTACCAACTGGGAACCAAGTGCTCAAAGGCCTAAAATAATGGGGGACATCTTATTCCAGCCACCACAAGCCTCTTACCAGAACAGTTTTGAATGAGCACTATATTCTATTTTGTCCACATATGTACGCACTTTTAACACACACTGTTGTCTCAGAGCCCTTTAACAAATACATTTCTAAATCTATCTGACAAAACAGACCTGAAACATAGAGACACAGTGCCCATCTCCTGGCGATTTCCAAGGCAGCATCTCTGAGGGGCTGAAGGAGACTATGGCTCCGCAGCAGATGGAATCTGGTGCCACACTGTTGAGATAACCTAAACACGTGCTGTTCACGGTATTAATGTCACATCGGATCTCTATCGTTTCTGTTCCAATAATAAGTTATGGCTCAAAGCATTTATAAATTTAGAGTCAGCAAAGACGGTGAGGCCACATGTGCATGGGCTGTTCTGGGTCCTGGTGCCTTTGCTTTTTGAGAGCTATGTGGACACAGTTGTTTATTGCCTAGACCACCAAAAAATATCATGCAAATTACCTTTAGGCTTTGCATATGAGGTACACATGAAATATAAATGAACACTGTGTTTCAACTTGTGTTCTCTGCCCTAAGATATCTCCTATTTCAAAGCTTTAAAATCCTAAGCTCTTAGGGTCTCAGCCTTCCAAAATGAGAAACCAAGAGCCTCATTATTCTGATGGAATCAATGGCAAAAGAAACGATGTTAAAACATGATCTTGAACTGGGACATTAAGTACAGCAAATGAAGTGCTACTTGGGAGCAGGCTTGCATTTCGACTCCTATTCAGCCAGGAACACAACCTGGCATCGTTCTAGGCTATTCTAGGCTCTGTGGAACCACCAGCAGCAAGGTCAAACTGCCCTTCTGGAACCCATAAAACTCCTGGGTCTGGAGGAAAAGGACAAATTCAACAGTAAGAAAAAGTAAGTGTGTGTGTGTGTGTGTGTGTGTGTGTGTGTGTGTGTGTGTGTGTAGGTCAGAGGTCAAACTTGGATTTTATTCCTCAGGAGTTTGACACAAGTTCAGTAGGCTAGTTTGGCAGGCAGATGAACCTGGGCAACCCATCTCCTCCACAGTGAAATTCCACCCTATGCCACCATGCCAGACTTCAGTTTTACAAAGATTTCGAATCCCCTTGCTTACACAGAAAGCATGATATAAAGTGAGCTGTCCCCTGCCCCAACCCCAAGAAAACAGTCCTGAAATAATTATTTTCTTTGTAGTATAGTCACTGACTCTGATGAGAGCTATTAGAACAAGAAGACCTCCATTAAGGAATTAAAAGATTTTCAGCAAACCAAGGCCCTGGTAAGTCATTTAATTTAAGCAGTAAGATATGGATACAAACTTGTCTGGCAATGCTAGGAGCCAAAACTATTCAATTTTGTAAAAGTATTCCCTGACTGCTAAAGAAAGAACCCAAGCAGTGTAAGTATCCATAGCCATTATGGAGTCCATAGATGCACATACCATGATTATACTAAAATAACTTGACGATCATAGGGTAAAAAAGAATATGAAAAAAGTTATGGGGAAAATTGACTTTATGTTCCTCATTGGAGTTTCCTACTTTTAGTTTTCTTTCTCTTTGTTCTTTCTTACTCTTTATTTTTGCAGTCTTATAACCTGTTTTCTATGTGAAAAATTTCAAGCCTATGAATTTACTGCCCCCAAACCTCAGTGACCCATCTGTGAGCTTACACTCTAAAGATCTGGTAACTGCTTTCCTTTCCACTAAGCTGGATGCAGTACTATTTCCAAGAAGCTGGAACCTTTGCTATTAATTAGGGATGTAGTGAGAAAATGTGGTGCTTTTTCACATGTTTTCCTTTGGGAAGGGTACTGTACTGTTATTTGTCGTGGGATGTGATTAAATGCTTTAATTGCCACACCCACTCCAAAGGCTCTGCAGTCTATGTGAAGACACACAATCTTAAATATACAGTCACCCCCCACCCTTTTACTTATCTAACTGTAACTGGTGGTCAAAGTTTTCTTCTGTCCATATCTTGAGGATTTATGTCTGTCTTACTTTATTAATGTTACCCTTTTAGAATATAAAGGACTTAACTGGTGTGTTCCTTATGTCAATAATAAAAATATATTTTCCTTTCTCTACTATCTTGATTATTATGAATTTTGTTGAAATATTTCACCTTACTAGTATTTTATGTTTTCCATGCTTAAATGTGTGTGTGTGTGTGTGTGTGTGTGTGTGTGTGTGTGTGTGTGTGTGTGAGTGTGTGTGTGTGTGTGTGTGTACCCATTCCTGTGTGCTCAAGCATGTGGGGGTGAGGTCAACATGGGGTAGCTTCCCTCTCCTCTCTCCCTCATGTTTTGAGACAGTGTCTCACTGAAGCTGGAGCTCTCTGAGATTCAGTTAGGTTGGTTGGTCAGGCAGCCTCCTCTGTCTGTCTCCTCAGTGCTGGTTTTTAAGGTTCACACCAGCACACACCCATACTTTTACATGGGTACAAGGATCAAACTCAGACCTTCATGCTTGCTGGCAAGCACATCACCAGCAGGGACATCACCCCAGCATTCAACATTCTAGCCTTTCTACATCAACTTTCTTGAAGACTTTACAAGATAAGCAGTGTTTAGGTGGGTTTTGGTTCTTAACCCAACCTAAATTCTTCCTGATTAACCAGGTCTATCCTATTCCATCCGTGGTCTGATTATTTTCTTTGTCCTTTCTTTACCCCCCCATCCCCCATCCCTTTTTTCTCCATGTGCTTTGTTTTTCTTGATTTTTATCCTGGTTGTGTTTTCTTCTAGAGGCTGTTGCTCTGTTAACTTTGCATTTTAAACTGTAACCCAGTGCCTGATAGTTGTGTAGCTCAAGTCCTGGGACAACAAGAAGAAATATCTACTCACCGCAGAGAGGGAACCAACAGACCAAAGTAACGATACTGCTAATGTCTAGTTTAGTGAACAAATTTGTTTTACTGGGTTACTTACAGAGTATGGGTGAGGGGTTATGTACAGAAACAGAAATAACACAGAAATAGCTGCATCACCAGCCACCCTAGCTTGGGTGACAGTTCATAAAAGCTAGAAACCTAGAGCACACTGTGCAAACTGCAGATGTCTTAGAGAGTGACTTTTCTAAGTATTTCAGGTGGCTTGAGCCTCTTTCCAGGCTTGAGTTTCTTCTAGGTAACTTGGATAGTCTGAGAGTATTTCTCAATAGTCCTTACTATTTATATATGCTTGGGGAGAGAGGAGCCAATGAATCTGGTCAGTTTCAGGGACTCCTGAAGCCTTTGGATTATGTATGTCCTGAGTGTAATATACTTTCCTGCAGGATGGACTGTTTAACCTCTACATGGAATAGCCTTTGTCTTAACAAGCTTCCCTCCAACATGAACAGTTTTATTCCCAAAGAAACTGCTACCCAACACTGGCCATACCCACTATAAATTTATGGGAAATTAATAAAGCATAAAGTATGCAATGATGTGGAAAATACATATATTGGTTTCAATTATATTTGTGATTGTTTTTATTTCATTGAAAATGTTTTTTTTTCACACAATATATTCTAATTATGGTGTCCCCTCCTGCAGTTCCTTCCAGTTCCTCCCCAATTCCCCAGATATACTCCCTTTAGGGATCTCATTAGAAAATTGACATCTAAGTGACAATAATAAAATATAAGATAAAACAAAACAAAACCCAATTAGAATAGAACAAAACAGAAGGAAAAGGGCCAAAGAACAAGCATAAGAAACACACAGACACAGACACACAAATGTTCATATATACAGGAATCCCATAGAAACACAAAACTGGAAGCCATAATATATATGTGAAGAATCTGTAAGGATTATAAAAGGAAAAAAATCCTGACACAACAATATAAGGCAAAGAACCTCCAAAGGGGTTGAGTTAGTTTTCTGTTGGCATCTACCGCTGGGCGAGGGGCCTACCCTTAAGAGTAGTTTGTTTCCCTGCTGCAACTCCCTTATAGAATACTAATTGTCTCATTTGCAAGTAGTTGTCAATTGGAGATAACTTCTGGGTTAGGGCTGGGGGCTTGTGTCCACTTCTTTTGGCTCAAGGACCCCATCTGGAACAGACCCATGCTGACTCTGTGCATGCTGCCACAGTCTCTGAGAGTTCATATGTGCATCAATCCTGCTGTATAGAGAAGGCCTTGTTTCCCTGGTGCCCTTCATCCATGCTCCATCTTACATTCTTTCAGCCATCTCTTCCACAGGGTTCCCTGAGCCCTGAGGAGAGGGATTTGACGGAAACATCCTGTTTAGGACTGAGAGTTCTGATGTCTCTCGCTGTCTGCTGTGAATCTCTGTATTTGTTCCCATCTGCTGCTGGAGGAAGCATCTCTGATGAAGACTGGGCAAGACACTGATCTATGAATATAGCAGAATGCCATTAGGAGTCATTTTATTGCTAGGTTACTTTAGTCAAACAGTGGTATTTGGTTTTCCCCTAGGTTCCTGGCCTAATGTACACAGATCTGTTCACATAGGTTATCTATCAGTTTTGTAAAGCACTTATAATTTCTAATTTTTTGAGATTATAATTACATCATTTCTCCCTTCCCTTGCCTTCCTCTAAACTCTCTCATATACCCCTCCTTACTCTCTTTCAAAATCATGGCCTCTCGTGTGTGTGTGTGTGTGTGTGTGTGTGTGTGTGTGTGTGTGTGTGTGTGCATGTGTACATGCATACACATGCATGCACACATTTGTCAGTTGGAACTGGGCTCCATATCCACAACTCTACATGTTGATTGCATGTAGTATTATCTTACACTAATCTTCATCTGTTACAAAGAGAAGTTTCTTTGATGAGGGGTAATGACTATGCTTATCTCTGGGTAATTGAACGAATATTTAGAATATTGAGAATGTAGTTCTGAAGTATGTTTAGTAAAGTGGCAGCTGTAGGTTCTCCAAGATCATGACTTCACTAGCCATGGGTAGCTGGCTAGGTTTCTAGTACCCAGCGTGATTTCCCTCTTGTTGAGCAGTTCTTAAGTCTAATTGGAGAGCTACTGGTTACTGTCAAGGTATGTGTGCCACTACTACACCCTTGGGGTTATTGTCCCATGATGGTTGTTGTGGATCATAGAATAAAACTGTTGGTTGCTTTTCTTCTTTGGAAGCTTACATGGTACCTTCTAGTTCCATACAAACTAGTCCTCAGGAAAGAGGCTTTCATGTCAGTTCTAGCTGAGAGGCCTCTGGGCCCACTGTCTGAAATGCATGGTGTCTTCAGCAATAGGATATTATATTTCAAAGAGACTAGAGCAATTGGAACTATGGTTGTTGTGGATCATAGAATAAGACTGTTGGTTGCTTTTCTTCTTTGGAAGCTTACATGGTACCTTCAAGTTCCATTCAAACTAGTCCTCAGGAAAGAGGCTTTCATGTCAGTTCTAGCTGAGAGGCCTCTGGGCCCACTGTCTGAAATACACGGTGTCTTCAGCAATAGGATATTATATTTCAAAGAGACTAGAGCAATTGGAACTATGGGGAGTTAAATTAGCATATATATCCATGCTGTTACAGGGAACAGACTTATGCCGAAGATTAGATTGGCATTTACCTAATACCCCATGTGCTATTTTGACACTATTTTCCATATGAGTACAACATACATTTGTTTGATGAAAAAAGAATTTGCAATTACACAGATGTGTTTGTTTTGAGCTTCATATTGGATATTATCTGTAAACCGTCTTGGAAAGGGGTTATTTACTGCTAGGGCCTGCAGGGCCAATTAGAGATGGTGTTCTCAGATGCCACACTTGGTGCACAAATTGTCCCCAGACTCATCCTGTACTTTCCATTTGTAAAATAAAATTAAAGCAATTAACTCTTAAGTAGCTAAGGGAAAATTATCAAGATACCAATGAGTAAAAAATTAGTATTAATAGACACAGTAGCAACATGACTATTAAAGAAATTCATATAATCCTAAGTAACATCAACTGAAGACAAGTTCAACTAGAGACATTGTGTTCTCATAGGATGTCCTTGGGCAACATGTGGTTGATTGTGGCACGTATCTTGTTCTGCTGGACCAGGCCAGTAGATGAGGCCTTCTCTTGAGCCTGCAGGAGAATAAAGAGCAAAGCCAAGGTCTAGACAGAGTTCTGGCGTCTTAAACCCAGAATGTCCTGTTCAGCAAGCCAACTGGACTTGCTCTTTTCCAAACTGTGGCCAACAACCTGCATCTTTTCCCATCTTATCTGCACAGAGCTTTCTATTTTTGACCCAAAGACAGGGCTCTGTTTTCACCCATAACAAACTGCCAGCCCACTGCACAGAACCTGTGGTAAAGGGCCTTCACTCTGCCTCCAAGTTAGGGACACTCTACCAGTTACCTTCTGTAGCCTTCTCCAGTTATTGGCAAAAATAACTAGGGTGAAGCCTTTACAATTACAGTTCTAAAGAAAAATATGTATATGTAATTATAAGGAAATGTCCATTTTTCTAAGTGTTTATGGACAAAGTGAAACAGAAGAATACAGTTCACCACTTTTGCATGGACCTTTCTGCCAGAACCTAAAAGAGGAAGTCATTTGGGACCATAGGAGGGGAGAGAGTCAAACTGCTCAATTTCCAAGAGTAGGCCTGGGCGATGGCTCTGTGGGAAATTCCTAAGGCTGTTTTCAGATCTTCTAGAACTATGATGAGGGGCAGAGAAGGCAAAATGAAGCCCTTCCAGTAACCCCAGGAAAGGCTCCACTTGGAAGAAGCCATCACTGTTTGCTAATATTTTTCTTTTATCTACACAGAAATAGAAACAGAAATACAGTCTGTTTTGCAAAGTCTTAGGGGGGAAAAAACACCTACAATTGCAGCTAGAGCTTAACAATTTTATAGTAAACAGGATCACATTACCCACCTCCCCGAGGAAGAAAGGATAGTAACAGGGATGATCCAAACCCAGTAGTCTAGAGGAACCAGGACCACTCATAAACTTGCTGAACCAAGAGGCAGGGATGGAGAAGAAAGATTCCAAAAGTTTGCCAACCCCCAAACCATCTTAACCATAAAGAATTAAACCAAATACAATAAAGTGGAAAAGTCAGCATTTCTAGAATAAATATTTTACTAGAACTCAAATTCAGTTAGCAAGTTAACAACCCATTATTCTGCAGTGAGAATCTTTTTTTACCAACTGAAGAAGACACACACAATGTGAAGGCGATGTGAGTTTGCTTTATTGAATACAACACCACCCAATACTTATAGTTATGAAACAATCATAAGGCCACCACCCACGGTGCACTTTAAACTGTTACTCAACCCCCAATCCACTTATATTAACACAATAAGTAATTCGCAGCTCATCAGCCAATATCCATGATAGTTCATTTCATAAAATGATATGTAAGAAGAAAGAAGTCTAAGGAAATATAAAAAAAAATTCAGAAAAATATTTCCATATCTAGTCATAATCTTCCAGATTTTCTGTAAAAGAAACCAGTAACAATAATAAGCATTCTTAGTTCCAAGTACACTTAATTTCTTTAATAGCATATTTAACTTTCTACACAGAAAAGCTATTTTATTCTTTTATCACATTGTTGGTATAGGCTAACCTACTTTGCTTACATTTAGAATAAAATGCACAACCAAATTTAAAGCCAACAAAAATTATTTTCATGTATTTTAAAACTAGAAGTAAGCCATCTTGCCACAGTTCCTTGACCCTCCAGCACCAGAGAGACTCCTCCAGAGAGGAGGAAGATCTCCAAAGAGCCTAAGGGACACTGACCACAGGAACCCACTACTTTCACAGGCAGTAAGAGGCATCAGAAATACAGTCTTTGGACCTGCAGGACTGTGTGGCCAACAACCCTTAAATGACACCTGTAACAATAGTCTCAAAACACAGTCATGAAACTGTGGGGATTGTGGGGATATAGTGACAAAAGGGGGGGGGACATTATTTACATAAGTGCTTTCTCTGGTCTTCTGTAAGCTAGCTCTGCAACCGACTAATGGAATTTAAGAACTGCATCATTCTGTATTGTAACAGGAAAAGGCGTTGCCACCATGCTGGATTTATTTTCCTTTTATCTTCTAAAAATCTTGGTTCCTCTAAATGCATTATTATTACTTTCTGGAAAACTAAGATATTAAAATATAAAGCCTCTAATCTCATATCCTCATTTTGGAACACACTAAAAGCAGGGTGTCAGTGTTGGCAACTTCTATATTGAAAACCAAATAATTCTTAACAATATCCTTTTTTTTCCCCCTAGAACAGCACTGCTGACAGGCTTGATAAGTTCAACTTAGAAAACACTATGAATAAACAATCTCTCATCCAATATTTATAAGACATTCACAAGCTGGGTGTGGTGGCACATGCCTGTGAATCCAGCACTTGGGAGGCAGAGGCAGGATGATAGTAGACTTAAGGCCAGCCTGAGCTAGAATTAAATCTCATTTCAAAACCAAACAAAGGAGCCCTCCCTCCTACCAATTAAAACATTCACTTGTCATAAAAGGTCCTGGAAATAGCAGCAATGCTGGGGTTTTGGTCTTTTGTTTTGTTTATTCCTTAGTAGAAATCTGTCTATACCAAATAGGTTTTCTCTTAAAAGAATGTTTTCTGGATAACATAAATATAAATGTCTGAATGTCATTTAAAATATTCCAAACAACTAGCGCCTGAGTCAGGGATCTGTGAGAGGTCCCTTTCAAGCAACCGAAATTATGCTTCTACACGGGCAATTTTAAAAAGCTGGAACCATACAATATGAAGGGGAAAGCTGGGACAAGAGTAGAAGAGAGTGTATTTGATTATTTAATACCAGCACACTGGGTACCGTCTATAAATCTTAATACTATCGACACATTTCTATTGGGTATAAATATGCTAGCAGAAACTTGAGCATTTTTATGAAGTAAATACTTATTCTGAATGTTACTGTTTATCAGAATACAAGACACGGGTGGGAGCTGATCCTAGGTAACAGGACGAAAATAAAGACCATTTGCACACATCTACAAGTGGGTAACACCTACCTCTGTGGTCAATAGTTGATCATCTTCCGTAGGGCATCGTAGCACTTCCATTTGTCTGGGATATAAAACGGCTCAAAAATGTGAGGAAACGGGGTGTCATATCCACACACTCTTGATATTGGAGCCTCTAAGTTCAAGAAACATTCTTCCTACAGAGAAAGATCAAAAATGGGTGACTTTAACATGTTTCCATTCACAGAGATAAAACATTTCCACTCAAAATAAATCGACCATCTAAAACACAATTACAGCTGTGGAGATCAAAATGTCTAAGTATATTGTTACTTAAAAGCAGGTATGCGTAGCATGTTGGCATAATCCAAACTTTCCTTGAAATGCTTTTGCATACACATGTGCTGCTTGCTACAGCCACACATATCTATCACCAGCACCAAAGTAGGATCATATCAATCATACTCCAATGAGTGCAAATGGAAAGCAAGGCAATACAGCAAATTCTCATAGCACTGAACCCTACTACTTGCCATTAGTGATGATGCATGATTTCTCATGTTTCCTTTATTTTTGCTTAAATTTACAAAATGGCTTGTGTATTGCTTTCATGAGTTCATGTCTGGGATTCCGCTGTGCACCTGTCTACCAAGGTACTTGACTGTCCTCATTACTCTCTTAACCAGGCCTCTGAAGATGCTGCTGGCCCGTGACTACTTACAGCCCAAGTTCACTGCATGACTGGAATGTGCTGACCTGTCAGGTGTTACCTTTGAGACTCCTCCTTTGACTATAATTTCTCAATTGCACACACATGTGACAGACTGACTTCTGCCCTGAGCTCCCAAGCATGGCCCATGGCAGTAGCCAGCTTCTTTGTCTGGGATAGACCATAAACTCCATAAGGGCAGACATCTAGTTCAAAAACAAAATCTAAATTTCAGTAGAACAAATAGTATACAAAATTATTCTTAGGCAAAACTGTTATACAAGTTTTTTTTTAATCGAATTTAAATAAAACTTTAAAGGTAAATGATAGAAGACGTAACAAAACTACTATGAAGAAAATATCATTAACTTTACTAATCGTCATTATCTGAAATAAAACCCTTGGATTTGAATTAAAATATTCACAGTCTTGCTTCCCATAGGATCAGCTGAATTCTAAATATTCTTACATGTCACAGTGTTTCTAAATTATCATTTGAACAAATATTTCATATGAAAATACCATGATACCATATTTAATCTGTATCCATCATGGAAACTATTATCATCAGTTTAAGTGTAATGGAGACAGAAAAGCATGCAAACCAGGTAAGTAAACTTCAGAGAAAGCCAGCTGGACAGCTACAGATCTCCCCGTGATCGAATTAGCCACAATGACTTGCAGTATCAAATGCCAATCCAGAGTTACACTTCCCAGCAACAGGAATCTCCACGAACAACCCAGGAATTTCACCACAGAAGCTTACACAGCCATTGAAGAGATTCACTGATAACAACAAACCAGGACAACAAACAGGGTGGACAGTCCTCCACTGTCTGCAGGAAATTTTTAAGAGGTTTAGAGACCCAGTTTGGGATGTTTTCTTTAGAGGACTCCGGCTGTTTCCCTATCTTCCTTGAAAACTGCATTCTTTGTGATCAACTTAGCTGCAGACACAGCATGGGTACAGGAAATGGAAGACAACCATGTCTCTAAGTACCTTTGATTTTACCGGTGTTATAACCAGTGATTTGGAAAGCCAACCTCCCTCAAAGTCACCTGGCAGTGAAACTAACCTCACTCCGTTTGGTATACCTACAACAGCAAACTTGATTGTTGTCAAACAGCACTGCTCCTGACTCAAGAATGTGAGCTTGGCTTTTTCCAGGAAGTCATCTATTACATGTTTGCACTAGCACAGAAAAAAAAAAAAAAAATCCACAACCTAGTCATACTTGAACTATACACAGTATACACACACAGTGTTACCCTCTGAGGCTAGGAACAGCAAGGAGAGAAAAAATTTCACTTTGTATTTTATAAGATCTATGTCAGGCTTTATGAAACAACACTGGGTTTGTTATCAAGTGACAATGAAAAAAAGAGTAACGCATCTTTCTGTCTGAATTAAAGTCCCTATTTCAGATTTCAGCAATTTATGATTATATGCATAGCTTTTCCTCACCTCAGAAGCCATGACTATAAATTAAATAAGATAGAATTAGATGATTATATGCATAAAGCTTCATTCTACAAATCATGGATGAGAGCTCAAGGATGTTGAATGGAATACTACAAATGGGGCTTTCTGTGTAATTGCATGTGCCCTAGAGAGGTGATCCAGTTTGGAATTCTAATGCTTTTGCTAAATTAAAGACATTAACCAAGAGCCTTTAGTTATTTCTTCCACAAACTTCAAGTGGAACATATTGTAAAGCAATTGGAAATAAGATATCCTGATCAATCAAGCAGCTGTACTGGTGCCCAATCAACTGGTTAATATGCAAATTACTTATACAACTACACTCCTTTAAAGCCCATCGAAACAGCACAGCCTTGCTCATCACCAGACTTTTCTTTCTTTTTTCTTTTTTCTTTTTTTCCCCATTTTTTAATTTGTATTAGAAACAATATTGTTTTACATGTCAATTCCAATTCCCTCTCCCTCCCCTCCTCCCCTGGCCCCCCCAAGTAACACACTACCTATCCCATACCCTTTCTGCTCCCCAGGGAGGGTGAGGCCTTCCACAGGGGGTCTTCTGAGTCTGTCATATCGTTTGGGATAGGGCCTAGGCCCATCCCGAGTGTCTAGGCTTAGGGAGTATCCCTATATGTGAAATAGGCTCCCAAAGTCCATTCCTATGCTATGGATAAGTACTAATCTACTACAAGGGGCCCCTGACACCCACTGGAGCAGTCCCATGCTGGTTTCCCAGCTATTAGTCTGGGGACCAAGAGCTCTCCCTTGTTCAAGTCAGCTGTTTCTGTGGTCACCTGACTTTTCATAAAGGTGTACACACATACCAAGACACACACACACACACACACACACACACACACACACACACACACACACACACACACGAGGAAAAGAAATGCCTGAATCTCATTGTCAGAAATACAGGCAAATGTATGCAACTAATCCTTCAAAACATCTCTCTCCATTGTAACCACACAGATACCATGATGTGTGCTAAACTTTCAGGACAATCTAAGTAATTTATTTGTCCATTGGCTACTTAAGTAAAATCATTTGTTTTTGTTTTACTTTACTCTAGTTTACTTTGGTTTTCATTCTTCTGAGCCAGGGTCTCACTGGGAAGCCCAGTCTGACCTTGAACTCACTGTATAGACCAGGCTAACCTTGAACTCTTGCCAATTCGACTGTGTCAGCCCCAAGTGCTGAGATTACAGGTATGAGATGCATGCCCGGCTTAAGCAACACATATTTAAGATTGTATTTGCTGACATTCAATTCAGAAAAAGTACATAGAATGAGGAATTAAGTAATGGCCTAGCCCTCAGGGCTGTAAAGGAGATTATTTGCAAGCACATTCCCAGTTGTTTACATAGTAGCCATCTGGAGTGCTCTGCACACCACACAGCCAGGAAGGGATGCAAACACCATAAAATAATTCCAAATCACTAAAATCATGGACTCCGGTAAAATATATCTTCATTTGCCCAATTCCTATAGTGTAAAATACACATTCATTTCCTTGTTTTGTTTTTTGGAAAACAAGTATCATGACATCAGAAGTGACAGAGATTCTTCAAATTTTTAAGCAGATAAGAGAAAATAATTATTTAAGTTCATAGAGTTGGATCCATTATAGTTGAAGATGAAGAAAGTACTACCGAGGTTTCAGCTATCCCGCATTTATGTCTGTTTTGCTAGATGTGACTGCAATTACTTGAGTGTGTCCCCTAAAAGGCATTGGCATCTTCCTTACTTCCTATGTCAGTGACATTTGGACACAGAAACTGGAAGCAGACTAGGGTTAGATGAAGTCATGAAGATAACTCCATCATGGCCCCCACGTGACAGCAGCAGTGGCTTTGGGAAAAGAAGAGAGACTGAACTAAACATAGCACTTTTGCCAGGTCTAGCCATGCTATTCTCTAAGATGCTAAGTCATAATACGACCCGCAGCAGATGCCAAAACAATGCAATTAGACTTTCCAGCCTCCAGAAACAAGAGCCACTTCATCTATTCCTATAAATTCATCAGTCTCGGGTATTTTGTTACAGCAATAGAAAACAGATTGAGGCAGTAATAAATATTATAAGATATATACACTTGCATAAATGCATGTGTTTGGAAGGAGGTGTTCAGGCTTGGACATCTCTTTCCAAACCCAACCCTAAACAATAGAAAATGAACCCTAACCAGGTGTCCATTAAGACCCTACATAAGTTACTGCTTTCATGGAATCCCTGAATACCTCACAATATATAACGTCACTTTTCCCCCACTAATTTTCCTGTCTCACTGAAAGGGCTATGTGGGCATTCCAGAACACTGTTGCTACTTCAGTAGCCCTCAGTAGCCCTTATATTGTTTTTATGGTAGGGTTACATAGTATAATTGACACAGCATGGAATTGTATCTGAGGAGAATCTTTATTCTAGTATGATTTAATTTTTCCAAGTCTCCATAAGCAACAGCAAAATTAAAATATTTTTTGAAATTTTGCATTATTATAGCTTTCCACTATTCTGTAACTCTTATCTATCTACCTCTTTAGATGAAAAGTTACTTGTTTTCATGCCTGACATGTCAGAATGTTCAATAATCACTGGGTTTTTGTTTTCCCCTTAAGATTTTCCAAGTTAAAGAAGTCTCTTTATCTACAGTAAGACAAGGATTTGAAACAGCATTGAAGAAAGAGTCTGCTGTGCAAACAGTCAAGCCTGAGTTATGGCATCCATGGCCCAGCAGCTCCTTGTAAGGCTTTAAAACACATAAGAAATTATCCCAAATACACTGAGTGCTCCATAAATGAGGGTGGAGGTGGCTAAGCAGGACCACTGAATGGGTGGCACTCAGCCCACATGGCAAGTCAGAGTCTAGTGTTGCCACCTGGTGGGGAGCACAGATCCTGGTCCCTAACTCCTAGGCCTTGGAGCTAGTGACAAATGAAAATATAGTGAGATTGGTAAATCAAGACCTCAGGAAGTGGTTAAAATATCCTGCATACCAAAGGAGCTTCTTTTCCACATGGTGAGGCCATGGTGAGACCATGGAAACATGATGTGTCACCACACAGAAGATTATGAGTGGAGTCCAGTGTGTTAGAGGATGTCATGTAAGGCACACACTTGGAAAACTCATCAAGAAGACCATACAACACTATCTGGTATGTCTTTAACACACCCATTTGGCTTTTTGTTTATATTTTCATTTCAAGGCCATCCCAGGCTCATATTTCATATTCTAGAGGAATTCTGGAATAATGTATACTAAGTCCTTCTAGTGACAGAAAGTTGGACGTAGCCCATTATGCAAGACACTCTGCCACCACGAGCTGAAAAGCTGTGAAGTCAAGTCCAAAATGAGTGTAGAAACTACAGTCCGTTCTGTGTGTTCTGCTTCCTCACAGCTGGTATGCTGGTACTGCCTGGATGGATGTGTGTGTGTGTGTGTGTGTGTGTGTGTGTGTGTGTGCGCACGCGCGCGCACTTAATGGGATTTGAGGAAAGCAGAAAGAGTGGAGAGAAACACCTGGTTAAGTCAAGTATCACTTGTAGGGTCTAATAAATCAGGCTTCCATGTTCTAACAAGGGGAAACATTACTCTACAACCTAATTTCAAGGGAAAAGACTAGATTTCATTTTAATTGACTTTGTTAACAAACAGGCCCAGGATTGATGGCTCTTCAATGACACCCACGTCACTGTAACAATGTGAACTGTAGACTATATCTCATTTGAGGGTGGGAGTACTTAGGTCGAAGCTGTCAGGAGCACTAAATAAGACAGACAGATCAAAGAACTGTGATCCGTTTCTAGGAACGAGTATTCTGAAACATCTTGAAGTGATTTGTGAGTATAGTGGCATTCACACTTACATCCCAATCTCATTTAGTCTGTGCTAATTTACTTGTAAGTAAAACAATAGATTTCCTTCTAAATAGTTGTCCAGAGGTCATGACTAGAAGCACAAAAGAGTCAAATACTAAAAAATACAAGAAAGGCTACACTAGTTTTCCAAAATTACACATAGTGAATAGCCTGAAAGTCCATGAACCTTATATTAATCCCACTTATGTAAGGTTAGACATCACCCAGCTTCCAAATATTATCACAGAATATTTGTTTTAAATCTGCCATGAAGACTTGCCCACAGTCAAAACATGAGATTTAGCAAATGAGAAAGAGAGGCTGATGGCTAGAATCACATTTCCTCAGCGCATGAGTCACAGAGACCTGCAAAGGGCCCTGTGCCAGCAACTCCTAATTATTGAGCTAAATAAATACAACTTCACCAACGTATGGTGTTACGTTCAGTTAAGCTAATGCTTTAAACACTATGCATAATGTTTTTAAAAACGGGGCTTAAACAACATATATATTACTATGTGCTGATTTTCCACGGGATTAGAATCCTAAGTCATTCTTCAGTAGTCAGGGGTCCCACCCTAACCCCAGGTCCACAGGATACCCTCAGGAACTAGAGGTATATTTCATTGTCCCGGTACTATGCACAGGTGATGCAGCCCACTAGCACCAACACAACAAAACAAGACAGTCCTTTTACCCAGATTTATAAAATGCTGAAAAATATTCCCATTAAGCCAAACTATTTTGGCAAAATTTATAAGTGTAAAGTCATAGTCTTAACTAAATTCAAGCCTGAGCTCTCTGTTACATAACTTCAGGGACACATCTTCAACAGTTGGCATTAAGACACCATGTCTTCATCTTTAATGCAAATCACTGGCAATTTGATATGAAAATTTACATTTCCTTCAGCTACTTAAAGAATGAACTGAATCCCAAATTAGTGGGTTTTTAAATTTAAAATATATATACATATATATATTATATATATATATATATATATATATATATATATATATGCTATTTCAGACAACCCTGGGTTTCCCTGGATACAGCCAAGCCTCCTAACACCCAGTTGGAAATGACATTAAATAAGCAAAGAAATGCTTCATGATACAGAGTCACAAGATGCCACAATATTAACATCTTAATATGAAAATCTCAGCAACTCTGGAAAGTAGCACAAATTTTACAATCATAAATATAATATTAAATCAATACCTCATATACTTATCTAAAAACTGTTGAGCTATGGAGATTAGATTCCTGCTTTTCAAATCGAGTTTTTAAATTTTGCTATTTTAAAATAAGAGCTGAATGAAAACAAGGCTATGATAACCCAGTCTTTCAGTTATATCTAAAAGTATTTTTTTAAACACCACACTATTATAGTCTAGGGATCCAGGCATTTAAAAATGTTAGCTTGTTTTAATTTTCATGAATTCTAAACTAGGCAAGACAGACATAAAACCAAGCACCTCATCAAGACCACTTTGGTTTCCCAGGTAAAACCTGCAAAGGTTTTGTCGGACTTCGGAATTCTCCCTGTAGTCCTGAACCATGACCCAGGATGCTCACAATTTTCAGTAAATGGCAGAGTAAAAAACAATGATTTAAAATTAATTTCCTCGTTAAATCTGCCTGCAACACATTTACAGCCTCTGAGGGTGAATTGGGGCTTCACAATTTCACAGCCTGAGACTGAGAGGCCTTTGAGATAAACTGTGTGCAGTTTGACATGTAAAATGCACTGGGACACGCAATGCTTTTGTTAAAGTATGTTATATGCAGGAAAGGGGGAGGAAGGCAAGGCTCTCAAATTTCCACAGACGCCGAAGCTTCTCAGATTTTATAGTTCAAATTCTTCCTATAGAAAGGCGCGTGGAACAAGGCAGCGGCAGCATGAGAAGGCGGAATTTCCTTAGGATGTGGACACACAATGATAAACACAAACGAGCAGCAGCCTGGCATCTCCTTGGGAGCAAACAGCTCTGTTCTCCGTAAGGTAGGATTTCCAGTGTGCCTGGCACCTGGAAATTAAAATCCTCCTGAAAAGTGACTTTGGGCGATCTCAAAAAGCCATGCTTCTGCATGTGTTTTCCATAAGCTTCTTGGTATGGCAGTCTCCCACCACCAGATGTTCCAAAGCAGGCATCAGACATCATCCCAGCTAAAGTGACCTTTGTCTGATGGGGAGATGTGCTGTTTAGGGTTTGAGCTGCAGAGGTAGTTAGGAGTTGTCACCTACTTTTGCAACCTGTTCTGAAGTTTCAAGCCTAACGATAAAGTGAAACTAAAAAGAACAGATGGATTCCCCCTCCAACTGTCCCCGTCCTTCTAAAAAGAAAGCTCCAGAAACTAGATTTTAAAAAACAAACAAAAAAAGGTGGCTAAAATGTTTGTTATTTCAAAAACTGATCTTGATAAACAAAGTTTTCAAAAACTATTTTTCCTTCTCTTTAAACATGTTAAATCTCTATATTGTTGTTTATGTTTAAATGAGTGTGAAAATAACTTGCTAAACACACACACACAGACACACACAAAGAAAACAGCTGGGGGAGAGTGACCACGTAACATATATAGATAATACCAATAGACAATGTCGTTTTATGAAACACTTCTCTTAAAAATTAATTATGGGTACCATAGCAACATAACCTTTCAAGTTTGATTTTGCTGAAAATAGTAGGCTGAGTTATTCTTCAGCAGTTTGACTCTGGCCACTAGATAGATTACTTCAATTCTGACAATAAAGCATAGCAGAAATAAATGTTACATGTTGTCGTCAATCCTTTGGAAGATACTTGGTCAGAAATGTGATGCTGTTATTGTCTGCTGCTACTCGTAAAGTTACCTTTGTCCTCATGAAATTTAGCCCTTGAACAACTAACAAATTAAATTTTTGGTAGAGATATGGGACAAAAGCTAGAAAGGGGCAGGTGAAAACCCTCATTAGTAAGATGCAAGTTGAGCCTGTTCATGAAAACAAATGAAGCGATTGCAATGACTGCTAACCTCTAATTCAAAGAAAGTTCGGGATACAAAGTGCATTTTTCTCTTCCCTGATGTGTCTGTCTTTACAATTGGTTATTTCTTACAAAAACAAAAACAAACAAACAAAAAAATGCTTTTCAGGTTGAATGTCTGTGAATTTCAAACACATTTTCCTGCTACTATTTCAGGAGTCGAGAGATGGTTTACACACCCATGGCTCAGTCTGTACTCCCGTAATTGAGAAAAATTGGGCACGGGTAAGATGATTTCGACTCTATACACAGCCTTACGGGGGCTGTGCTGCATGCTTCGTGCGGATAAACTTTCAACGAAGAGGGAAAACAATCACAGATTTAACAGAGGGGTGGCTGGCGACTGACATCTGGCTCTTTTTAACACTTTTATACGTAAGTGTAGAAACATATGACGAAAGGCACTGTTAGCAAGGGGGTTGAGGTGAGTTAAATAGCATCGATGTAAAAGGTAACAGCCACGTGTTTTATTTAGATGGGTCAGAACATTTACTTGCTGCCATTTTAGGCTTTTAAATCTACTTGCTTACTTGCAACTGAGTTCCAAAAATTAAATCAGTTCTGATGAAGAATCCGTGGCTAAGGTACTGACCCACCCCGACCCCAGGGGTCACAGGGGTTCACATACAGGTCATATGTCATAGCTAATGATATGCCTAAGTACAAATGTCCTCAAAAAAAAAAAAAAACCTGACATATAATCAACATATGCAAGGAGTAGCCAGAAAACCAACGTCAAGAAATGCGGGGGGGGGGGGGGGGGAGCTGCCTATGAGTTTAAAGAAGGAGCATGCATATGTACACAGAGAAGGTAGGCTGGTACTGGTACGAATGAACCCAAACTAAACAGTAACTAAACTGATACTCCTATTTGATAACAAGCTAGTAATAACTAGTATTAACAGTTTGACTTAATCCTTTTGTTACCTCTGTGTGGTGACAAGTAAAGAGTCTGGGAGAGGAGGGGTGAAGGGCGACCTCACAGAGATATGCAAACATTGCTGGCAATCTGAACCAGCTGCGCTCACCCATCGCAGGTGCATCAAGAAAACCTCTAGAGTCTCGAGTGTTCAGGGACCCTTGTTTGGACCCAAAGAAATTCTGTAGTTACTGCTACCCTTGCACCTGTGAACAGGATGCATTGTTTCTTTCAAGTTGATTGAGACCTTTTTTTTTTTTTTAAACTTTTATAAGAAACAGAACAGTTGGAGACAGCAGTGAGGAAGAGGGCACAGATGGGGTGAACTAGACGGCACTCCAATCTGAATTACATGAAGGCAAGTGAAGCTTGGGTTTGCAGGTTAGGAGACTGTTGAAGAGGCTTTCTAGGGAGATGTGCACGGGAGGAATTTGTAGTTAATTATAAACAGCTTGCGCTATAGCGAAGCATGTGGACATGAGACCTCACCTTGATTTCCTTGTGTCTATCCACGAAAGTTTGACGGTTTCTATAGTGAGTTTCAAATCATTAAAGCACTTCTTAGGAAAATGAAACCTGCTCCTTGTTCATTTATTTCCTCATTTACAAGATAGTCTAGAATAGTTTATGTGACTAAATATTTTCATTAAACTATGACAATTTTTTGATAGGCTGGTGAAATACTTTAAACAAACATAGTTTGCAAGGCTTATCTTGGCTTCACCTTAAATTGGGGGATAAAATTTAATCTCCTCACAGTAAATATTTTACAGTTTTTCTCTACGATTAACTCATTTTTTAGGACCTTACCACTGCAAAATCAAATGTCTAAAGTATTTAAATAAATGCCTTTTAAGAATTAAATTAAATTAAATGTTATGCCTTTTTTTTCTAGCAAAACACCAGGCAACAAAATAAGCCATTGAAATCACAAGTCTTAAACTCAGTGTAAACATAGGTGCTGCATACTGTCCCTATCTCAGAGTACATGCACCAGCCATAGTCCGTGCTTATTGGCACAGCCCCCACCGCTGACATGGGGTGGTTAGTAGGGAGCTGCAGGCTCCCATTGGCAATGGAAAACTAGCTTAATGTATACATAAGTTCCATCAAGTGGACACTGCCATCCTCAGCATGAAGCAAACAAATTCTAGCTCTCTGAGCAGGCATTCCAGTCACTCCTGTAAAAGTTTCCCTTTTAAAAGCTCTCTCTCTCTCTCTCTCTCTCTCTCTCTCTCTCTCTCTCTCTCTCTCTCTCTCCTCTCTGTGTGTGTGTGTGTGTGTGTGTGTGTGTGTCTACATATATGTATGCATACAAACATATATATGTACACACATACATGCATATATATGGTGTGTGTATGTGTGTGTGTACGTATCAGAGTTTCCAATGCATTCAAGTCACATTACTTTAATTCCCAGACCCCAAAACGAGCATGCTTACATTTGATATAACAAATCACCAACCCACAAGGATTTTCCCTAGGTTTCCTCCAAGGCTAATTACGTAGCAAATCTAATTAAGTTCATATGATTTAACTCAGCAGCAGGTACTTTAGTTACTTCAGCACTGCCAAAAGGGGGTCTGAAGTGTGTGTTCTCCCTCCAAAATAATCACGCTGCATGCCAAACTGATAACCGTTAAACACAGCTGCAGAGCAAATGTGAGGTCTTGGTCCTGTAAATACAGTGTTCGCACATCAATCTGCACTCTAAGCCACTGCTCGTTCAGAACTACCGACTGTGAACTTACAGAACTGCTACAGAGTGCTCCGTGCATGAGTATCTATCTGTACTTTGTTTCACAGGTGGTTTTGTACAGACAGGAGGGGTCTGAAAGTCTGAAGAACACAAATACTGCAATGCATTAGATCAACACCTTTGTTGGACTCGTTTGCTTTCAGTTTGACAGTCTAATATGAATAAGAACATAGGGTTTAATGTGTGTTTGAGAGTACATCCATGGACGTGTGAGCATGGAATATAGTTAACCTCATTCTTGAGGAAAATAGCAAAAATTCATCAACACAAATTAATTGGTTTTTGTTATCATTCTTAAAAGTACAAACCAAAGCTATGACAAACTTGCGCTGCAGAAATGAAACTCTGCATTTCAGTAACTAGAATAATTTCCATGGAAGGAAATCCACTGCAGAGGGGTGCTCCAAACTCAGTGGGTTGCGGGTTGTTTAAGGCCATGATCATATTCCCTTCAGAGACTGTGAGATCACCATGGCAACTACCCTTCCCCAAGATACGCAAGAACCAGTGTTCTGAAAACATGCTCGCCCTTCGGCAGTGATAACAATATGACCTAGTTTTAAGAACAAACTCTACCTATTTTTTGTGCAGAGCAAACCATGTTTGCTGACTGAATCACTGCCGCAGAATTCAGCTTTGTTAATGAATGCAGAAATAGTGAAATCAGCCATTGTGTGCCAGTTTCTAAACAAAGCAAAATCTGTGACTTAAGTAACTCGGGATAGTACAGCTGGAATAGCTAAGTGTGTAGGCCCAGGCGGAAGAAGAATGGCCGTTGGAGAGCAAAGGGCTTATCAGAAGCAAAGCTGGCAAGAGGAAACACCATATGCTTCCCCACAGCTCTTGGAGTTTCTCAAAAGAGGCACACATTTCAAAAGTTGTACTAACTATCTGTAGTTGTTACTAGCTACCTTCACTCTTGATGTGCAGGGTAACACAGAGTTTAAGTATCCCAGTGTTTTTTTTTTTTTTTTCTTTAATGGCTCATATATCAGTTGCTAACTGTCTAAGTGTTAACTCAGTCAAAGTGTGAAAAACGAACAGGGCAGAGTCATACACTGCCTCACAAGCCTTTGTATTAGTGGTGCGCAGCTTGACAAGAGCTTCACCTTGAAACAGTAAAAAGCTTAGTTACTGCAGACACACACACACACACACACACACACACACACACACACACACACTTACTTTAAAAAGGAAAAAGGAGCCTGGGGAAATTTTCACTCCTTAGCAATGCCTAAACACCTTCTCCTTCATACAATAGATGCCACCCTGTGGCCTCCATGATCACACCCCCTGAAGGAGCTTCCTAGATCCCAGAGATTACTCTTCCCCATGGCTCCCCAAGCCCAGAACAAATAGATATGCATGTGTCAAGAAAAGGAAAGGGGAAAGGGGAAGAAGGGGGAAGGGAGAAAGGGAGGGAGGAAGGGAGGGAGGAAGACAAGGGGAGGGGAGAGGAGGGGAGGGGAGGGAGGGGAGGGGAGGGGAGGGGAGGGGAGGGAAGGGAAGGGGAAAGGAACAAAATCATTGTCTTCAACAAAGCCTCTTTTATCTAAAATTGTCTCTTGCTTTCCTGTTTCCTGCTATGGTCACATAGTCCACCTTCCTAATTTAGCTTAAACATACTTCACCAAGAAGCCATTGGAGAACTCAATATTGAATTTTTTTTACGAATGTGTTCGTTTTTCTCAATTATTATAATTAAACACAAGACCGTACTATATTCCTCCCTTCGTGCACAGGAAACACATTTGAGGGGCACTGAAAACAAAGGGGATTCCAAAGGAGGGGTGCAGAAGGAAGAAGGGGACTGCCTGCCAGATGGCCACCAGACCAGCCATGACAGGAAGACAGCTACAGGTGTTTTTGATATTTCTCACATCGACATTTTACGGAGTCCATGCATGTAGCTATGGAGCTGCACGTGGTTCCCGGGCCTCCTTCATAGGGAATCTAAAGGTATCAGAGATGAATCATGGCACTGCTGATAATTCAGACTGCATCCGTGATGACAGGAGTAAGTGAAGGAAGTTAGTGGAAGTGAGCAGGTCGCATGCATTTGTAATTTGAGGGTAATTACCTCATTCTGTTAAAAACATAAGGATGAAAACTAAAATGTCCCCTTGAAAAAGTTGAGAAAACAAAATTGGGGGATTTTAGAATTAAAAAAGATTTCCCTATGGTTTGTGTCTACGTGGAATGCTGTCTTGGCTAACATTCAAATATCTTTTCTCTGCCAGTAATCTAATATATTTATTGTTGTATCCAGTGTCCTAATGCTAATATCACTCTCCCATTTACTCAAACCATGCTTTCCTCTCTCTGCTTTTTCTTCCTCAGTGCTGAGTCTTTAATGATTATCTATTGTAAAGGAAAAGACTCAAAACCAAGTAACCTAGCAACGCACACAGAGGCCGTACATTTAATGCCGCCTGCTGTTCTTCTGGCAGAAGTATGTTTCTACCACGCATTCACTGGTATCCATGTGCTTTGGTGAGTGGCACCAGAGGAAATCCATTCTCTCTCACCGACACCCTCCGTGCTTTCAGCTGCCAAGGCTGATTACAATGGAGCAGACTGTGAGCTGAGCCCATCAGAATATTGTTACCTAAAAAACTCAAGGGAATCAGTAAGTAATCCAACAAATGAAGCCCAGATAGAAGCAGAGAGTTTTCTATGGGCCCAATTACATGAAGTCCACAAGGGCATGCTTGTTTTTCCTTAGCATTTAAACATTCTGATTTATAAAAAGTCTGGCTGCTTGAAAATTCTATTATTTGATCTCTGGGTACACACCCATTTCTTAGACCATTGAAGTAATTTACAACTAGCTTTCAGTTCGTGTTCTGAAAACATACTTCTCTGGGCCAAAGACCGGCAAGCATCTCAGCATCTTTGACTGTACCCGGAAGCAAAAACCTGAGTCCTTATCCTCAATCTGCTGTCAACTAGGTGAGTGACAGCACGGCTCTCCCTTGACCACTCAGTCGTGCATACTGCAGATTCACCAAGAGAAACAGATGGCAAAGGAAGTCACACTTGAGGGATGGGCAAAGTGAATGTCCCAGTATCACCACACACATATTATGGTGGGGTCCCATCGGCCAAAGGCACACCAGCACCCAAACTCTGGCAGCCAATAGGCATGCAGCAGTGAATGAGAACTCCGAATTCTCACTTATCTTTACACCTCTTGAGCTGAGAGAACAGCAGAGGCTTAAGAGTCTTTAGCCCATTAATAAGGGTAAGGAAAGCCAACAAGATTGGAACAAAAAGAACCCCAGCCTTGAATTCCTGGCAAAACATTAGATTCTCGGAAGATTTTCAACATCTTAACACTAAAATGGCAGGAAGAGGAGGAAGGGGGAAAATACGAATGGCTACAGAATGAAGTCTACAGAGTACCCAGGTCACAATGCAAATCAAAACTGGCCATGCTGGGAAAACGATCTTAGCATCGTAACTAAATGGGAGGGGAAAGGCACACCCATGGGAAAACTAGAGAGAAACTGCAGAGATGGAGGAGAAAGCACTGTCTCTTTCTATGAGAAAAACACATAAAGTTTAGCAAAAATCATCCATAACAAAGGGAAGGAAATAATATAATGTCTGGAGGCTAAAGCCGGGTTCACTTTTTTGTAGGCAGATGACAATCTCTGGGAAATTGTAAGATGCTGTACATTTAGTAAAAAGAAGGCACAGACCACACTAGAAACAAGCATTTATAAGCCACAAATCTGACAAGGTTCTTACATTATAAAATGTATAAATAGCTCTCAGGACTTAACTGTAAACCAAAAAACACAAAAGGAAAACATAGAAAAATAATTAGAAAGTGGAGGGAAAAAATTAAAGGAACAGACATTTCTCCAAAGGGGAAAATATAGATAGCCAACAGTTGCATAAAAAAATGTTTCACACAGCAAGACCTTAACTTGTATGAGTGTGAGTGTGTGTGTGTGTGTGTGTGTGTGTGTGTGTGAGAGAGAGAGAGAGAGAGAGAGAGAGAGAGAGAGAGAGAGAGAGAGAGAGAGAGAGAGAGAGAGCGCATGTGTAGATGTGTAGTAACAAGAATATGAAATGCAAATATGCTCTGGCAAACATTTCGGCAGTTTGGGCAATTTCTTATACAACTAAGTGCACACTTCCTATGACTTTGCAGTCAAACTCTTGGGCAGTTATCCCAGAGAAATGAAAAGTTATGTCCACACAAAAACATCCACACAAATATTCAGGACAGCCTTTTTATAACAGGAAAAAAAAAAAAAACTGGAAATGACCCAAATGTCCTTCAAAGGGGTGAATGGTGGAAGGACTACGGTGCAGTCACACCATTAAAAACTAATCAGCAATAAAGAAATCTACTGATGCGACCTGGGTGAGCCCACAGACATAGCTTACTGGGAAAAGTCTCAAGAACAGGCCTTATGGTTCCATCTGTATACATAACCTTAAACTGACAAAGCTGTGGATATGGAGAAAAGACATGTAGCTAATAATAGTGTGGGCAGCTGGGTGCAAATACATGTGTGGAGTAAATACGGCAGTTCGTGTGCTGAAACAGTTCTAGATCTCATGGCAGGAAAGGCTACTTAAACTGCCATGTGGGATAGAACTCTATAAGGCTTCATGTTTACACACAGAACATACAGTTAGACACAGAACATACAGTTGCATACAGAAATGCATGTTCAACAAATGGTGAAATCTGAGAAAGGCCTATAGTCTAGTTCATATTTTTATATGTATGTCAAATGTCAGTTCCAACATTTTGATAAAGTTCCAAAATTACATAAAACAACTGAGAAAAGTTGGGGGAAAAGGTACTCAGGACTGTACCTACCATATTTTTTGCAACTTCCTGAGTACCTATAATTATCTCAAAACCTTTTACACATTTAAAAAATGTATGTATAGATGTTTTAAATACCAGTTGATCTGTGGCTTCTACAGCAAAGGAAGCAGGTGCATAAGAAAACAGGGAATCCCTGGGTCTCTCCTGCAGTCTTTCAGTAGCATCTAGAAGACCATACACAATATATTTAGTCTTCCAGTCTCCATTTCATCTTTTTTAGCAATGGTGAGCCTATCACACAGGCTTCTAAAACTTGGGTGTATTAATTTCAATGCAGCCCAGTACACGCCTGGTATAAAGTAAATGCTGAAAATACATGTATTCTTATTCAATATGCTGTAGTGAAGCAATGAATGGAAAAATGAACAGCAGGTCACAAACTCACAGTTAAGGTATAAATTGCCAAATCCAAAGGATGATCTGTTCTCCATGTCCAAAGGAAATCCCCCCAAATGCAGGAGTTCTTGTCTTAGTAACATTAGGACTCTGCTACAATAGCCTTCCAGAAGAATCTCCCCCTTTAAAATAACCACTTGTCTTAAGATGGTTTTAAATATACAGCATAATTATAATAGCCCACAGAATGCCTAGAAACAACAGGTTTTACTGTCAGTGTCTAACAGTGCCATATCTCTGATGCAGTGGATGGGCCAGAACTGATACTTCAGCTTTGACTATAGCCCAACCTTCATCCATCTTGTTCTAGTGCCTTCTTCCATTCCAAGGGGCATCCAAGAAGCACAGTGTCCCTTCTTCACTTCTTTAGCATGCCCTGGGCTGTAACCATGTCTCAGACTTCCCTTGTTGTGATGATTTTGACAGTTTTGAGGTACATCAGGCACTCTGTATAATGTCACTCAGTAGGATTTCTAATGTTTCTTTCATAGTAGGACTGGGGTTATAAGGTTACCACCGAAATAGTTAATCCCAAATTGGACAGAAAGAAGTTTAACAATGTAAACTTCCAGAAACCAGGCTCACTGTGCTTTTAAGAAACCACATCAAACTACTGCTTCAGAGCACGGTCCTTTATCATTAAACAGAGAAACTCTTAAAGTGTACCAATCGCTGTGTGGGAAGCAGCCACAAATGGAGAAACACAGGTTTTGTCTCACGCAGTTGTCACTAAATACCTTGCTTTATTTCAACTGCTAATGCCACTTGACAGTCCTTTCAAACTCTTGATGGCCTTTGTTTCTCTACTGAAAGAAAGTCTGTAGACACTAGGGGCTGGATAGATGGCTCAGTGGTTAAGGGGGTTCAGTTCCCAGCATCTACATGTTGACTCACAACTGTCTCTAACTCCAGGTCTAGGGGATCTGATGCCCTCTTCTGACCTACATGGGCCCCAGGCATGCAGGTGGTGCACAGACATACATTCAGGCAAAACACCCACACACATTAAAAGTAATAAGATTTTTTTTAAAAAAAGAGCTTTCCTATCTAGGAACCACATTTTTCTATTATAAGTTGGCAGCAGAAAATAGCTACATATGTGTCTGCCATCTAAAATGCCAGATACTGTAGCAATGGCACCTTCATGAGGCAATGTGCTTCCCAAGATGGATTGCTAAGACATGGCACCCAGTGCTATCTCTAACATGGTAAGTTCAAATTTGGCATGTATGTTAGATTTGAAAACCCCACAGAACGATGGTCCTCCTTCAAATGTTTGACACCTCTGCATAATAGGAACACATATACTCTTTCCTGTATGTTCTATAAACCTTCCCCTTTTGTTAAAAAGCACCAATAACTCATTATATTGAACGTTAAATGATCTGTAAATCTGGGCCGGCTGCACATAGAGAAACTGTAACTATCACCCATGGATTCTGAAGCAAGCTTAAACCTCCCCCAGCTCAGGGGTGGGCCTCAGGTGACTTAGCAAAGCAGCATTTTCACCCCTCGGCACTGGCTGATGAAATATGGCCCTCACGGTCTAAGCAGGATGAATCTAGAACACTAGTTTAGAACTGTTGGAGCCACATGGCCAGGCTTCTGTACATCATTCCAGCCTACAGGACTGGAAAACGTTGTTACCAATGATACATCTGACAGAGGGTTAGCACCTTGAACATACAAAGAACTGCCCCTTCTCCCCCAACCAACCCAACATTACAACAACAACAACAAATACAATAAAAAATGAGGTATATAGCCGGGTGTTGGTGGCGCACGCCTTTAATCCCAGCACTCAGGAGGTAGAGGCAGGCAGATCTCTGTGAGTTTGAGGCCAGCCTGGTCTCCCGAGCGAGTACCAGGATAGGCTCCAAAGCTACACAGAGAAACCCTGTCTCAAAAAAACAAAAACAAAACAAAAAAAAAAATGAGGTATAGAACTGAACAGAAAATTCTCAAAATGATGACATACAAATGGCTGAGAAACAACTAAGGAAGTGTTCAACATCCTTAGCCACCAAGGCAATGGAAATTACAGTTGCTCTGAGATTTCATCTTACCACAGAATGGCCAAGACCAATAAACGGCAGTACATGTTGGGGAGGATGTGGTGAAGGGAACACTTACTCATTGCTGGTAGAACTGCAAAATGATAAAGCCACTGTGGAAATCAGTATGGAGGTTCCTGAGGAAGCTAAAAGTCAATCCCCGACAAGATCTAGCTATACTACTCTTAGTCAACTACCCAAAGGACTCTACATCTTACCAAAGAGATACTCGCCCATATAAGTTCATTACTATTCTATTCATAATAGCCAGAAAGTGGAAATAGCTCAGATGTCTATCAACTTATAAAAGGATAATGAAAGTGCGGTATGTTTACATGGCGGAATATTACTCAGCTAAGAAAAATGAGATTTTGAAATTTTCAAGTAAATGGGTGGCGAGCTAGAAACAATCATCCTGAGTGAGGAAACTGAAACCCAGAAAGACAAACATTTTGTGCTTTCTATGTGTGACTGTTAGCTTTTAAGCTTTAGATATATGTGTTTCATTTAGAATAACCAAAGAGGTTAGAAGTTACCAAAGGAACAGGGTACATATGTGTGGGCATGAGTGTGTATCTGTCTTCCAAGTAAGGGGAAATAGAATATGTTATGATAAAAGAAAAGGGGGAACTAGAATACAATGACAAAAGTGGGGCATCAGACAGCAGAGTAGAGGACAGAATATGGGGAGGTACTGTAATTTAAGAAAAGCTGTGCATGAAAGAAAGATGCTGTGTGACAGGGTTCAAGCAGGGGGGGGTTATTAAGGAAAGGGATCATTAAGAGAGAAGGGGGGACTGGCCTCCAGAAATAGGAGCAGCAGGAGAGAGGAAAGAGGGGGATCAGGAGAGGGAGACAGAGGGGGAATAGACAGAGAGAGGAAGAAAAATAAATGGATGATGGGAGGTGGGCAGGGCCCTTTTAAAAGGGAACATAGTGAATATGCACAGGTGGCACTCTTAGTGGCTACAGCTGAGGGCGCATCCTATCAGAACTCCAAAGACAGGTCGGTACAGATATGCCTGAATACTAACAGGCATAACAAACACTAACCGCCACTTAAAAACTTAACTGAATTAAAAAGGGAAAAAATAAATATGATTGCTGACAGAAAGAGGTATTGGGCATAACCCGGAGTGTGAGGGTTTGAGGAAAATGTGAAAACTAAAAGATAGACAAAGAAAAAGTACCAAATTTACCCAGGAGCTTCTGCTCACTTCAAACCTAAACTCAGACTCACAGCCCTTTGTGTGTGTGTGTGTGCGTGCGTGCGTGCGTGCGTGCGTGCGCGCTCACACATTGCTCCTTCACTAGTATATTCCTACTGGCATGAACATGTTAATTTCCTATTACATTCCTGAGCAACATCCCATCCCTCTTATTCATTTCAAACCTGTCAGAATGGCGGTCTGCACGTCTTGGTGTTCCCCAGCCTGCCCACTTCACTCCTACAAGTCTACCTTCTACCCCGGCAGCTCTTATACCTGGCTACACATCTTAGCTTCCCTCGCAGATCTGAAAACACAATCTGTGGTCCTCCACACAAGCACTGATATAATACTTATTCCAGGGTACAGTCAAGGCATAGGATTTTAAAGGACATTTGAAAAGTCCAAGGTCAGTAATAAATTATCACCTCTGAACCTTTGTAGTCTAACTTTCTTCAACTGTGTGTGCCTCAAGCAGGAATGGGGCAGGGGTGAGCCACACCGGGGAGTGGAGGGTGGAGGCGGTGGGGGTCGGGGATTGTTTTCTCCTAAAGTTCCAAACTGCTGGAAGAAGATGAGAGACAGAAAATCGGTATGCAGAAAGAAGTCCTAGAAATGAGGTGGTTATGACTGACACGAGGATTTTAAGGAAAAAGGAATTCTGGATAAGAAGGCAGATGCCAGGGAAAGACTCAAGGGGGATAGTTAAGAGAAGCTGCCAAAAGCAAAACCTACCTAGATAAAAAAAACTCTCCGTTATAGAACCATCTGGACCGTTTCCACATGCTAGAGTGTAAACCTACTTATTGAACTAGGATAAAGAAATTTTCCATAAGGGATTTTAATGTCTCAAGACTCATGTATATGTGGAGTTAGTGCATATGTAGTTAAAACTCAGGACTAAGCATTTTATCACTTTTCTGTGGCGCTTAAGGAAAGTGATAATTCTAAAGCAGTAAACGTCAATTCGTATTGTGTTTATAAGCAGCACAGTGATCCAAAAAGCATTGCTGGAAAAAAAGATGGACCAAGAAAGTGAGTTTGTTTAACTAAAGTAACACTAAAACTATCATTCCAAATAAGAGACAGCCCCTCACACACCCACTGATCACATACAAGAGCTGTGGAGGAGGGAGATGCATTTACTACCTGAATCTTTTGGCAGGGGTTAGTTTTCCTGAGACAGGGTTTCTCTGTGTAACAAACCTGGTTGTCCTAGAACTTGCTTTGTAAACCAGGCTGGCCTCTAACTCACAGAGATCTGTCTGTCTCTGCCTCCCAAGTGCTGGGATTAAAGATGTGTGCCAACAACGCCCAGCTTTGCTACCTGAATCTTAAATGAGGACAATAAAGTTACACAGTTCCCATGTAACTAGACTGGCAGGACAGGGTTTAAAAAGCAGTTCCAGGGGCTGGGAGGATAGTTCAGTCAGCAAATGCTTGGCTTTGGAGTATGGGGCTCTGAGTTTGACCCCTAGAACTGACATTTTAAAAACATGGAATGGTTGACTGGAGAAGCAGAGATAGGCCGGTCCCTAGGGTGCACCCTTAGCCTGCTTGATGAAGTCCCTGTTCCCTCAACATAGATTGATGGCACCTAAGAAATGACACTTCAGATAGCCACTGGCTTCCCACAATAAATGTGCACACATGTGAACTCACATGCATATACACAAAACCATTTCTCTCCAATTCCAGAGCATGAGTTCGTAACTGCTACAATCCTTTTCATAACCTATACTTAACCTAGCAGGTTCAAAGCCAGTCACTGGGTTTCTCCACAGATGCTGGTCGGTGATGAGGGAGAAATAAGACTTTTATATTCTTCTTGACACAACCTTTTCTGCAATGTTTCAAGTCCTCTCTTGGTAAAAACCACATGCCCTGACAACTGCCATTCATTTACACACCACCAAAAGTGATTACACAGAAGTGCCCTCTCACTGAAGGTGGAGGAACAGGTACCAGTTTCAAATGAACGCTCCTCAGGTTAGAGGGCATCACAGGCAAGCTTCCATGAAAGGTAATTTACAGTAAACAAAGAAGAAATGATGACAGTTTCCTGTACTGGGGCAGACCTCTGGGCTGCTCAATCATGCACTATATATATATACACTCTATGTCCTGAAGATCGAGGAGGAGCATGGTCACTCATCTGCACGCACACACCTTGAAGGTGGGTACCGAGCGTCACACATCACCCTTCCCTTCTGCTCAACCTGGAGCCTCTTCGACCCACCACATGTGACTAAGCTTCATGAGAATATTCATTGGCCTTAGTTATTAGCAGGTGACATTAATCCAAACCCTTACAATACACATGAAGTGAGAAGGCATCCCTGACTTGACTGTGGCATTTTCCCTAATAGAATATCAGGTGTAATGGTTCACAGTTCATGAGATACAACTGGGATTAGAGAACAACAGGAAATCAGCAAATGAGCGTCCGTGTTGTGGTTATTATTTACATCTGGGGAGGCCATTAGACATTGCTCTTCTGTTTCCTATAATGTGTGTGTTGAGGTGAAATCTTCTTTCCCTGCTTCAAGGGGGGAACAGGGTGCTCATCAGGCTGGGGCTGAAGAACCAGCTATCACAGATAAGAGATCATCACCAGGGAGGCAAAACCTCATTGTGCTTTATTGAGACAATAGGAAAGGGTATTTCAGAGTTGGCCCACAGACACCCATTCAGCCATGGTCCAAGGAGGTCAGGCTACACCTCAAACTTTTAGCAGAACTTGGAAATGTAATAGTCAACCATTTGGTACTGGTTTTTGAAGGCATGAGGGGGTCATGGAGAGCAGCTAAGACCAGGCACCATGTAGAAACAGAGTCCCCGAGGAAGGGCACCAAGAAGCCAGTGGTGAAGGTGAAGCCTTGGTTACAATGGAGACCCCCCAGATATTGAAGATGCCAGGACCATGAGGTGTTCACCAAAGAAAACTGTCATTATAGAGAACTGGAGAGGTGGGGACAAGGCATGACTTGCTGCTTGAATTCCTGCCTTGACTTCCTCAAAATGCTGTACTGTAACTTCAAATTGTTAGCCAAATAAACCCCTTTCTTTCCTAACTCGCTTTTTTTGGTTAAGGTGTTTATCATAGCCAAAGAAGTAAAACTGGACAGTGATATACATTACAGAGATGATGTTAAAATAGAAATACACTCTTAATTATTTCTTTAAAGTATAGTCAAGTCCATGTTCTCTGAAGGTTCTATGGAGTCACAAAAAATAAAATAAATGTAGTCACTGATGAAATGTTTATTTCTTTAGGTATTTTTAAAAGAGCTACTGAGGATAGACTACAGAGCCCCCATCAAGCTCACAAAAGAATCTAACATCTTCCGCAAGACATGTCAGCAAGCTGTCAATGTCCTTAACTGTCAAGTACTTAACTTACCCATTCCACAGGAGCCCAACTCAGACTGCCCTCCCTCACAAGGAATATGGTTACACAAACACTACGTGTTCATAGAGACTTGTGGGGAAAATACAAGTCACAGTTCAGTAAGGTCCACTGGTATCTGTGTCCCTATTTATCCTGGTTGCTCCTGGTCCACTGCTGGCACTGTGTACCCATGGTAGCCACCACTGACCCATCACAGCACTCTTCCCAAATCAAGTGCTTTCCCACAAGCAGTCTAGGTAGCTCCTCACAAGAGGAACTGGGGCTGCCCATGAAGGGGACCTGTCGGCCTTCAATACACTACACCTTCTTAATGATTTATGAGAACATCGTCTTTCCAAAACATGAGCTTGACTAAGCGGAAGTAACACTGGCCCCAGAGTACCGCCTTTCTAGGTAGTTTTAATTGGATTATTGCGCACTTCATACTTTAGATGTACTGAATTCAGGATATGATAAGAAAATACTCCACTTCTGTGATGCTCAATATTCAATCTCAGTCAAAACTGGTATCTTATGTAGAAGCTCTTCTTGCAGTTCAATTTACAGTTCATAAACATGGTCACTATTGCACGTGTATGAACATAAGATATTCATTCATTTTAAAAAGCAGGAAGACAACAGGAACACATCCCCTATCATTCACTGTAGTCAACAAAACTAAAATCTAAATAGAAAATAACTTATCAAACTTGGTAGGAAGGGGATGACATCATACTTTTAATAATGCCACAGAAGTTTAATTCAATCTTGTTCTATGAAAATGTTTAATCTGATAAAATACATTTTGTCCATTTGAGACTAACAAGAAATGCTTATATTTAGTGCATAATTTTAATAGTATTTGCATGTAATAATGCTCATAAAAATGTTTGCTAATTCATTGACGATTTAGAAGTGATACAAACATGTGGCTGA
The DNA here is from genome assembly GCF_003668045.3 of Cricetulus griseus. Taxonomy (NCBI): domain Eukaryota; kingdom Metazoa; phylum Chordata; class Mammalia; order Rodentia; family Cricetidae; genus Cricetulus; species Cricetulus griseus. The sequence continues at coordinate 194,482,902 of NC_048597.1, read as the reverse complement.
TTAAGTCAATCCTAAAAATGACAAATGATTTATTTCATTCAAAAAAGATTTTAAAAGAAGTATTTTCAATCATTTTTAATTAGATAAAATGTATTTTAAATTAACACTCTAAATTATCTCATCACATTTACCAACAATATACATAAACACATTAAAGGACAACATGAAATCTTTGTTGTGGAAATTAAATGTTAAAAATTATCTTAATAGAAACTAAATTCTTATCTCTCACATCAAGAAGCTGTAGCCACCTGGTTTCCCCCACACATCCACTTCTGCAATACAGTCAGTATGCAACTCTTTGGCCATAAGAGAGAAAAGCTACCTTGAAGCAAGAAATCCTTTTCACATAATCACAGTGGAAATGTGTTGAACAGAGAAAGCTCCTGATGTCCAATGGTAGTGATATAGTCTAATGATTTGGCTGAATGTCCTCTATATGGGGACTCTCCACTCTTCAGAGCTCGTAACAATTCAATGAGGTAGAAACTACCAGTGAAGAACTGAGGATTATAGTTAGGAATGTTGCCTAAGGCCACACACCTAGCATGAATCAGCCTGGATCCTAATTCCTCTTAGTTCCTTCCAAAAGTATTAACTGGGAAGAAGCATACAAGTTGTGCCATATTCTTTTCAATATCAAAAACTTCACCAGTAGAACTACCAGTAGAGTATATTCTGCAAAGATTCTCTGAAAGTTGAAGGCTTACCAATTGACTAATGCGTTTCAGCTAGATAATCCCAGAGTCCCTGCAAAGAAACCTGGGGACTTAAACTTTGGTGTCCTTCCACTAAAACATACACCACACACACACACACACACACACACACACACACACCTGGTAGATAGCAATGACAAGTAGCAATGATTAATTGCAAGTCTGTCTCCCAAGCAGACAACTAGAAACCTTAGGGCAAGAGCTTAATCTTTTAAACTACTGATTGTTACATCTTGCAAACCTAAATGAGTAACTGAAATGAACTTAGTCTGGTTTTAAGAGCTCAACATTGATTGCTGGGGTTCTACGGTCATACCTACAGAGCATGAACAATACACAAGAGGATTTGAGGAATGCCAGAGGGGGAAAAAAAAAACTGGCAGAAGAAGGACTATGAGGGAAATACCACAAAATAAAACCTGGGGCTTCTGGGAAAGCAGGTGAAGGCAGCAGCACACTCATTTTGCAGTTAGCAGGGAAACCCAATTCTAGACATAGTTGTACTGATCTTTATGTCTTGAGAGTACCTCTGCCCTGGGCACACTGTCATGAGGAAGAATGGCTCATCTTCTTCAAGTCACTAGACTAGCACAGCCTGATGGGAAAAGTGAAGCTAACACTGCAGGCAGAATACCTACCTGAAAACACCCATGTATATTTTTTCCTATGAGACCTTGCCTTACATGACAAAAGTGACTGTGAAGATTTTACTAACATTAAGGGCATGGAAACAACAGCTTGAATCATGCGGGTAGGCTCCATGTAATGTTAAGTCCTTAAAATTGAAAAATATTTCCCTAGGTGTGATCAGGGGCAGGAGACATGATTACAGAAGGTTCAAGAACACAACCTCACTGGCTTTTAAAATGGACAAAATCATGAACCACAGCATGTAGTCAGCCTCTAGAAGCTATAAGGAAATCATCTAGGAAGGAATATTGCTCTGTCGACATCTTTCCTTTAGTCCACAGAATCATAGACTAGACTCTAGTCCTACAGAATTATAGGAAAGTACATTTATGTTGAATAGAGCTACTAAATTTGTGGCAATGCATCAGTGATAGGAAACTTGCATGGATATCTGTATTCTAGGGCAAGGCTACCCCTTAAGGGTGAAGGAGCGAAACTACAGAGGAAAGTGAGAGTCAGCACAGTCAGGAAGGGAGACCACATCTGACCCCAATGAGCAAATCCAAAGAAAACAGCGATGGACGAGGCTGATAGGGCCAGCCCTTTTGTCTCTAGAGAAACAACATTCTAGTTCTAAACCCCACCCCAAGATTCTGTCCTGAGAAACCTAGTGAGAGCCAACTCAGAGCATCTAAGGACAGCCAGAGTAAGAGTGACAAGAGTTCTTGATGGCATCTCCTCTCAGTTGCTATCCAAGGTCTACAGGATCTGTGCAATAAACCAGGCCATCCTCAAAGCCCTTAGCAAAGCCCTATGCCCACATGCAGACCTCAAGCTACTGAGAGAGGGCAACAAAAGTGATGCGCTTTCTCTCTCCCAGATTGGCACACGGAAGGCAAAACTCAAGACAGGTTTCATGCCCTTTAAGAACACTATGGGATATACCTTGCATTCAGGATTCTTTTCTATTAAATGCAGAGTCATTTATGAGTGGTATTAATAAAATGTACTATAATCCATCAAATACTCATTTCATACCGTTCTGGTTATTAGGAAACAATGTTCTGATAGAAAAGAGTTTCTCTTTAATCTTGAGGCAAACTGGAGTCCAGGTGAAGGGGAGAGAGGACTGATGCAAAATGAAAAAGAAAAACAAGAAGAAAACCAGCAGATCGCACTGAAGTTCTGCTGGCTGTGTTGTCACATGGTACACAAGAGCGGCTGTTTCTCACATACACACTAAATCATTACAGTGTACAGAAAATCTAAGATAAAAACACAACTACAGCTTAAATACTGAAGGTGATCAGCCTGCCAATTAAAAAGCAACTCACTGGGCTTTGCAAATGTTTTAACATCTGTTTTATGATTTAACTGTCAAACTAAATTATGCTAAACTTAAAATTACACTACCTATGGAAACCCGCCAGCTATCTCCACTCTTCCAGAATCTGGAACTCACAGCGCATGAAGGAAATCTTAGAAGCTACCCGAGTCTGACAACACGCTTGACGGCCGAGACGGCCCGTATGGATACTTTCACTTTTTAAAACCCTCTACTGTGATTTTGCTTTACAGACCAGTTTGCGCTCTAACTTCTGATGTCATCTGGAAGGGAAATAATGTTCCACTCATTCTATGCCTTCTATAAGGTGAGATATGGTAGGGGCTCTACATTTGTTTAAATAAGTTATTCTTTACATTGTCCCAAGGAAGAACTATGTCAAATGAACAATAAACCACTGTTTACACTTCGATTGAAACTACCAAAATTCAGTTAGACAGTATTTCGGAGACAATATTTTAATAAACTCAAAGATGAAGCATGAAAGTATAAGACAAAACCAGTAGATAAAATGCACTTCTGAATTGCTCCAATATCCAAATATATTCTCAATAACCCATGTTATTAATAGTAGACAAAAGTATTTCCATAAAGAAACATGGGTGATATAAAATAATGGCAGGTATAAAGTATGTTATTTCACTGAGCTTAAATTATGCATTTATGTTTATAACAAATAGTAAGAAACTCTACCCACAGGGATTTCCCCCCATTTATTCTGAGGAATAATATTTAATAATTGTGTAATGACAGATGCTACCTCTGATGTGTGACATGAAAGGAAGGCACACTTAACAGTGAATGTTTAGTAAAAGTTTATTTCAATATTCTGCTGAGGCTTGAAGTCCTGAGAAAGTTAACTAGTCAGCCACCGTGTCAAAGCTTGCAAATGACAGACTATCACAACCACTAAAGATTTTTAACAAAATTAGGATATGCAATGATATGCATAATATGTAGGAAACAAAACATATACACAGCACAATTTCAAAATTATAAAAATGAAGTGATACAAATAAACACTTAGGCATCTGAGAGAAAGTGCGAAAAATTAAACTGATGGTTATTTGTGCATTTATGGTTCACAAGATTTCTGGTTTTCTAGACATAGGATCTTCCTATGTCATAAGTAACTAATGTATTTGTTTTTTTAACTATTATTAAAAATAGTTCATGAGATCAGTGTCCATCCTTCAGCCAGGAGGAGTCCTACGTCCTTTGCAATATTGTGGATTTGAAAACTCTTAGCTCGATTAAATTAACTACATTATAAAGTGATTTGTAAGTTTACTTTGGAAATGATTTTTATATTTAATCATTTTTATTTTAATCCATCACATGAAGTCTTCAAAACTCAACTGAACATAGCTCCACAAATGAATTTCCTAAAACTTTAATAGGTTTTTCCTTTAAGTGTTTTACATACAAATAAAAATTTTCCTCTATTATGAAATGCATGCTTCATATTCTGTTAAAAATGAGATAATCATATTTAATATATCAACTTGGACATTTACAGCATGTTTTATAAAAGAGCAAGTATGCCTTAAGTAAACAGTATGTTTTCTATAACAGCTAGATACATTCTATAATTCTGTTGCCTTTCAATGATGGTCTTATATTTTCCACAAGACTGGAAGGAACACACCTAAAAACTATTAAGTTTCAATTTGCTGAACTGAAAATTTCAGCTCTTTCAAGGCTGTGTGTGTGTGTGTGTGTGTGTGTGTGTGTGTGTGTGTGTGTGTGTGTATGTATGTATGTATGTATGTATATGTATGTACATATATGTAACAGAGAACCTTTAGCCCTAAAAGCAAAAACACTGGCATAGAGTCTGGATGAGTCCAGCTTTGAGGAAGGAATAAAGGAGATACAAGCTCATTACATCACTATTACTGTGCAGTGTGATGACTCCGCACACGTTATTGCATGGATCTCTGTCTGTTGGGCATGACCATCTGTTTTCCAGATAAAGAAATCATGATGTAATATAAAATACCTCAGAAGAAGACACTGTGTTAAGTAACAACTTCTAACCCTAGTCCAATTGAATAAAACTGATTTCCCCAATGCCATTACATTTCTGGGAGAGAAAAGCTGGATGTGGAAACTACTTCTAAGATAGAGAAGAGAGCACATCTCTGACTCCACTGAAGTTACATAATTTAACTGACAGGGGAGGCTGGGGAGCCCAGTGCTCTGTGGCAAGCTCAGAAGAGCCGTTTCAGCACTGGTCTGGGATGGGCTGGAGCCTGACTGTACGAATCTCTGGAAAATGGCCTTCCCCTCCCAGGAACAGCCTGTGGTTTACTTATACCAGTTGCTCATCTATTCTCATTAGCCTCAACAGTGTCCCATAGGACTGGGCATGAAGCCAACCCACAGGAAGAGGTGAGGGTCAGGAGGAAGGCAAGAGAGCGCTGACTTCAATTTACAGCATGGGACTCATGGGAAAGTTACGGCTAAATCCCCACTACCTGGTTTATCTGTTTCTAGAAATTTCCAGATCACGTACCATTTTTTAAAAAATCCTTTTATGTGCTTGGTGATGGTTTTCCATCAACATACACATTGTCACAATCTTGTAACCTATATTAAATACTTGCATTTTCTGTAATGGCTGGTTTATTTAGATACCTATTGGTTTAATGTCCAGGACACTTTTACTCATTCCTTGAGTTGTAGAGATAATTCTATATTTTCTATGAAATCTTCAGGCACTGCATCTCTGTAGAGTTGACAAACTTTGTACTAGTAAATCATGTTTAGGTTAAGTGTGTTTAAGGTATCTCTCAACTAAACCAGTAATTCTCTTTAAAGACAAACACACAGCACTTTAATCCCTAGCTGTTCCTGAGGTTCAGTCTACACTGATAAATTAAATCTGCTATATTTTTTACACTTATGGCACAATTAAACCAAATGCAAAGTATTATCAGAAAGTAACACAAAACAAAGTATTTTGAGCAACAAAACAATGCAGAGAAATAGTAACAACAATAGCTAATATTTACTGGGCAATGGATGCCAGGCGATGTTCTGCCAGCGTTACCGCGCTGATTCATTTTATTGTAACAACTGCTTAACCCAAGAGGCACTATGGTTTTTCTGGTTTTTTCCATGAAGGAACTGAAACAGAGATTAAATAGCCATCGACAGTCATCAGCAGAAAGGGGGCTGAACAGGCCTAAAGCTTCCTCTGTATCGCTCATTATAGATCTATTCATACAATACCTGACGGAAGCAGCTCAGGACCCAAGAGGAAGATGCTAAGAGCATCAGTAAAATTGAACCAACTTGGCTGGGTGTCCTGGCTCTGCAGATAAGGGGCTGAACAGATGCCGTCAAGGCTATAATGTGTCCCAAGTCATGTGAGGAACATGCAGAGGTGCGGGCTGTCCCCATACTCTTACTGCAGGCTGCTCCTTCTACTTCAGCATGCAGCAGAAAATTCCTCTGGAACAGAGCTTGACTATATGGGGCCCTTACTCACTTCTAAAGCATTTAGGATCAACTCAATGCACTCAAGAAAGGGGTGGCAAGATGGCTCTGAGACTAAAGGTGCTTGCTACCAAGTCAGATGACCCGAGTTTGATCCCGGAAACCCACATGGTGGAAGGAGAGAATTGCAAGTTGTCCTTTGACCAAGGTACATGTGGCACACACACACATAAATGCATATGAAAAATGAAAGTTAAAAAATATAAACTGCAAGAAAAACAGGCTAAGATTTATTTGCGACAGGATGAGTCTAGAGATGAATCAGACATTAGCTTACTACCTGATGAGTCCCCAACCTATAAACTTCCTTAAGAATCATTTTTAAATTATTTTAGTGTTTTTCATTTGTCTTATAATCTTCCATAAAAGTCTCAAATGAAATTTTAAGCATTATTAAGCTCCTATAGTTGCTACTATAAACATAGACTTGTGTTTAGGAAAAATGTATTTTCAAGTTCTAATTGGTATTTGTAACATCATTATTAAAGTCTTAGATTAAACTGAGTCTTCTATGTAGAAATCAATTTCTCTGTCAATAAGTGACACTTTTTATTTCTTTATTTCTCCTATCCTTTTAGGTTTTTCAATTCTCTTTTGTGCTAGTGTGCTGGTGAGGACATGAAACATGACAACAAATATAATTAGAATGACTTACCTGCTTTCTGATTGTAAAGCTAATTCTTTTAATATTTTGTTATTACATGTTTTTGTCGTAGGTTTTTAGAAGGTATCAAGTTGCTAATTTGCAAAGAATGGCTCTGTTTTCACTGCTAGCTGCTTAAGATTACAGAGCAAATCTTCATGCATGCAGACTGGGAGCCTCCCTCCTTCTGCCACCTAGTCTACCTTCTAGTTGTAAGTTATTTAATGTAAACTAACCTGTCACTGCTAGAGCAATTCAACTTGACCTTGAACAACCCAAGAGACAGTTGTTATATATTCACCTATGTTTATGAATGAGATTCATCTATGCTTGAGTGTTCTTAAATTGGCATTGCCAGGATTTGAAGTTATACTAACTTCATGATTTAATTTAAACTTCATAAAATGAAATGGCTTAAGTTCTCACTTCTAACTTAGAAGATTTTATATGCCACTCTTTGACAGTCAGTGGAACTTAACAAAAACATGCAACTGGTTCTTTTTCTACCTTCAAAGACAAGCTACTGGCCAGATATCATCATTGCTATATGAAGATTTAGATTTTCCTTTCTTTTAACAGAGTCAATGTTGGAAATTTTACTTTTCAGAAAAAAATAAAAGTCAGAACTCCACACTGGCATTTATGAAATAAAAAAAAACAGTAAGTTCTTAAGGACATTAAAAGAGAATACATATATTGCATGGTAACTAAATCAAGTCCAGAAATTCAAAGTCACAAATGAAGGAATGGTAACAATATATTATCCATTCTTACCTCATCTCAATCCTAGTGATGACATCTACATATTTGCAAACCCCTTTCATTAAACTGTTTGAAAGAGAACTTATGAAAACTGAACTTCTGTTAGTATACAGACTTTCTTATACTCTGTTGAAAGTTTGGGGGGGTTGTTTATATCATTATGATAGTTAACTACTTTTGAATCATTCACTTATAACCATAGCCTTTCTTATTTTCAAGACAGCAGAGACTGTTTTCTGAATCTTGTGTCTCTTTAATACTCCTTTATGTTTATTTAAAACAATCTTTAATTCTGCATTTCTACCATTAAATTACAATTCTAAATATTGTTTAATATCATTTATGTTTATCTAAACAATCTTTAATTCTGCTTTTTATTTCCCCTTTAAATTACAATTCTAACTTTAGCAAGATGTTGGTCAAATTGATTAAAGCTATGACACTAATGCATGTTTCACTGTAGGTATTCAGCATCATCTATGAGAATCAAAAACATATTCAATCTCCTCCTTCAACGCCCCCCTCATTTAATAGCACTTTAAATTCCTGAAAGAGATGTGAGGCAGAGAAAGCATCCCTGGGGAGCCTGACTGTACATGGACCTTCTACATCACACTCCTAGGCATTCAAAGTTGTATGTCAGAGATTTGTTCATTTACCTTAAACAGTCATTTACAATTCTAGAAGAAGAAAACTGCTACACACACACACACACACACACAAAAAAAAAAAAAAAAAAAAAAAAAAAAAAAAAATCAAAGCTGGCAGGGCAGGGAATAGAATGCAAACCTAATAAAGGACATTTAGGTGAGGAGTTTCCCTCTTCATCCAGATGGAGCCACAGGGTCTACCAGCCCAATATCCAGACAGCAGCTTCACCTACAAATTGACAATCCCCCAACTCTATTCACAATAATGCAAATAAAACTACCTCTAAGAAAACTGAAGACCAAGCACATACAAGTGTGAAACCATGACCAAGTGACAAAGACTCAGTTGGCACAGAAAATTAGTTGCATTCCCAGTTCTGCTACTGTAAAGCCACACAACTGAGAAACAAGTGTAAAAACACAGCCTTCAGAAACATCACCACAGTGAATTTTATTTCTGAAAGATTTCCGTCTCTGTTTTTCCACAATGAGAAAAAAAAATGAGAGAACACAGCATTATCTTGTTGTATATATTCCTATTTTATATTTAATATTTATTTTGTATATTCCTCCAGAATGCAATAAATAAAAGCTTTGAAGGACAAAAAAGATATTGTTAAGATCCCCTGTGTCATAACTCCAGTTATTCAGCCAGGGAGCATCTGAACACTTGGAAACACCAGCCGAATAGCAAAGTCAAGATCAAACTCTCCACACGCAGAACACAGCCTCCAGTCAGACATCTATGTCTTTGAAGAACTGAGCACTAAGGAGCAGGCTCTCCAAGTTTCTCCTGCCAGCAGTATGGATGTTTATTGTGATTTGAAAATTTAGGTTATTATCTATAAAATCTTGAAATACACAATATAAAAATCTAGCTCTTGTAAACACAGTGAAATGACACTAAAAATCCTTCCTACTTGTGCTTGTTAAAATGGATCAAGTATGACAAAGCAACCTTTATATTATTGGATCATTTTATAATCCTTGTAAAGTTACTGGGATGTTTAGCCAAAACAAAAACAAAGATTATTAAGCTAAAGATTATATAAAATGTTGGCTTCTCTGTCAATACAACTTACATCAGATATACTTAAATGACTGAAAACTATCACAGGATTAATCCCAGTGTTCAAAACATAACATGATAACAAATATTTAATTGAAACATTTTTCAACTTTTTTAAAGGCAGATATTGCATCTTTTCTATAAAAGACATATTTAGAGCCATTCAACTATGTAGAATTACTTGGCCACAGTTGAAATCAACTACCTACTTGTAATGTGAATTTTTGGTTTAGCTGTACACCCTTTCTGGACATGACAGTAGTTCCTATTTCATAGTATTGTTTTGGTTGTAGCTTTAACAGTACTAATAATAAAATAATCCTGGTAAAGAACTTAGAGCCTGATGGCTGATAGTTCAATAAATATTGGCTACATGTCCTTCACTATATTTTAACTCAAATGGTCTCCATCTTCTCTAAACAGAATACTGGCAAATCAGTGCCTTGTGGGTTAACAGAGAAATAAAGAAACAAAGTTTTTAAGAAAAAAAAAAAGGTACTACTCTGCCTTAGGGTTTTTAAACATGAGGTATTCAAGATCAAGTAGTTGAAAATTCTCAGACTCTCTTCTCAGAGCAGAGTGTTCCTGTGCAGTGCCTTCTGGGAGACTCACCTAAGTGGGTCTTGTTGTATAGAAATAAACAGCAATATAAAAACAGAGGCAGCTTTAAGAACCTTAGCTCTCTGAATGGCAATGGAAAACACTATGTGGTGCCATCTTATGAACAGATCCTGAACACAAAGAAACCAGCAATGGATAGAATTGGCTGTGCATAGACAAGGGTATGACAAGAAATAGCAGAAGAAACCATGTTGATAAATCTTTAAGAGAGACAAAAATCAGACTAAATGACTGAGCTTCTTAGGGAAGCAAATTGCTTATTGTCTATTTCACGGGCATATTGGGTTTGATGAGTACATGGGTTTAACCAGCTTTGAAAACAGTGTCTTCAGTCTCCCAGACAGGGGCATTGTCTCTATACTAGAGGATTCTGATGTAGATGATGAAAATCCAGCTTCTGGAACCATGGGATGAGACAGAATAAGAGCTCAGATATACCAAGTGAACACGTTTC